>NW_027185712.1:27030791-27040782 GCF_028583685.1 Petaurus breviceps papuanus
AGACTGTCAGGGTAAGATGGTAGTTATTGGAAATGTTTGTTATGCATCAAGGCAATTTGGCAGATTTCTTTCCCACTGTTCCAAGAAAAATAGGTGATCCCTTAACTAACTGGGGCACAAACCACACAGAAAGTTGTATGTCAGTGTATGAAAGGAAAGTGTCTCAAAAGAAGCTTCTTTCAACAAAGGCTCCCTACTAGAAACAGAAGTCACCTGCAGTGCAAGGAGACCTGCCTTTCATTTCACCACTCCGTAACAGTGGATTAGTTTTTGGAGACCAGCAGAAGTTCTCATTCAGGCATCAGGAGTATAAACTCATTTGGAACCAGAGCTTCTGGTGAGCCAAGGCTGCTCTGAACAGCAGCACCATGTTGTTAAGCCTTTGGCCGGGTTGTCAGCTCTTACAAGTGAGGCCAGGATGGCAGAGTGCTTGGCTGCCTTGCTCACTTTGATCCTGGTGGGAGTTAACAGTGACTGGCTAAAAGAGTAACTGTACATCTACATGAAAGACAAGGAAGTGGAAAGTAGAAGAGAAAAAACTCTTAGACAATAAACACTGTGACTTCACATCACGACCTCTTGGGTATCCTAGTCATTAATCTTACAAATATTTCACTTCCAGCTTCGCTGGTATTTTGTCTGCTCTATGGTCAGTATAAACATGACATAATCTAGAGGGATGATCATGAGGTTATGGGGCAATTGTCAAAAGATGTGAAGAGCCAGAGGAGCCAAGATTTTTTCCCCCTTTATTACTTAAAGAGGGAGAATATAAGAATGAAAAATATCATGCAAAATATTGAAGTATAACATTTCAAAGCTAGATCCTGGCTTTATCCCAATTCTTAAATAATGATTAATTATAAACTTAATATTTTTAATTCACTATATGATGGGTGAAGAAAAATGAATGCACCATTGCCCTAGTTCATAGTAACTTTTTCTTACTCTTGCTACATCAAGTTTTAGGCCAAGTTACATTAGGGTGAACATCTGTATGTAAGTCTTTGTATATATCAAAGAGAAACCAAATAAGCTGGCTAAGAGAGTTTTTAAAAATCACCAATGCTTTGATTTTTCTGATGTTAGACCAAAAAGGTAGGTATTAAATCATGTTTCTAAGGTCAACCCATACATGACTTAGTAGGAAAGAATATCTTATGGATGACTCATGGGATCATTGATATAAGGGCAGTAAAACTCAGAGGTTCAATAGTCTCCAGATTTTGGGAATCATGTGCCCCTATCAGAAAAGAAAAAAATATAGTTCCTAAATATGTCTATTATTTACAAATCATATATATATGTACTCTCATAGCAATAATTGTGTGCATTATAAAATTAAAATTATAAATATAAATTCAGAAATGAGATAATGATGAAATGATACTCATAAAGTCAATACAGAGCCACCAGAGTTTTTGAGTAGGGAAGTGAAATGGTTAGGCACCCACTTTATGAAAATTATGTTTGTAGCTGTGTGTCAAGAGAATTAGAGAGGAGTAGAGATATAAGGGAAGAAAACCAGTTATGAGGTTATTGCAGTCCTCTAGGCAAATGAAGATGAGAGCCTGAGCTAGGGTGGAAGCTGAGCAAACAGAAGGGGAATGTATGCAAGAGATGTGTCAGAGGTAGAAACAACAAAATTTGTCAATTATTGACTAAGTGGGGTAAGGGAGGGTAACAGACAGTTTATGAACGTGGCTACTGGAAGGATGTTTCCCTTGACAGAAATAGGGAAGTTTGGAAGAGGGATAGGTTTGGAATGAAAAGTTAATGTGATGATATCTGAGATATGTAGTTCACAACCTATCCAGGACTCCTTATCCTATGTGACTCACTCTGTCTCACCTCAAATGAAGTAAGGCAATGTAGCTCTTAATAATAATTTCCTTTTATAAGACAATAAGGGTTAAGTGACTTGCCCAGGTTCACACAGTAAGTGTCTGAGTCTAGGTCCTCCTGATTCTAAGGTTGGTGCTCTATTCACTGTGCCACCTGGCTGACCAATGGTCACTACCCTGGAATATAGAACATTCCCCCTGTATACAGTTATGAAGGTCATGGGGAAGCAATATGATGAGAGGGAAAAGTGATTTCCCAATGTTAAGATGTAGTGGTTAGGTTACAAATTATCTGAAACACCTATATATACCTAGGTATAGGGGAGGTGAAAAGAGGTGAGAGAGACAAATTGGAACTTTTTCAGAGGAGGGATAGGATAGAATGAATTATTGGGAGAAATGAGTAGGTGGGTTGTATTGGACATAGTCTCTATGACTGATTATGTCTCTATTTGTTCCAAAATTATCTTGTTCTTTTCAAACATCTTTTTCCATTGTTTGGTTGTTTACAAGGCACAAATTTCTACTCTGCTGCATGGTTCTAAGAGATTTGAGGAGTTTTCTTTTAAGATTTCTCAAGATATGATGTCTAAAATCTTTTAAAGGTCATGATATTCAGGGAGTTCAATGATTCTTAACATTTTCTCCTCAATCTGTTTTCTATTCCGTTTGGTTTTTGTTATGAGATATCTTTTTTTCTATTTTTTCAGACTTTCATATTTGATTTAAAATGTCTTGTTATCTCACAGAGTCACTGCCAACTATTTGACCCATTCTAATTTTCAGGTAGTTTATTGCTTGGGAAGGATTTGTATCTGTTGTACCAATCTGCTAATTTTATCATTTATTTATTCCATAACTCTCATTTCTTTTCAAGTATTTTTTCATTTACCAATCTCATTTTATTTATGAATCCATTTTAACTCCTTAAAAATCTCTTCATTTTTTCTAGGATTTCTGGTGTTAAGTCTATGCTCAAGATATTTGAGGCCTTAATTATAAATATTTTGGAGTCATTCCTTTCTTCTTTATGTCTCAAGTATCCCTGTCACAATAATAACTTTTTAAGGTGGAATTCATCTTATTTTTTTTTCCTTTTTGCCCATTCTTCCAGTCTATTTGCACTTCTGGAGAGAAGGTCTGGGCTAATCCTGCTTCTGATTTTCTGGTGTATTGATTGTTGTTTCATTGTGACATCTTAGGAACAACTCAGACTGGGAATTTGAAAGATTTTGGTGCTCTCAGAATAGTCTAATCCTGGGTGCAGTACAATTGCTGCTACCCATAAGTTCCTGATGTGAGGTGGGGTCTGAGCAATAAAGCCAAGCACAAGCAGCTCTCCCAACAACTGCTGCTGTGAATAACTTTAAGGTTCTGATCACATAGTATAGTGAACTCTCTCTTCAGCAATAAACTAAAGTAAAACATTCCAGAAACCCAAGTACAGCATTCACAACAATATAACATAACAACTTATTACTAAGGTGGCCGCAGAGTCTTATACAAAAGATATCATTCAGTAAGTCACAATCTGGGCCAATCAATATAAAGTACCCATCAAAAATCTTCTTTCATCTTGATTGGAGACTGGCTTCCTATCACCCTTAACTCATCATTCTTAAGGAGTACAACATACAAAGTACACAGTTCTCTCACCCCTAGGTCACATTGTCTTAATCTTGTCAGCTAGCACTAAGTACCCAAGTAAAGGTCCTTTCATTTTTCCTGGAGACTGACTCCCAAACTACAGTGTTCCTCTTTCATGCTCCCAGCTCTTGCTTGAATTCACCCAACTGCTCCTGGATTCACAGGTAGGCAGCTGTCAGTTCCCAGTCCAGATATATACACAAGCTTGGCAGAGTTTCAACAATATTCACACACATTTCTGGCACTATCACCAATTCACTTTCTGCCTATGGAATCAACAAAGACCAACAGACAGAGCCTCTGTCTGAGAAACTAACACAAATCATCAGGAAAGTCCCAGGACCTCTGAAAACATCAGTAAAACTCTCTTTCAGGACCTCTGTGAACAGACAGCAGGAAAGTCATCTTTCAGGGCTTCTGAACCAACAGTAAGGTCCCAGGTCTTCTGTAGCAACAGCAACAGCCTCTGTCAGCAGACAGGTCTGACAAAGTAACATCAACACAGCCAGAACAGACAGATGGAGTGCCGACACCACAACTGTTTTCCTTTTCAGTTCTGCTCAGTCCCCGATCATGCTTGAGCTTTAATATCCTCTTCTTCTTCTTGTTCCAGTCTTTGGCAGGTTCCTCCCACTGTGGGCTTTACAGGTTCTGTTTCTAAAAGAGACGATATAATCACAGGCGAGGCTCAAAGACACTTGAATAGCTGAAAAAAGGAGTTAAGTACCATTTTGTTTGCCATTACAGTAACCTAATACTAGACTCATCCCATGTCAGCCAGCTGAGAAACTCTGCTGGTTCAGAGTGACAGAACTATAGGCTGAGATTCCTGCCCTGCTTATTCTTCTACAGTCTTCAGACTTTGCAAGAAGCAAGAATGGAAACATCACTCTGCTCCTGGATTTCTGAGCCACACAGTTGCTGCTTACTTGTGAACTTGTTCCTCTCTCCATGCATCACCTACAGGATGTGGCAACTCCTTACCCTGGAATACCATCCCTGACCATACGTCACCTCCTTAGTCTGTTCTGGATCACTGACTTAGAACTGGGTGGTGGGAAACGAAGCTGCCAGATGGCACTCATTCATACAATATTGCCATGGTATAAATCTGGCACCTCTTTTTACCCTAGTGCACAACTTCTCCCTGGGTCTTAGAGGGTTCTGTGAAGCTACTCCTGAATAGACTTCATCCCCAGTCTGTAGACCTCTCTGTCTATCTCCTTATGTTGATCTTGGCTGGAAAAAATGACTAACAGTGACTCTTTTTTAAATTTCCCCATTGGGATTTAGTCAGCTGCTGTTAATAGATTTGTATTAGAGAAGTTTTGGCAGAGGCGGGATGGGGGGAATCTTGCTTCTTGTTCCTCCACCATCTTGGCTCCACCTCCTCTTGTGTAGCTTTGATAATCGTGTAAATCACATTATCAAGTGGCTGTTGGCATCATAACTACATAATGACATCTTTTATAAAGGATTATCTCGCTCAAAATAAAAAGAATAGTGCAAATCCATTATAAGTGATTGCATTGCTACAAGACCACACTAGAACTGAGAAAAAAAAGGACAGTGCTGTATTATCTCCAAGTCTTTTTCTATGCCTCATCATAGTATGCAGGTGACCTGGGTTTTAGAAAGCTGTTCCAGGGGAAATCAAGTTCTGGCAACTCACCAAGTTGGAAAGACTATGGGTATGGGCTTTGCCATAGACTGTGTGTTACTTGAGAACTATCCTTGGTAACCTCAAAGAAGCTTCTAATGGGATTGTAGAATTCAGAGGAACTAAGGATCATATATTTCATTTAAAATAGTTCTTAAAATCATGTATTTCAACTTCATTTTATAATTGAGGAAACAGAGGTTCAGAGAAGTAAATAATAACTCATCACCCAGGTAGCACAGCTGGGATCAATTGATAACCAAGCATTTATGAAGGGCTTACTATATGCTAGGCATTGTGCTGAGGATAAGCAGATAAAAATGAAATAATACCTGACTCCAAGGAGTTTACATTCTTTGGGGGAAACCAGTATGTACCACTACCCTCCTTCCAAACTTCAAATCCAAGAGCCTTAGGGATACCACTGCACCCCAGACCACAGTTATGTTTCAAGCCTTTTTTCTGAAGTGATCACTGAGGGGTGCAATGCCTTTAGAGAAGGAATCCATCTTTTGTGATCAAAATCAACTTTAATTGCTAACCAAATATCACCAACTACATTTAATTCCAAGTGTCTAGGAAGTGGCAGCACCTTCCAGACCACCAATACTACTTTCATCCTAGCCCTCTCAACCATCATCCTGGGAAGTAACCAGTGTGAAAATGTGAACTGTCAATTGCTTTCTACAGGTGCTACATACTCAGCTACTGAAGTCCTAAGGAGGAAAGTTCTCAACACCAAAGTCCTTGGTACTGTCAAATCATTTGAGTCAGAAACAAGTTATTCTAGCAATGGAAATTATATAGATGAAGAGGTATTACCATCTGCTTTGCCATAGCACTCTAGGGACTTTGGGATCTTCCTAACTTGCAGCTGAAACCTTGTATGTGTGTTCTGTTTCCCAATAGAATGTGAGCTATTGAAAATGGGGACTACCTTATTTTTTAAGGCATAGCATGTCCCAAAGCTTAAGTAGTAAGGCAAGGAGAAGTTGTAGGCTTCAATGACAGATATATTAGACACACTGATATCCAAGATCCATGAAGTATTGAAATTTGTTATATTTTCTATATTAAATCTTTCTTCAATCCCTATTATAACATGGCAATGAACTTGGGCTCTCAAATGCTATGCCATCTGGGGACAAGCACTACATGATCTACCAAGCTGGAAAAGCCCAACATATGGATTTTGCGATAGTTTATTTTTGTGAGGAATTCCTAAGTAAAGAGGGACTCATCACCAGAACACTGGCCACCAAGTTATGCCTTGTCTAGCCACAAAACTTACTAAATCATCTATTAGGGCATAGACAGTCATAATTTGTATCAATTTTGATAATGTAATTTTTGATAATGTAATTTTGTAAAATTACATTAACTACTGATACAACAATGCACACTTTGATAATTCCAGAGATTTCATTTTCTGGTGTTTCCCCTAATGACACAGACGGCAACTCATTCTCTGCTGTGAATTATGACAGTATCTTCCTATATATTCTCTAAATGACATTCACTGGGGCCTTCCTCTAGATCTTCTGACATTGTTTTGCTACCATGGGAGTACCTAGACCAGGGTTGGGGAATTTGCGACCTTAAGGTCACATGTGGCCCTCTAGGTCCTCAAGTGTGGCCCTTTGACTGAATCCAGACTTCACAGAACAAATTCTCTTAATAAAAGGATTTGTTCTATTAAATGTGGACTCAGTCAAAAGCCTGCACCCAGGGACCTAGAAGGCTACATGTGGTCTTGAGGATACAGGTTCCCCCTCCCTGACATAGACTGTCCACAAAGTGTATGAGAAAGACCTCCATGACTTGAAATTCATTTCAAAAAGACTTTACTGAAAGAGCTAATAGAAGAAGGAGAATCAAGCAGGAAAAAAAGTATAGCTAAGCTCTATCCACCCTACCTTAATTCCTCTAAACAGATCAAGAATTATTATTTTAGAGAGCTAATATTTATATAGCACTTACTATCTGCCAGGCATTGTGCTAAGTTCTTTATCATTGTTATCTCATTTCATCTTCAAAATAATCCTGGGAGGTAGGTGCTATTATTATCCACATGTAACAGATGAGGAAATTGAGGCAAACAGTTAAGTGAGCTGCCCAAGGTCACACAGCTAGTAAGCATCTCAGGCCATATTTGAACTCATATCTCCCTGATTCCAGGCCAAACACTCCATCAATTATGCTCTCAACAGTCTCCTAAAATGAGCTATACAAAATCTTGATCAGCAAACCTAAAAAAAAAAACAATGAGCCATTTTTTCTAGCCCAGGTAAACATAAGAAGACATACAAATAATACTGTGGACACTGAAGACATGGTCTGGCCTCTGCATGGTCATGCAGAACATTCTAGAACAGGGAAGGACTTTCAACAAGGCAAGAAGAGCTAGTTCCCAGACTAATCATAGAGGAGCCTAAAGTTATTCAAAGAACAAAAATATGTAAAAACAGGAAGCTCTGTTGCTCACTACCCAGTTATCCACCACATATCTAGGGTTGACTTATTACTAGAGGACCATAGCTGGGGCCAACAGCTGGTCCATCTCTCAATGGCTGAGTATTTTTGCATTCCAAATAGGATAAGTCCACAGGTATTTGTTCAGAATTGAACCAAGGTCAGGAACTTGCTGAGCGCAGACCAGGGCAAAAGCAACATACCATTTTTGGAGCACTGAAAACTTACAGTTCACTAGCCTGGGCTGTCCCTCAGATCCTGGAATAAAACAGTACTCTATACACCCAAGAAAGCAGAAACAGGACCAGTTATAACATCCCCTTGCAGAAAATATATAGTCTTGTCCTACCATAAAGTCTGATATCGAGAAGTAGGCAGAAAGAATAAGCAAACTACAACAAAGAATCCCACCATAGAAAGGTATGCTCAAGATATAGACCCAAAATAAAAGAATAATTCCAAAGCATCCACAATCAAAGCCTGAAAGGAAAACACATTTGGGGCACAGATTCAACTAGAATTCCGAGAAAAGATAAAGCAAGAGGTGTTTTTTTTTTAAGAAAGACTTTAGAATGCTTTATAAATTAAATCAGATTAATGGAGGAAAAATGGAAAAGAAACAAGAGGTATAGAAGAAAAAAAATGGAAGGCAATTGATAGCTTGGCATAAGAGGCTCAAAACCTTACTCAACCAACAAATTCCCTGAAAACTGGAATGAGCCAAGTATAAAATAATGATTTCATGAAACAAAAAGAAGTATTAAAATAGAACCAAAGGATGGAAAAAATAGAAGAAAATTCAAAATATCTCATAGCAAAAATAACTGACCTGGAAAATAGATTTAAAAAGAAATAATTTAAGACGCATTGAACTACATGAAAGCTAGGATGAAAAAAGAGCCTAGATATCATATTTCAAGAAATAATAGAACATAATTGTCCAGATCTTTTAAAACAGAAAGCAAAGTGGAATCAGAAATACTATACCAGCCAGCTCCTGCAAAAAAAATGCCAAAAAAATTTCCAGGAATATTATAACAAAAATATAAAGAATAGGGCAAGAAAAAATACTGCATGCATCCAGAAAGAAAGAATTAAAATACTGAGGAGTCACAGTTAGTATCATACAAGATTTAGCAGCAATCCCATTAAAAATGGAGAGCTTGGAATGTAATACTCCAGAAATTAAAGAAAGGCTTACAAAAAAAGCAAAAACAAAATTAATTTTTTTAATTTAAAAAAATAATTTTTTTATTTAAAAAACATAAATTTAAAATAAATTTTAAAAAAGAAAGAAAGGCTTACAACCATGAATAACTTACCCGGGAAAACTCAGTGTAATACTAAAGGGGAACAAACAGATCTTAAATGAAATAGATAATTTTTAAACATTCTTAATGAAAACATTAGAACTACTGAAAAAAATAAAGCTTTGAAGTGCAAACACAGGAAAGTAAATATATAAAGTTATATTGGATTCAGAATCCTACCATCATCTTGGGTCATAGAGAGACTCTAATTGGACAGAGAGCCTGGTTGTGATGATGTTATTTTCTGATAATCTTAAAAGAAGAATAGAAAAAAAGTAATATTAATATACTATGGTGGGGGAGGAAGAGGAATAATTGGATAAAATTATGTCACATAATTTGGGTACCCAAGTAGAGATCTATACAAACAAAGAGGAAAAGATTGGGAGAAATTGGTAATACCAGACATCACTCTCATTTGAACCAGTTGAAGTAGGGAAGACAAATAGTATAGAAATATACTTCACTCAGAAGGGAAACAGGAAGGTAAAAGCATAAGGGGGAAATAAGAGAAAGGGTAGAATAAGGGAGTGATTGACCCTGAACAAAACATACTTTGATTAAGGATATAGAAAATATTTTGTGTATTTCTTTTTTGTTGTAGCAGGCAATTAGAAACTGAGAGGGTATTCACCAATTAAAGGATGGATAAACATTGCTTTAAGAAATGAGGAAGGTGGGGGTGGCTTGGTAGTACAGAAAATAGAGGACCAGCCCTGGAGTCAGGAGGACCTGAGTTCAAATTTGGCCTCAGACACTTAACACTTACTAGCCATGTGACTTGGGCAAGTCACGTAACCCCAAATGCCCCTCAAAAAAAAAAAAAAAAAAAGGAGGAAGGGGTGGGGCGGGTAGGTGGCAAAGTGAATAGAGGAGCAGCCCTGGAGTCAGGAGGACCTGAGTTCAAATCCAGCCTCAGACACTTAACACTTAGTAGCCATGGGACCTTGGTCAAGTCATTTAACCCCAATTGCCCTGCCTTCTCTCCTCTGGAAAAAGAGAGAGAGAGAGAGAGAGAGAGAGAGAGAGAGAGAGAGAGAGACAGAGACAGAGAGAGA
>NW_027185712.1:27040882-27268430 GCF_028583685.1 Petaurus breviceps papuanus
AGAGAGAGAGAGAGAGAGAGAGAGAGAGAGAGAGAGAGAGAGAAGGAAGGAGATGGTTTCAAAGAAAAAATAAAATATATGTATGAACTGATACAGAACAAAGGGAGAAAAATCAGGAGAACAATTTATACAATAACAACAATATTGTAAGGCCAAATCCTTTTGAAAAACTTAGGTGCTCTGATTAACTCAAAGACTAGGCACAGCTACAAAGAACTCATAGCGAAACAAGCAATGCACCTCATGATAGAAAGGTTAAGGACTCAGAGCATAGAATGAGACATTTTCTTTTGAAACATTTCCAATGCCAGAATTTGTTTTGCGTAATCATATGTTGTCATAGGAATTTTGTTTCTCTCTTATTCCTAAATGTAAGGACAGAGAGTGAAAGAGAGAGTAGGGTTGTTATTGTTTTTAAATTTTAAAAATTTTTTTAAAAATACATTTTTAAGTTACTGTGCCTTCCAAAATTACCAAATTTCTCATTGTAAAATGTTTGGAAAGTTCCTGGAGCTCCCTGGAAAACAGCTGTGTATATGTCCCTGTATCATTATTATTTAATGATATTATTTACCTGATAAACTAGGTGATATCCATCATCCCCAAAGCTCTTCTTAATGCAGTCCTAGAATACATTCCCAAATATCTGAGAACTACAATCTTATTCCCAATAATTTCTAAAGGAAAAAATAAAACTATTATTTAAATATATACATATTATTAAACAGGTAAATTGGAGCTAGAAATAAATGTCATCAAAACTATAGGTATCCTAGTGTAACAAACATCTTTAACCATATTTTAACATTATAAGCATAGAATTAGTCCTACCCACAGAAATCTCCTTTTGAAGGAGAGTATAAGAGTAGTATTCCTTCTGCAATTCAATTCTTCTCTATTTTAGCATAGGAGCAACACAATTCATCAAGATATGTATGTAATATGCAAGATTTCAATGAAAACTAAGAAGAGGCATAATTCTTGAATGTGGTTAAATGAAATGTGTCCACTGTTTCCAAGTTTTAAGATGATTCAGCATTACTCTTTAACTTGAGTTTGGAATGGAATGACTCATGTTTTGCCTTAAAAAAAAGTGAAATCTTGTATATGGATCAGTTCATTAGGCATAGAAAAATAAAATTATTGCATTTGTCAATTATCTTTATTCATCATTAAAGAACATTATGGGTTTTGTTTTTCGGGGTTTTTTTGGTGACACTTTGAATTCCTTCTAATTCAGTGGTTCTTAAACTTTTATATCATGGAATCCTTTCTCAATCTAGTCAAGCTATGGTCCACATCTCAGAAAAAATATTTTAAATGAATAAAATAAAATGCAAAAGATTACAAAGGAAACAATGATATTGAAATAATAGTTATCAAAATATGTATCTTTTTAAAAGTTAGATCCAGTTAAGAACCCCTATTCCAGTTAGTGAAAGTAAAATCTTTGTGCCCCACTCAGACAACTTATCTTGGTATGGAGATTACCCAGGATTTTTAGGTTACTTTAGGGGAGTATACAAACTCTATGAAATGGCACCAAATTGGATAGGCTTTGAGTATCAGTCCAGTGATCAGCAATTTGTCATCCAAAGTCCAGTTTAGGGAAAATCAGAGAGGCACACAACCAATTTTCCCCCAGTGGGATTTTTGTTTTTGTTTTTGCCACACAAATTCATAGATATGATAAAGTAAAAGATAAGAAGTCACAATTTATCCATGCTAACAGTACACACAGGGACAAAATCACAGCCCCACAAAGTATGAAAGTAAGCACTCTGAAATAATATGTCTTCATTCAATAAAGTGACTTCAATCACTGCTTCAGTGACTGACTGCTGGCTCCTCTCCCCAAGTGAGCTCATTCCCTTGATGCCAAAGCTGTTGTGGAGCTGTGAGAAGAATCCCATAGTTCTTAGTTCTACTTAGGTATGCCTTGGTTTGAGGATTACTCTAGGCTCTGTTTTATATTGTACTGGGATTTGTTTCCAGCCACAATCTCCAGGGACTCTGGAGACTGCGCTCATTGACAGGTTTTCTAACGCACCCAATCAATCCTAAGGAGGCAGCCTGAAATGCTGCCAAACTTTAAACTGACTTTGAAAGAGACTGTCTGAGCCAAGAAAATAAAACAGAGATGGATGAGGACACGAGAAAGAAGAAATCCAAGTTGGAGGTCAAGGGAACAATGCAAGAGAGAACAACCATGTTAAAGAGATAATATCAACATTTGAGGGCAAGGAAGCTAATGAAAACATTAGGCACCTGGAAGGCATATAAGAAAGTTGTTGTTACTATGGCATTGTTTCAAGTAGGAACAAGTTGATAGTGATCTTTGCATGGGAAGGAAGGGGAAAGAAAAAGGGGGAATCAACTCATATACTAGATTGTTTTCCAGTAGCTTAATATAAAATTAAGGAAACAGTCAATGGATATTCACTAGAAGCCAACAGAAACTGGCTTTGCATAGCAAAGCATTTCAGAATATCATATCATTTAATTAGCTCTACACTAAAGCCTTTCTCCAATGTCTCAGCATGGCACAGAAATAGTACTGAGCTCTGGAATGCTATGTTAGCCAAGTGGAAGCGCTGGCCGCCCATCAAAGGGCAACACGAGCAGCATGAAACCAGGAACTCTAGATTTTATTGTTTATTATTTTATATTTTATTATATTATCATTTATTATTTTATTATTACTTTATTATTGAAAGGAAGAAAGATTCAGAGATCAGAAAGTCCACCTTCCTTATATTACAAGTGAAACTAAGATGATGAGAGTTTATGTGATTTGACCAAAGTCATGTAGCTAGTTAGTTACAGAGCCAGGAACAGAAGCAGTTGATGTTCACTTTTCTTTCTGCTTTTCAAAGCTGAGTGATGCGTCATGTGGTACATTAACCAGCTGCCAGGTTGTCAGTTTGGGAGGAGAAAGAAAAAACAAGCTCCCAGACTTGGTACCTAGCCATCAGCTTCTTTGTCCAGACTTGATCATTTTTGAGTTATAGAAATTTGGCCAGTTGGCCACCTTATATTTTCTTTATCTGTAAAGATGAACACATTATCTTTACTCTCAAGCTTACAGCTTTTTGTGAGTCATGGTAGTTGTAAAGTGCAAAAGAATATGCAAATGAGTAATTATAAAAGGCAATAAAGTAAAAGTCACATTGAATCTTGAAGCAAAATTAATTTGTCACTATCTGAAATCAATGGTAAATTGGGAGTTAGTCACATTTGTTAGCTTATACAGATCCAGGAAAATGCAATGAAATGAATTTTTAAAATTTCTTTCTTAACAAAGCTAGAAACAAGTTTATTATTTTTAGTTATAGTCATTATATAAATTATCTAAAGAAGCTATGTAAAAGCTTGTGATAGTTTACAAATTCATATCATTGAAGAATGAGTCCAAATTAAGACCACCTGAAAAAAAAATAGCCTCCTTAATTTTCATTTCCATAAATTACATGAGCTATATTCACTTTTGTCACTCAGGGTGTGGATACTTTTTCTTTTATGCCTTAAAGTGTACTTGTTACATCTTTGTCAGTATCCATAAGTAGTAGTGTGACACAATTCAATTTTCTTTCATTTTACAGATTTTTTCCTTTGTAGTATTGTTCAACAATTTGAATGAAAACTTTAATCATAAAGTGTGTAGAGTTAATTATCTGAAGTTTTAAAAAGAAACTAAAGCTTTTTAGGTGATTAAACTGTCAATAATGTCTGTAGATTCATGAATCTGACAAAGGCTTTGGTTGGATGACTCAGCTCTGTCTCCT
This sequence comes from Petaurus breviceps papuanus, assembly GCF_028583685.1. NCBI lineage: Eukaryota > Metazoa > Chordata > Mammalia > Diprotodontia > Petauridae > Petaurus > Petaurus breviceps. The sequence goes on from NW_027185712.1 coordinate 27,044,668, forward strand.
GATTCTTTAAATTTAAATTACTTTAAAGTGATTCAGTCTTTTTCCCCCTACAAGTTCATAGTATCATCTGTCTCTTAGGTAGGTTGTTTGCCACCACTAGTTCACTAGCAAAGAAACAACATGTAATATATTTTCCCTCATACTGTCACATTTTTAATAAGGGATAAATTGTTTTATGCCATGATGAAATAATGCAATTTGTCATTTATTTTGTAATCTATAAGATCAAAGACCAAGAAGAGAAGAAAAGCAATTAGGTATTCCATGAGACAGAAAGACAGGATAGCCAGGATCTTATAAGATCCATTCTCTCAAAGTATGCATTAATCCTATAAGCCTAATGAAAATGGAGGTATGAGGGAAGATAGGTGATGCAGTGAGTAGAGCACTGGCCCTGGAGTCAGGAGGACTTGAGTTCAAATCTAGCCTCAGACACTTAACACTAACTAGCCATGTGACCTTGGGCAAGTCACTTAATCCTAAATGCCCTGCCTTCACCCCTCCAAAAAGCAGAAAAAGAAAAAGAAAGAAAAGAAAATGGAGGCATGGAAGGCAAAGAGGTCTGACACAGTGGTGGTCTATGTCAGGATAGAGAAGGCAGCGTAGACAATATTCATAGGCCCACAAGAAGGTTACCCCAGAAAATGAGAGGAATATTTGCCCATATAATTTACCTACTGAGAGACCAGAGGTCTTTCTTCATTGTGGTATGAACAGAGTCACCAGAAACTCAAAAAATGCTCTCATCCATTTGTTGTACCTCTGAGAATCCTAACAAATAACCAAAATGAAAAAAAAGAAAAGCTAGGGCTGGGTATTATAGGGCTGGGGCTAGGTGAAACAGGATTCCCCTTCCCATTAAAAGGTAATCTGCTAACTACGTGCTTGGAAGGGCATTTCTATTTTCTAGTTATCTTTCATTTTTTTAAGAGCAGGGAGACTGGCAACAAGATATGAATAAATGAATCAATATGAGTTTGTTAAGTGCTGACTATGTGCTGGGCACTATTCTAAGTTTGTGTAATATAAGCTCCTTCAAGGAGCTTATATTCTAATAGAAGATGATAACATATTTAATGCAATTAGAGCTAAGGAAAGAAGTTTTGGCCTGGAGAGTTGAGGGATTATAAGATGTCCATAAAACAATTAGTTGTTATCTCCTTTCCAATACTAATGATAACATAAATTTGATTACATTTCCCAGAGCAAAAGCTGAACAGGAGGGATGGGAGGGAATTGTTAAATTCACCAACAGAGTAGAGAAGATGTTCCTCCTGGGTTTTGGTTTCCTAGTGGATGACTCATTGGGATCTGTGAAGTGTGATCAGGACTGGGATGATTACAAAAGGAGAGCTAGGGGCGGCCAGGTAGCACAGCGAGTAAGAGCACCGGCTCCAGTGTCGGGATGACCTGGGGATCAAATCCAGGCTCAGACACTTAGCACCCACCCAGAAACACCTGGCCATGTAACCTTGAGCAAGTTACTTAACCCTGATTGCTTTAAAAAAAAAAAAGAAAAGGAGAGCTAAATGAGTTTTCATTCACCCAAAGCTGGATCCAAGAAAAGTTATGATTAAAACACATCAGAACACCTGATCCTATAAATAACAGAATAAGAAACATAAAGACTTAAGTTAGATTCCTAGCCTTCCACTTCAGTGACCATAGGAAAATAAATTAACATGACTGTAGATTAGTTTCTTTGAGATAATACTTCATCATTATTTATGCTAATTGACTCTACTTTTTCTTCTCTCACTCTCTACTCACTTTTTGTGTTATGCCTTCTGACCTCATCACAACTGAAACTGTTCTTTCCATCCATATCAAGCATTCCTTAGCTGTTAAATCTAATGGTCTTTTTTCACTGCTGGTTCTTCTTGATATCTCTGCATCAGCTGATCTTATTGACCACACCCTCCTCCTGAATATTCTGTACTTTCTGAGCCCTCTGCTTCCTCTTGGTTGTTCTCCTAGTTATTTGACTGATACTTTTTTGTCTCCTTTGCTAGTTCATCTTCCATGCCATTCCTTTGCATATCATACCCTCTAACTTGGGTGTGACCAAAGACTATGTCTTGGACCCTCTTCTATTTTCTCACTTGATGACCTCATCACCTTCCAGAGGTTTAATAATCATTTAATATCATTTACCATTTAATATAATTTAATAATCACTTCTATGCTAGTGATCCCTAACTCTGGATATCTAGGTCTAATTTCTCACCTGAATTCAAGCCCACATTTCTAGCTGACTATTAAATATTTTAATCTGCATGTCCCTTAGGCTTCTCAAAGTCAATGTATCCAAATTCCAAATGAATTCTAAAATGGGATTAATTTTCTTTACTCTCAAATACATTTCCAATCTTCTAATTTTGTTGAAGAAGTCGTCAACCTTCCATTAACCCAGTTTAGTAATCTTATTATTTTCAACTCCAGTCTCCTTCATCCCATATATCTGAATCTTGTACTTTGTACTTCCACAATTTCTCTTTCCTCCATTTCCTTCCCTCTACATATGACTACCACTCTACAGATGGCTATCATTCAAGTTCAAATTGTTATCACTTTCTGCCTCAAGTCTTCCTCTTCCCCAACCTATCCTCCATATAACTGCCTTAAGTGACTCTACTATAGTAATGTTCTGACCATGTTACTTCCCTACTCAATAAGCTTCAGCAATTCTCTGATGCCTCTAGGAATAATGATAAGCAAATTTATTTAGCTTTTAAAGCTTATCACAGTCTGGTCTCTTTCTCCTTCTCTAACCTTTCAATACATGCCCCCCCCCCCTTTTTCACAATGTATGGCCCAAGAAAACTGACTTTTTGCTGTTCCTCATATATGACACAATTTGTCATCTCCATACCTTTGGCCTTGGTTTTCTTTCATGCCCAAAACATTCTCCCACCTCACCTCCATGTCTTAAAATCCCTTGCTTGCTTCAAAAGTTTGTTCAAGTGACACTTTCTACCTGAAACTTTTCCTAAGTACCTCCCCATTTGTTAAGGCCTGCCCCTTCCAATTCCCTCCAAATTTTGTGTGTCTTTTATATATGCATGTACTTGTTGTTGCCAGACAGAATCAAAGCTCCTTGAGGGTAGAAACTTTCATTTTTGTGTCTAATGCATGGAATATAGTAGATTCTTAATACATTTTGTTTATTGAAATGTTTTGTAAATAGAAGGTATAGAATTAATACTTCTTGAATAAGAAAAGAGACCCTAATAGAGGCTAACATCATTAAAAATACACTGTAAAAATAATGTTTTTATCTTGTAACAATTATTCTAATGACAGAGTTAGCTTAAAATTAGTGAGAAAATGCCATTGAGGGGCAGCTAGGTGTCACAGTGAATAGAGCACCAGCCCTGGAGTCAGGAGGACCTGAGTTCAAATCCGGCCTCAGACACTTAACAGAAAAACTAGCCATGTAACCTTGGGCAAGTCAGTTAACCCCAACTGCCCTCCAAAAAAGCAAAACAGAAAAGAAAAGGCCAGTGCTATTTTTGTCATTTCTAAAATGTTAAACATTTTCTATATTTTATTTAGAAAAAAGTTACATAGCAAGAAAATGCAAGTCTTATCAAATTGTAGAGCAATTCAACAAGAATGAAGATTTTTCTTTTGCATTTCTCATATTTGTCTAGCGCTCAGTAGGTTTGTTGTTGTTGTTGTTATTTTAAGGATAAGACCTAGGACTTGCCCAACAAGGAGGAAGATAAGACAAAGTCACAAAAAAAGTTAATGGCTAATTCCCTGTTCTTATTTTTATTTTTTGCTTTTTGGAGGACAGGGCAATTGGGGTTAAGTGACTTAGCCAAGGTCACACAGCTAGTAAGCATTAAGTGTTTGAGGCTGGATTTGAACTCAGGTCCTCCTGACTCCAGGGCTGGTGCTCTATTCACTGTATCACCTAGCCACCCCTTTTTATTTTTATATTAAGGTAGTATGTGCTCATTTCATAAATTATTTCAATTAAAATGTAGTACAGAGACAATTACAGAAAGAATAAATATTAGATAAATAAATATTGACTCTAAGTGAAACAGGAATTAGAAAATGAGAGGCAAATATATAATGGCATTGTCAGAATCCCAAAGAGATATGGGAATACATTTTGGATAAGCAGGACATGGATATATGTGACAGAAGACAGGATGGGGAGAAGATATCAGTGAAGGTTCTGATGAGAGAGTAATAAGTGTGTGGGTAGAGGCTGATAAAGAGAACTGCATCACTGGAGTAGAGAATTAATGTTGAGAAGTGTGGGGGCAAAAGTTCATATAGGTAGAATGAATTCAGATTATGGGGAGCATTGGAAATTAGACATAAGTGTTCAAATATAATGTGTAAAGCAACAAGAAAACCTCTCAAATTCTTGAGCAAGAGAAAAATTTTAATAATATGACGTTGATACTTAGATAATGGTGATATGTAGAATCATTTGAAAGGCAAAATGATGGAAGACTAGAAGAACAATTATGGTATTTGAATGTGGGATGATTAGTACTTGAATGGTTGTAGCAGTGAGAATGGGGAAATGGGTGAATATATGAAAGACAGCAAAGGGAGACCCAATAGGACTTAGTGAATTTGAGGGTCAAAAAGAAGGGAGGAATAAAAATAAAATTACAGCAAACATTTTAACCTAGGAAACTAAAAAAATAAAGTACACTTTTCTATAAATGGGGAATGTAAGAGGAGAAAACTATAAATTCAGGTTTTGACACATTGAATGAAATCAATTTTTTAACCTAAGTGCAAAAATTTACATTTATCACCATTAAGCTCTACTTCCTCAGATTTGGCCTATTGTTATATCAATATATTTTTGGATCCTTGTTCTCATGTCCATTATATTAACTCTCCCTATTAGCTTTGTCTACAGTAAACAGTTAGAGAGGTATTATTAAATAAAAATTCACATGAAGAAGATCTAGGTTGGTTGAGTGTGAGCTTCAAATAGGTCAATAGTTTTCAATGGCATCTAGAAAAACTAATAAAGTTTTAGGCTGCAATAGAAAGAGAACAATGTCTAGAACATTGTTGGTGAGGAACCTGCAGCCTCAAGGCCACATGTGGGTCTCTAGGTCCTCAAGTACAGCCCTTTGAATCCAAACTTCCCAGAACAAATCGCCTTAATAAAAAGATTTCTTCTGTAAAACTTGGAGTCAGTCAAAAGGCCACACCCAAGGACTTAAAAGGTAGATTCCCTACCTTGATCTAAAACAAGGAAGGAGAAGTTTCCCTTTTCAAAAAAAAAATGTCCTCTTTCTTGGTCAGACTACATTTAGAGTATTGAGTTCAATTCTGTAACTCTTATTTTAGGATGAGCAATGTCAGACTTAAAAAATTTCCAGGCAAAGCAACAAGGATAGTATACTATAGTGTTGACATGTCATGAGGATTGGTTAAAGCAAATGGTAATGTTTAGCATGTACAAGAGGAATCTTGAAGGGATAGGATAACCATCTTTAAGGACACTGAAGAGCTGTGATATAGAAGAAGGATTAGCTATTTCATGGCAGATGTCCAGGAGGCAGGATAAGTGAATAACAGGTGAGTAATCAACACCAGAAATATGGATATGGACATGATTAATACAAAAATGAGAAGTGAAATTACAAGAATATAGGACATTGGGACAAACATAGCAAGATAAAATTTAATTAGGGAGAAATGTGATCTCTTATGTTTGGATATTTAGGTCCAAAATAATAAAAGTCATTGTTATAAGAAGGGGAGATGTGGCTAGGCAAGACTTCATCTGAAGAAGATCAGGACAGAGGAAGGAGTTTAATGAATCATAAATTAAAGGTGAGTTAATAGTGTGATATGTCATCAAGAAATTTTATGAAACCTTAGGAGGCATTAAGAAAAGAACAATGTTAAGGAATAGGGAAGTGATATTGTACACTGCTATGATCAAACCATATCTAGATTTTTATATTCATTTCTGGACACCACATTTTATTAAAAAGAAAACACAAAACATTAATGAGCTAGGGAATATCCAAAGGAAAACAACCATGATGCTAAATTGTCACCATATGAGGATTCTTAGCCTGAAGAACAGACTTTGGGCTAGGGACAGTAGTATTGAAGTATTATGGAAGAAGACTAGATTTTTTCCACTTGCCTCAAAAGGGCATTAACTAGGAATAATGGTTGAAGTTTATAAAGAGGCATATTTAGGCTTAAGATAGGGTAGTGTGTTATTAACCACACCAGCACACAGGGTGCACTGCTAGCACCGGTTCTCTGATCTGTTTTTCTAAAGGAAAGACAGCTTTAAAGAGGCTAACAATCCTATTTTAATTAAACATATATGTCATTCACTAGTTCAGGAGAAAGGTCAGTATCCCAAATGTGGAGAAAATACAAGCAGAAAAACATAGAGAAATTAGCACAGAGATCCAATAGACAGGGCTCCAACTGTCTAAACAAAGTAATAGATACATAATCACCAGACAAAGGATTGTCAACATCTGGGTCTTCAAAACCCGGGTGGGGGCCTCCTTAACAATGGCTACCCAGAGTCTTGTCTGGCCAAATCATAAAGAAACATTTTTTCCCATGAGCGAGCCCCCAAAGTAAAATACCAACCTCCCAGTATATACAGTTTTTAACTAATAGGCTCAGAGCCAGAAGGCACCACAACCCTTCTGACTCAGAGCCTAATTAGCTTAGTACCAAAAGGTGTGAAAGCCTTCCTACAAGCAAACCTCCTGGTAAGCAAGCTTCTCCTTAGGCATGTTCCTCCCCCAGTAGACTCTATGTGACTCAAGATGTATCATAACTGTGAAAGCAACAAGACATCCGTGATTAACATGTGGTCACATAGGCCTGTTAATGGACAGGGAAGATCTTCCTATCCCAGGAAGATTACAGGCAGATAGGTGGCATAGTAGATAGATCCCTGGATTTGGAATCAGGAATAGTCATCTTCATGAGTTTAAATTCCACCTCCAACAGTAGCTTTATGACTCGGGGCAAGTCACTTAACCCTATATATCTCAGTTCTTCATCTATAAAATGAGTTGGAGAAGGAAATGCAAACCACTCTAGTATCTTTGCCAAGAAAACCCCAAATGGGGTAACAGAGTCATAGATGACTGAAATCACTCAACAACAACCATAAAGCTCAAGATAAGGAAAACTTTCAATTATCCAAAAATAGAATGAATTGTACCTCAAGACCTAGTGACTTTCCTGTTCTTGGAAGTTTTCAAGAAATACATGACTCATCATTTGTTAGGTACATTATGTAGAGATGTGGGCCTGGGCTAGATGGTTTCTAAGGGTGTATCAATTCTGTAAACCATTTATTCAAGGGAATAGATATAGAAATTAAGGAACAAAATGCTAAAGGGCAAAACTACGAATTCTACTTTTGTTTCCATGATATTACTTTATACTTTGATCCATGACTTTATCAGTGTGAATATTGCCTCCTTCAATGTAGGTCACAAACTTTCTATACCATCTTATCCTATACAGTTATCATCTATGATTTTCCATGTCCCTATCCTCACTCAATATACTTAAGGGTTTCCTCTTGGTTTTCCAATATCTTGGGAGGACTTTGGTTATGTATTCTGTCTCTCTTTTTTGACCAGTCCACTGACTCTTATAGCCATTCCTCTCCTTGATAATATCTCTATCATCTTCTAATTCAATATCTTCTTACTTCTCCTTTCTCCCTTTCCCTCCTCACCAGAGTTTTGCTTTTTATCACTGCCTCCCTCCCTCAATCCTACCTCCCTTCTTTCAGCCCCTTTCCCTTTTCTTTTCCTTTTTCCTTACTACTTCTTCCCTCCCTTCTAATCATCCCTCCCTTTGCTCTCCTTTCCCCTCCTACTGCCTATAAGGCAAGTTAGATTTCTATACCAAACTGAGATTATTATTCCCTAATTGTGCCAAATCCAAGGAGAGTAAGTTTTAAACAATACTCACTTCCCTCCCTTCTTTCTCTCTACTGTAATATGTTTTTATTTTTCTTAATATGATATAATTTACCCCTTTCTTCCTCCTCCTTTCCTCTTCACCCACTACAATGCCTTTCCACCACTTGTTAAGTATTTTTTTATTATCACATCAAAGTCAATTTATACGAACACCCCCCGCCTATGTATATTCTTTCTAAATGCCATAATAAAGATACAGTTCTCAAGAGTTACAAATTTTATCTTTCCATGTAGGGATGTAAACAGTCTGCCCTTATTGAATGACATGTTGTTGTTTTTTCCCCTTTCCTGTTTACCTTTTTTATGTCTCTCTTGAGTCTTGTATTTAAAGATCAAATTTTCTGTTGAGCTCTGGTCTTTTCATCAGGAAGGTCTGGAAGTCCCCTATTTCATTGAATGTTCAGCCCCTCGCCTTAAAGATTATGTTCAGTTTTGCTGGGTAGTTGATCCTTGATTATAATACAAGCTCCTTTGCCTTTTTCAATATCATATTTCAAGCCCTCCAATCTTTTAGTGTAGAAGTTGCTAGGTCGCATGTAATCCTGACTCTTGTTTCACAATATCTGAATTGTTTCTTTCTGGATGTTTGCAGTATTTTTTCCTTGATCTGATAATTCTGGGATTTGACTACAATATTACTTGGCATTTTCAATTCGGGATCTCTTTCAGGAGGTGATAGGTGGATTCTTTCAATGACTATTCTAACATCTGATTCTAGGACCTCAGGGCAGTTTTCCTTGATGATTTTTTGGAAGATGCTATCCAGGCTCTTTTTTTGATCATGGCTTTCAGGTAGACCAATAATTCTTAAATTATCTCTGCTGGATTTATTTTCCAGATCAGTGGTTTTTCAAATGAGATATTCAAATAAGGTATTAAAATGAGGCATTTCTTTCGAGGCATATTCAAATGAGGTTTTCTTCTATTGTTTTCACTGTTTTGATTTTGTCTGACTGATTCTTGAGGTCTCAGAGTCATTAGCTCCCACTTGTCCAATTCTGATTCTTAATGAATTGTTTTCTTCAATTAGCTCTTGTACTTCTTTTTTCCATTTGTTCAATTCTACTTTTTAAGGAGTTGTTTTCTTCAATGTACTTTTTTCCCATTTTGTCAATTGTATTTTTAAAGGAATTATTCAATATTTTTTCTACCTTTCTAATTTACCTTTTAAAATTGAGATCAGTTATATTCCCCTTTGAGGTTTCAGAAGTGCATACATTGAGAATGCTACCCTCTTTTGAATTTGTGTTTTGGTCTTCCCCATACCCATAGTAAGAATCTATGGTTTTTGTTTCACTCTGTTCCTTTTTGCTCATGTTGTTTCCTTTTTCCTGGTTTTTAAAGCTGATCTATGCTTCTGGGGCACAGGGAGGCACTGTCCCTCACTTCTTGTGCTGGGGGCTAGGGGTCTGGTGACTGTCTTTGTGTGCTGTGGCTTCAGGTACTGGCAGTTGGAGGCTGTAGAGGCTGTAGCTTACCTAGTGCTGAGCTGGAGCTGCTGGTGGTAGCTGATGTGTGCAGAGGCAAAATAGGTTTTTTTTCTGCATTTTCCAGGGTTACACTGAAGCTCACAGGTAGAGTTCAGGGGTGGGAGTGGGAGAGGTCTGACTGCTGGATGCTGTCTCCTCACCCAGACCTGCACTAGAGCATAGGTAGGCTCAGTCACTTGTCATTTGCAGGAGGCAGTGGTGGTTCTCTGTGCTGGCATCTGCTGGTTCTTCTGGCTGATCCCCTTAGTAAGGGGTACTGGTGTCAACACCTGCCCACTCTACCACCCTGGGGCTCAGGATTTCCCACTGACCCACAAAGGTGAGGCTTGCTGCTGGCATGCCTCCCATCCTATACTGGTCCCCTTCAGTCCAGCAAGAGGGACTTTCCTTGTTAATCCCCAAAGCCTGCTGCACCCTCCCTGTCTTTCTTCTGCCTCCACTATTCCAGGATTTTTCCTGGGGCAATATTTTCTGGGATTTTCAAGATCAATAAAGGAAGGTGAGAATGCCTTACTGCTTACTCTGCCATCTTGGATCCTAGAAGTCTCTAAGTCCTTTTCTTTTTCTCTTTTTTAAGCAATTGGGTTAAGTAACTTGCTCAAGGTTACACGGCCAGTTATTATTTCTGGGTGTGGTGCTGAGTATCTGAGCCTGGATTTGATCCAGGTCATCCCAACACTGGAGCTGGTTCTCTTACTCGCTGAGCCACCTGGCCGCCCCTAAGCAATTGGGATTAAGTAACTTGCTCAAGGTTACACAGCCAGGTGTTTCTGGGTGGGTGCTAAGTGTCTGAGCCCAGGATTCGATCTCCAGGTCTTCTCAGCACTGGAGCCGGTGCTCTTACTCGCTGTGCTACCTGGCCGCCCCATCTAAGTCCTTTTCTTAAGCATGACATCACTTTTGTATCCTGCAGTCTACTGTCACTCACCATGAGTCTTTCAATGATCATTAGATTATTTCTAATTTTGATTTTTCTGAGATTATGGCATATGATATAAGCCACATTAGATGCTCAGGAGAATAATAATGTTGAATTAAAAAGATGTCTATTTTGACAATGAGTTCTTTGGAGATAGAAAGCCTAAAGATATATATTTTGTAACTTCCACCTATTGCTCCAAGGTCTGCCCTTTGTACTAGTATGACTGAGTCAATAAGCATCTATTAAGCGACTACTGTGTCCATGCACTGAACTAAGCAAAGCACTAGTAATAGAGAGAATGGCAAAAGAAAGTACATGTTTCATTGTGCAATGATCAACTTTGATATACCTAGCTCTTCTCAATGGCGCAAGGATCTAAGACAATTCCAAAAGTCTCATGACGAAAAATGCTATCTATATCCAGAGAAAGAACTATTGAGTCTGAATGCAGAGCAAAGCCTACTATTTTCTTTTTTGTTTGTTTCTTCTTTCTCGTGATTTTTCCCTTTGGTTTTAATTCTCCTTTACAACCTAACTAATGTGAAAATATGTTCAATATGAATGTGTATATATATATATATATACACTTTATGAGATCACATGACATCTTGGAGAGGAGGGAGGAGAGAGGGGGAAGAAAATTTAGGACTCAAAATCTTACAGAAGTGAATGTTGAAAACTAAAACTAAATAAAATTTTTAAAAATATAGTCCATGTTCTCAAGGAGCTCACAGTGTACTGGAGAAAACAACATTAATGTAACTACATACAAATATGTATATATGTGTATATATATATACATGTGTATATACATATATACACATATGCACATATAAATGTAATAAGAGATAGTCAATATAGGGAAGGTACTAGTGTTAAAGGAGATCAGAAAAGGCTTCTCACATATCAGATTTGAGCAGGAATTTAGATGTAGATGAGGAAGGGAATGGATGATGATGGAGATGAGGAAGGGGAGAATTCCAGAAAAAGAGGATAGCATGTAAAAATGCCCAGAGTTTGGAAATGGTGTATCTTGTATGAGTAGCAGTTTAGGTGTAGCCAGAAGACAACTATTCCTTCCTCCACATCACATCCCTGAAAATATATCAAAGATCCCTCCTGACCTTTCCTTCTCATGCCTCAATATTACCAGTTTATTCACCTCTTCTTCAGTCAGAATTAACTCAATGTCCTTCACCAGAGGTGGCCTCATGTGAGTAATTTAACTATAGCTACCTCCAGATCTCCAGCTTTTCCAGCTTTGCAGTTTAAGTTTCTCATCTTAATAAAAATTAAGCTCATCATAAAGTGCTTTTTTCAAAATATGTCCTGGTCCAATTTGCTTCAGATATCCAATATAAATATCTCACTCATATGTATATGTCCAGGAGGGAATGATTTAAATTGGGTAATCACAGCTTCAGTAATATAACTTTTAAGCTCATTCCTTATAGTCCATGAATGATTGGTCAATAGGCAACGATATAGCTGGTACTTCAAGTTAAAAAAAAATGCCTTCTTATAATTAGAAAACAAGCATGCAAGATTTGAAGCCATAAAGACTTGGGTTCCAATAATGCCTGTGATATAGTGGTTATATGACCCTGGTCAAGAAACAGAGTCCCTCCTACTAAAGAAGTCACAGAGCTGGGCCCCATTCCCATCTCTAATGAATGAGAATGCTTCTTAATAGGCCCTTCCTTTGGCAATTATTACAATTTTTTTTTGGGCAATCAACGTAATGTGGTGAAATTAATTCAGAGAAGAATAATCAAGAAGGGCTCTGAGGATGCATTGCTTGTTAAGGAGGGTTGTTGGGTGATTTTAGTAACTCTTGTACCACAAATTCAAAGAATATTCATTTGATGAGAATGGATGGTTACAAACAATTAGATTCAATTTAACATATAAGAAGAGTGCTTCTATTTGTAGAATCAATGCTTAAATTTATACATTTTGTAAGATAGATGTCTTTTCCCCACACCTGGCAAATCACTTTATGCTTAACAAGGTCTCCTGAATAGCTTCCAGGATTGGGAATATTTCCAATAAGGCTAATATTTTGACTTTATATCCCCCTTGACCAACCACATAAACTATAAAACTTCTTTTCATGTATAGAGATTGTACAAGTGAAGCTAAGGGATTTTTGACAATTCCCTTTGCAGGTCATCTTTAGGCAATAAAACAAAAAGTGATGACCTGTAATGTTTCCCGTTTTATTTATACAGAATAATAAGGCCAAAAGAGAAGCTCAAATATTTTATATAACAGCTCTATTCATAGTTAACATTCATGAGTATATTTTATAGAAGAGCCTTTGCATTGCGTACAGTATGTTTATCAATATCTCATATATGTATAACTGTAGATAGATAGATAGATAGATAGATAGATAGATAGATAGATAGATAGATAGATAGATAGATAGATAGACAGATATTATATGCCCTTGTCTAATGCAGTCATAGGAATGTTCACATCAGGGAAGAACAATTTTCTAATATATTAATAGACTTTCTCTTTATGTTTTGAGGCATTTCTACGTGGACATATCAAGCTTATAAATCGTGATTCCCTGATGTTAACTACAAGATTTGAACTCAAATCAAGGAATATACTTCATTACTTGTCAAACAAACATAGATTGTCTGCTGCAAATTTACATATTAATATACAATAGATAATTCTTTAACCTGTTATTTTCTACATTGCTAAAATCCATAACCTCTGTCACAAAAGAGCAAGGATTCTCATACAAATTATTTTGGAAATACATTTTTATTATCTCTATCATTTTTCTAATACATATAGACCTATAACCAAAGATAGTTGCCACTCATTTATCATCCTAAAGCAATGATCTGTAGTTTAGTGTCAGTGAATTTTCCCAATGATTTAAGTATTTCCTTTACAATTATTTTTAGTCACCTAATAACAGATGTTTATTTAAATATTTAACTACCTGTAGAATTCTTTCTAAAAGGTATTGTATTCAGTCCCACCAATTTTTTTTTCCTTTTTTTTTTTTTGCTTTTTGGAGGGGGAAGGTAGGGCAATTGGGGTTAAGTGACTTGCCCAAGGTCACATGGCTAGTTTTGTGTTAAGTGTCTGAGATCGGATTTGAACTCAGGTCCTTCTGACTTTAGGGCCAGTGCTCTATTCACTGCAACACCTAGCCACCCCAGCTCTACCATTTCTTGATGTAGACTCATCATTATACACCACTGGGATTATACTATTCTCTAACCACATCATTCAATTCAATTTTACCATCATTGATCAAGTGCCCTCTCTTGTTCTAGGTGTCAGAGATATGAAAGTAATAACGAATATGGACCCTTTCATCAATGAGCTTACATTCTAGTTGTCTGTCTAGATTTTTTTTTGTTCCCTCCATTATCAACTGCCATGTCTCCTTGCTATCATATTTACCCCAAATCACCAAGCAGTTAACTAAGGATCAGGATAATATAACCTTAAATTTGATGATAACAACATATCAAATAAGACTAAATAGGTCTGAGTCAAAATTTGGGACCTTTCAAATAGAGAAAAATTACATGGTATTTATGTCAGTAGAAGCATTCTTATGTTTCTACACACACACAAACTTATATTTGTTCTTCCCTTTTCCCACCCCAGTTTCTATTTGCCACACTCCATGCCTGCATTTGAGTTTGGCCAGTGTGCCCACAGAACTAACTTCCCTACTCTGGTTCTCATCTTTCCTTACAAATATGGAATGCTCATACAGTAATTATGTGAAAATAAATGAAACTTTTGACCAGTATGTTGGTGTACATCTATTGTTTCCTAATGTAGCTAGAACCCATAGTAAAAAACTGAAAAAAATCCCTGGTGACAGATACTTAAAGTCTTTGGCCTTTTATCTTTTAAATAACCTATGCTTTATAGCTATGTTGCAAAAGAGTAGAAATAGTCATATCATTGAATAAATGGAGTATTACTAAATATCTAGAGGAATGTGGGTGGGATGTTTGAATAAGTTAATTCTTTTTGTGCCTTCTTTCTTATTTTTTTATCAAATGCTTTATTAACTTCTAGTTTATATCATTCATTTCCACAAGATTTTGAGTTACAAATTTTCTCCCCATTTTCCCCTACCCAACACCCCAAAATAGCGATCCCACTGGATATCCCCTCCTCCAATCTGCTCTCTCCCATATCTCCCCCCATCCCCCCTTTGATTTTCCAGTAGGGCACAGTGGATCTCTATGCCTCAGTACCTGTATATCTTATTTCCCAGTTACAAGTAAAGTAATAATAATAATATTATTACACATTTTATTTTAAAGCTTTCAATTCCAGATTCATTCCCTTCCTCCCTTGTCACCCACCCTTACTGGGAAAATAAGCAATACAATATAGGTTGAACATATGTAACTATGCAAAACATTTCCATAGTGGATATATTGTAAAAGACTGACTATATTTCCCTCCATCCTATCCCACCTCCCACTTGTTCTATTCTCTACTTTGATCCTGTCCCTTTTCAAGAGTGGGTGCTTCCAAATTCTCTCTCTCTCAGCCTGCCCTCCCTTCCATCATCCACCCTCTCATCCTCTTACCCCCAACTCTCCTGTAGGATGAGATACCCTATTTAGTGTGTATGTCATTCTCTCCCTAAGCCAAATTCAATAAGAATAAGATTGACCCATTCCCTTTTACCTTCCTGTTCTTCCCCTCCATTGTAACCATTTTCCCTTGCCTCTTCTATATGAGATAGTTTACCCCATTCTGTGTCTCCCCATCTCCTCTCATTATATTCCTATCTCACCTCTTAATTTCACCTTTTAAATATCATCCCTTCCTATTAAATTGGTCCTGTGCCCTCTATCTATGTATACCTGTACACATATATACACATACTCACGCATGTATTCATATGCCCGTATACCCTCCTATATAGACATATATTTATATGTATACATATGTGTATATATGTATATGTATATATGTATGTGTGTATACACATTTCTATTCCCTTCAACTATTCTCATATTGAGTGGTAGATTCTTTCAACCTCTATTTTGCCCTCATTAAAAAAACATCAGGGCAATTTTCCTTAAGAATTTCTTGGATG
This sequence comes from Petaurus breviceps papuanus, assembly GCF_028583685.1. NCBI lineage: Eukaryota > Metazoa > Chordata > Mammalia > Diprotodontia > Petauridae > Petaurus > Petaurus breviceps. The sequence continues at coordinate 27,060,160 of NW_027185712.1, forward strand.
ATTTCTAGGTTCTTTTTTTGATCATGGCTTTCAGGTAGTCCAATAATTTTTTAAATTATCTCTCCTGGATCTATTTTCTAGGTCAGTGATTTTCCCAATGAGATATTTCAAATTGCCTTCTATTTTTTCATTTGTTTGGATCTGTTTAATAGTATCTTGATTTCTCATAAAGTCACTATCTTCCATTTACTCAAATCTAATTGTAAAGGAATAATTCTCTTCAGTGAGCTTTTGAGATTCTTTTTCCATCTGACAAATTCAGCTTTTTAAGACATTCTTCTCCTCATTGGCATTTTGGGCCTCTTTTGCCATTTGAGTTAGCCTATTTTTAAGGTGTTATTTTCTTCAGTGAGGTTGTTGACTCTCGTTTCATAATTTTCTCGCAGTGTTCTCATTTCTCCTCCCAGTTTTTCCTCTGCTTCTCTTATTTGGTTTTCAAAGGCTGGACTGCACTCCCAAACTACTGGATCCCAAAGTCCACACTACACTGACCTCTCACTTTGTCCTTAGCATCTGTGTGTTGATAATTCTGGAAACCACCACAGCTGCTGGTGATCTGAAGTCCTTCCAGCAGTGGCTGGTCAGGCTGCCCTGAGGCTAAAACCTCAAGTAGCACAGGGCTGGGCTTGGCTCCCAGAGCTCTTTGCTGGCAGCTTCCTGCCAGCCTGCCAGGCTGTCCTCAGATGGAAGTTAGCTTCTCTTTGTGATTTCGTGGGTTTTGCAGCTCCAAAATTTGTTCAGAGTTACCTTTTACATGAATTGGAAGAGGTGGAAGCCAGAGCCCTGTGGAAGCCCTGTTTCTACTCGACCATCTTGATTCTGCCCCCAAATAAGTTACTTCTAAGTTTATACATGCTATATATCTTTATTGGAGAATTAACTGGATACTTAATTGAAGGACAAACTAAATCATAGTCATAATCACAGAAACTCTAAAAGTTGGAACAAACATCAGAAGCTATCTATTCCAACATGTCTATAAGGGAAAAAAAAGCTCTTGAAAAAGTCTTCAAACTGTTTTCCTTTAAGATGTTCTACTTCTTGAAAAATTCTATTTGACGTTTGGGTCATCTAATTGTTAGAAATTCCTTACATCATAATTTACCATCTCTAACTTTCATCTACTGGGCCACATAGAATAAGTTGTTGGGGTTTTTTTTCCCCATATAACAGACATGAAATCACTTAATGGCAATTAATATGTCTCCTGGAAACCTTTCTTTCTGCTGTCAAACATTCTCAATTTCTTCAACCTATTCTCATAGAACACAGTCTTCAGTATCCACTATCATTCCCATCATCCTCTTATGAATATGTTCTGTCTTATCAATGTCCTTCCTAAAATATGGGTCCTAGAAGTAAGCACAGCACTTCAGGTGTGAGCTGGGTGAGGTCGGATGTAGGTCTGAATGTCAAAGCATGAGATAACTGCTAAAAGTAGGGTGGAAAGAGCTGCTGTATTTTTTATGGCAACACGTGGTTTTGGAGTTGGACTAAAACCTGGGTGATGCTAAAGACTAATTTTGAAAAAAAAAGACTAACGAAACTCTCCAATTTCAACTGTACCGTAAAAGAAAATTCTTTTAGTCTTATGATTTGAGTATGAGTAAAGTGTCATTCAGAATTATTTTGATGTGGAGCAATGTTTCCAAAAAGAAGGAGAAAAGTCACTATTAAAAATATTGCATTATGTATATTGTCCTCCTGTCTCCACTTCACTTTGCTTTGGTTTGTACAACTAATTCCAGACTTGTATGAACAATATACATAATGAAAACAGTGTAAATGAAAAGGTTGCTAAAATGAAATCAAAGTCTAGAGAATTATAATGACCAATGTTGACCCCATAGAAGAGGTCAGAAAACTCCTCCCTCCTTTGTACAGAGAGGTGAGACTCCAGGTATGGAATGTTGCATACACTGCCAGACAAGGTCATTGTGTTCTTTGATTTTGCATTACTGTTTTTCCTTGCTACAAAGGAACACTCATAGCAGGACTGGGTGGCACTGATCTGTCTAAAAATTAATGATGTAAAGAACAAAAGGCATAAAAATATTTTTACAGAACTGCATTTGTTTGCATTTGTGCATGTGTAATATACTATTTCAATTCATTTGACATCTCTGTTCTTGTCTGTAAAATGGGGTAATCCTTATTCTTCTTAATCCTAAGAGAAGCCATATAAAAAATCAAATTAAATGATACATATAAATGCATTTTGAAATCATAGAGCATTATGTAATTATGAGCTTTGCTTTTCCTTATTAATTTACTATTAATGATAAAAAGTATGTTTGAATGTTCAAATTTTTACCATATATATGGAAAATTCTAATTTATCCCCAAGTAAACCAAAGTGTGAAATACTTAATACTTGTGAAAATTATAAAAATCAATCTATTCAATTTCAAGAATTAGCTACCAAATCCATGTAACACATAGTATAAATATATTAACACCAATTCTAAATTAAGAAGGCAGAGGATGAAAAGCAGTTCTGAAAATGTGTCATGAATCATGTATTTTACAGTTTTGTATTTTTTTAGACTGGCTGATGCCATAATTATTCACAGTTTCTATTTTTTCCCACTTACATACAGTACAAAATGGTTTGGAATGGAGGTGTTGCTAGAGAGTTTGTTGTTTTTCTTGGTGGTAGGGTTTTTGGGGGGTTTGTTTTTTTTTTGTTAGGTTTTTTTTTTTTTGCTTTTTGGAGGGAGGAAGGCTGGGCGATTAGGATTAAGTGACTTGCCCAAGGTCACACAGCTAATAAGTGTTAAGTGTCTCATGCTGAATTTGAACTCAGGTCCTCCTGACACCAGGGCCAGTGCTCTAGTCACTGTGCCACCTAGCCGGCCGGTGGTGGGTTTTTTTCATGTTTGATGTTGCTCCCAATTTCTTAGATACATGCTTGAGTCCTCTTAAAGATTTTTATGCCTTTCCTTTCCTTTATTTTATTTTAAAAGACATTGGCTGTGGAGGAGGCATAAAATATCCCCAACTATCAGTCTAGGAGAAGATCTTGCTACCAGTTTAGAGTACAGAGCATGCCAAAAGCCTCCATTCAATTTAAAGCTTAATATAGTACAAAGACTTTGAAGACATCCTGACTATATTAAATTATTTATATACATGGATACAGTTCTTCAATGATTTCTTCACATGATGAAAGGTGGAAATTGCTACTTCCTTTAGGAGCTTCTTATTGTTCTCCCCTTTGATTTTAGTCAGAAATTCACTGAAAGAGTGATTTTCTTATACTTTTGGTGCTAGGAGAGGCCTTTGAGACAATTGAGTCCAATCCTTCACTTTACAAATGAGGAAACTGAGGATCAGAGAAGTCACATGTAGCAGATGTGAGAAGCAGAATTTAAGCTCAAGTCCTCTGTCATTCCCCACTGGAACAAGCTATCTTTCTTACTGTCTTTTACCAACTATGACCGCCCTGACTCCCTCCTTCCCTTTTAAAATCCAACCAAGCTTTACAGGCAGAGAAGCAATATGGTGCAGTGGGAAAAATTTGATCTTGTAGTGAAGACTACAAAAGTTCAAATCTCATCCCTCTGTGCCATACATTGTTTAACTACCCAGGAAATCCAGTTAATCTCTCTTTGCCTCTAGTCAACTAAGAAGGAATGCAGGAAGGAATGGAGGGAGGGAGAGGAACGAAGGAAGGAAGCAAGGAAGGAAGGAATAAATGCTCTTCTGCATTGGTAGAAGGAAGAAGAGGGCAGCTAGGTGGTGCAGTGGATAGAGCACTGGCCCTGGAGTCAAGAGGACTTGTGTTCAAATCCGGCCTAAGACACTTAACACTTACTAGCCATGTGATCTTGGGCAAGTCACTTAACCCTAATTGCCCTGCCTTCCCCCCTCCAAAAAGAAAAAAAAAGAAGGAAGAAGGAGCTTCCTTTCTGGAAAGCTCCATAAATAAGTAAAATCACAAATCTAGGGGGAAAAATACTAAAAGATTAGACTAGATACTAGAAATTGTTTAGTAGGTCAAATTTTGATTACCTCCCCATACACAAGGAGACACTTTGTTTTTAATCTCTTTCCTTATAAGAAACAACAGAATAAACCTTTATTCTATCTCTGTTTGAAAGGAAAAGCAGAGATTTGTTGGAAGTGAGGTTTTGTCTATTATTGTAGCAAGAGAGATGAGCTATGAAAGTTGAGACAGTTCCTGGAGGTATAATAGGGCTTTGTCAAGATTTCCTCTGTTTTCTATCCTCTCGATTTCCTTGACCTTCCTTTTCTGTTTCCTTACCTGGCCTTCAAAAATAATGCATGAATATGAATCTCATTCAATCTGGCAACAACATATCATCAATACAATTTAACAAAAGCATTTCCAACTGATCCGTTTCTAGTATGCCTTTGGAATGGATGGGAGAATCCAAAGTTTGGTGAGTTTCTGCTACTGTCTTCTAGCAGAAATGTGAATGTTTGTTGATTGTGAGCAAATCTGATTATTCTATTTTGACTGGTCCCCATCCTCATGTGGAGTCTTTCCCAGTTCCTCCCTTCAGGAACATCTTTCTAGTTGGTTCTATTGACTCTGTCCCTCAGAGGAAAAGTTTTTTTTTTCAAATTTGTTTGAAGAACAGTGAGAATATAGGAGCCCTTCCAATTACCTTAGAATGGACCACTCGAACTTATATACCATGGCTCCTGGCTGCTTATTCATTGTGCATTTTCTGTTCTGGGGGAGCTATAAAAATATGAATCCATAAAATAGGTTGTATTTAACTCAAGCTCAATTTTATCAAGAAACTTCTAAGCAGTAAGAAAATGTTTTTTGTCCTCTGTCTGTAGCTTGCCTCCCATTACCTCTTTCTAAGGTGCATTTACACAAGGATGTGCACAAAGCATTAATGCAACAAGCTCCAATGTTATCTTAGAGAAAGCATTCTTCAGAAAAAATGGTGAAACTGAAAGCAAAACAAATTTTTAAGAACAAAATTTGGGAGGTCACACATCCCTCCTTTGGAAGAATGAGAAGAAAGAAGAGAAAGAGAAAATAGGAATTACAGTTCTGTCTTAGTGATACAACAGATGAAGGCACTAGTTTCACAGAAAATCTTTGGATTGGTGTTCCAGTGTCCTCTTCTCCTCACTCCCTCAGTGGGCCTACTCTGTTTGACTGTCTTCTCCACTGCAACAACTATTGTTGTCACCACCAAACCTTTGCGTCCTTAGCAAACAGCATCAGCTTGCTTCCTTCCTGCATCACCCCAGCCCTTGTTTCCCTGTGCTCTGGGGTCCTCGATGGTTGATGCCACGGTCCTAAAACACTTATCCTAGGTCTCAACACTGGGTGGCATAGTTGCCCCTGGTGAGGGACTTTCTTAGAATGAGGAAGAAACTAGTCTTTCATAGAAAGTCTCAACCACTGAGACACTGGATCCATTGACACAGACCATTCACACTAACTTCTTAGCAACTCCTATAGTTTAGGGCAGTGGGGTCAAATTCAAACAGATATGCAGGAAGGTGGGCCACTAAACTATACATAAATATCCCTGCACATGGTATATTGACTTATAAAACCACATATTAATATTATCTATGTCCTAGTGTGTTTCTATTTATTTTGTTCATTGTTTTCCAATTACATTTTAATCTGGTTTTGGTAGGGTATGACCAGTTGCCTGATTTAGGCTTAAGTATAAATTCTAATGATAGGAAGCACTTAAAATGAAAGAATAATCTCTTCAGCATCATTAGCGTTCCCACATAGGACAACTTAGCAAAATCTTCACTAATAACCTGAGATAATTTGGGAAGTGCTATAAAAAGTGGGTTTTCAGATTTTATGGGTTTTAATGATAATCCAAGAACCTGAACAATACATAATAAAAGAAATAACACTGGTTTTGGAATTGGGAATGCAAGTTTGAATGTCATCTTAGATACTTTCTAATTTTGTGATTTTTAATTTTCTGTGCCTGTTTCCTCATCCATAAAATGGTTCTCACAATGACTTTACTTCCTACCTTGCAAAATTATTGGGAAGAAAATTCCCCATAAATGCAAACTAGTATTCATTTTTCAAGGCACCATTTTTAGTATATTTTTGTTCAACTATTCTAAGAGATTTAAAAACACTTATCATTTCAAATTGAGAGCAGGAATAGTGTATGTATATCCTGTATACTTATATGTATTCACACATGTATGATGGGGTATAGATAAAATCTATCAAATAGAACATTAGGAATTCATTTTTTTCTGTTGCAAAAGTGATTCCTTTCTTTCTGAAGTTGGGATATTTTGTATTTGGCTGAAAGAAAGATGTACAAAAGGATTTTGAGTCCTAGAACTTTACTTTTAAGAAGACCTCATTAAAAATTTTAAAAAGCATTGTACCAGTAGCCACCCTGGCTATAACAGGCATAAAAATGTCCTTTGTAGGGGCATCAGTTCAAACACCACTAAACCACATCACCCATTTTATTCTTTACAAGAAAGAAAAAATGCAACTTGTCAGGAAATTGTTTCTAGCTGTTGAAAGCTGTCAGAAATAGCTATACCTTCTTTTATTGAAATGTTGGTTTTTACATGTGTTACTGAATTTATTATCAAACTTCCTTTTTCTTCCAAATTTGAACTTGCTGTAAATAGTCCTCTTTGGAGAGTATGTCTAAAACAAAAAACAGCTGTTATGAGCCTCAATATAACATCTTCCCACTACCTGCTGAGGATTTTACGACCCTGTTGCTAGCAGTTTATAATTTGTGGGTACAAAGGGCTTAAGAGCACTTTGACCTTCAATTTCCTCTTCATTTGCCATTCAGTCCTAGCGTGTTATGGCTAAGATCAATAGGGAAATGACAACTCAGAATTCTTAGGCATGAAACTCTAGTAATGCTGTAACTCTTACTTTTTATCACCTACTCAACTCTTCTATCATCACAATGCCTTACACCTCATTAGAAGCACTTTTAAAGGACAGAATGAAGCAAAAATATATTTGTCCCTCTTCTTTTAAAAGTAATTATGTAAATCCTTTTCGCAGATTTCAAATCATTTAAATTATCTATTCATTTAACTGGATATTTTATTCTTTTGCAATAGTCTGCTTCTTTGCATCTGAGTAGATACAAATGAGCATAATATATGTCTAAGACATTTTTTTAAAAAAACACTTAATACTGCAAAATGAATCTTTCAGAATTATCTGATCAGAGTGCAGATTGAACTTCCCAACTATTACCTTTCAAGTACTCACAAACGATTACCAGGAATGTTGATTTGACTAATGAGATAGAAGATTATACACCACTGTCAGTTTCACAGCAGCAGTTAGGCTCACAAAGCTGAAAATGTGGTGTTTGAATACTAAACATCTGGAATTTAGCATTGAAGTTTAACATACTTGCAGCAACCCATAACTCACAGTGAGCCCTTCACAAGTATTCCTGGCACCCAATCCATTACCTCTGAGGAGTATAGGAAAAAAAATAAGAGGAGAAAATCAGTTAATAAAGGCTGCTGGGTCACTGAATAATATTGTGAGGGGTTAATTGGTTACCTTTTTTTGTTTAACAGATTTTTTCTCCCTTATTAATATCAGCCCCCAGGGTAGTATTGTAAGAAGTCTTTTGAGGACAAGCTATTTGGGATAATCTTGGTTTTATGTTTTAGCCTTTTCCAATATAGATTTATTTTCATGGTGGATCAGTCAAGGTTTTTTTAAGCAATTCTTATGAATGGGTACATGCTGCAAGATGAATATAGATGCAGAAAGCTGTATTAGTAGGGGAAACTGGACATGGAAAGATGGTCTAGTTATGTTATGGTCCATTTTGCTGGGTATGTAGGAATGGGAATATTAAATTCCTGAATCTCTTTCTGGAATTAGTATTTATACACCTTGGCTGAAGGTTGTAGGGCAGGGGAGGAAAGAGAAAAACCTCTCTGAGCTTCAGACAACAGAACTGGCATAATTCTAGAAGACTTTTATGTAAAATGGCCTTGTACAGAATCACATCCTTCCTAACCTCAATTCCCTAGACATTGGACATTGGGGTTGGGGGAGGGGAGTGCTTCTTTTCCTAGTTGTTGCCTCAGAAACAAAGACCAATTTTTTAAAGTATGCATTTATATATGTATCTGTACATGTACACCTATACTTCTGTAAACATGTATTTATACACACAAACATACATGCTTTTGTTTGTTTAGAACTATAATTTTATTTGTAGAGAGAACTATCTCTACTAATGTAAATTGGCAACTACTCTGTGACATAGTCTTAGTCTTAAGACCTGTGGCTTTCAGAGATTAAGTGACTTTCCCAGGGGTCACATGATATATACATACATACATACATACATATATATATATATGTATCAAAGGCAAGACTTAAATCTTCATCTTCCTGACTCCAAGGCTGACTGCCTATCTCCACTTTTCCTCACATCTATATGTATCACTATAATAACATAGAGACACATCATATATCAATTACATTGTATATGTATGTATACATGTGTATTTATATGTGTGTGATGTATACACACATAAACATACCTGCACACTTAAAAAAATTCCCTTCACTTATGAGGAAACAACAGTGAAATAAACAACTTTGGTTTCCAGAGAATCTAGGCACGTATGTATTTGTATTCATAGGAATATATATGTGCAGATAGCTAAAGATATGTATAGTTAATACATGCATTCACATGCATGTGTGTAAGTAGGTATGCTTATATACACATAATTATAACAACCTATGTAATGTGCCCATGTATATATATATATACATGTGAGTGTATATACAAACATATGAACATGTATATATGAGTACATGCACTGCATGAATGTATACAGATGTGTCCATTATATACATATACACACGTATGTACAAATGTTCATATTTGTTTGATGTATGTGCATTATTCCCTTCATTCCTTCTTCTATGTATACCTGCTTGACAGTCTTGTTGATTATTATACTTCATGGGCTTTTTACATTAACAACCATATCCATTAGCAGAGGGAGTGTATACCCACACTGACGAAATCATAAACCACTAAAAGTATTCTGAGTGATCCCTCGAGTGTAGCAAATAGTCCCCATTTTCCATTCTGTGAACCTTGCTACTCGACTAGAAAATGCTTGTTAATTCAAATACTATCTTATTGAGAGATCATTATGATGTAATTGCTCCAAAAAAGAAAATTTTAAGTACACTTTCGCTCCTTGTATGATGGCAGAATGATTGTAGAATTTGAACAAAAGTCCTGGCGATGGATAGGCTATCATGTTTATATTCCCTTTGGGAAGTTCACATCTGCATGAGAACTTATGTAATCATGCATATAAGCAAGGCTAGGATTTATGAATGGTCAGATTTCGTGTCCATAGAAACAGAGGTTTAAAATAACCCCCTGGAATGGTGCATTCATATAACATAAGTAATGTATAACACAAACCTTTGGTGGAAAAAAAAAAAAGACGGTTTCTGTTTTTTGTTAGTGATATAAAAAATATGCAGGCATTGTTTGGAATTATCTCTCAATCAGCATGGCTTTGTAGAAAGGGAGACTTGAGACATGAATTCAAGGGACATCTCCACCACCTAATAAAGCATGTGACCTTTAAATAATCATCAAAATTCTCTGAGCCTCAATTTTCCTCAACTGTAGCATGAAGGTATTGTACTATGTGACCTCTAAGATCCTCTCCCGAAGACCTATGATTTCTATGATTCAGTGGAGAATCAATTGAATTGAATTGTTCTTCAACAATTTTCAGAGAGACTAGTCATCCAGCTTTCAGAGAATCTAACAGTATTTTCTGAATTAAATATTGACTCAAGATCTGGTAAAGGATATTCATTTTGTATACACATATATAAACTGACAAAAATGTTTTTCTAATATAATTCTAATTTTAAGAAAAGAAAAAATGTGATTATAATATTGTATAACATAATAATATTAATATAATGTATAATAATATATTATGTATAACATATAGTAAATATATTATAATATAATATACTAATATAATAACAATGCATATTACATAATGTAAAATACAGGTCTTATTAAACACCAACTGTATTATAAGCACTATGCTAAATAGTAAGAATACAAAGAAAAACAAAAATATCCTCTGCCTACACACACACACACACCCCTCTTACACAATACTCTTGTATTCAGAACAAATCTGACCTGTCAAAGTTAGACCCTGGTGTTAGTATTCTCTATTATCGGTGTTATACAATTATAAATTTATTTTTTTATTTGGATTCATTAACTATAATGCAGATTATATTATGATGGCAGACTAACTTAAGATTACCTTAAATTTTGGTTTAATGATAGAATTAATAGGAAAAATTAAAATATATTTCTAAGTTAGCATAGCGATAGAGACTATCCAGGAGTGGAGAGCCTCAAGGCCGCATGAAGCCCTTTAGGTTCTCAAGTACAGCCTCAAGTTTGAATCCAACTTCACAAAACAAATCTCCTTAATGAAAGGATTTGTTCTGTAAAACTTGGACACAATCAAAAGGCCACAAACCCAAGGTTCAAGAAGGCCATGTGGCCCCTAGGCCACAGGTTCCCCACCCCTGGACTAGACTGTGATGACATTAGGGGAATCCTGGAAGAGGAAATTCCCTTTTCCAATGCAGATTGGTACCTTCTGTCCAGTTAAAGAGTCTTCATGAGTTGCCCAGAGCACAGAGGGTTTTGCTCAATGTCACACAGTCAGCATGTATCAGAGGCAGGGCTGTCTCTGAGGTCAGTTCTCTGTCTACTATACCATGTTTCTTCTCAATTTAAATGTATATATGTAACATTTTAAATAGTTTAAGTTAGTAAAGATAAGTCAGTGAAAAATGTCTTTTCAATGGCAAAAGCTAATAGAAAAAACACCTGATTCATGAGCTAAGTAAGAACTTGATGAATTCATGAGAATTATCTTCAAGCAAGTATCCACACCAAAGGGGAAGTTTCCTAACAAATACTGTACACTGCAGAATGGACTGAGTACATGCTAAAAAGACAAATGACTTAAAGGTATGACTTGCATATATAGGTGACAGTCCCCTTGACACTCATTGCCCATAATGAGAAACATTTGTGTTTCATAATTTTACCACTAGAATCTGTTCAACAGAAGTTTCTGAGCTTGACTGTTACCCTTATCCAAGTAGTGAATAAATGGTGATAAACTTAATTGGACCTTGGTAGGATGCTTATTGGTTTTCTCTAGATCCTTTCATCATTAGTTCCCAAAGCACTGAGTCTTTCTTCTTTTCCCTCTACACATTTTGCTGTGTTCTTTCAGCTGCCGCTGTTGAACTATTAACCTTTAAATTCAGGGATAACCATTAATGGTCATATATGACCCTCAAGAGTAGTATGCCAGCTGAGAAAATAAACTTTGAGTTTCACTCAAGAAACCACAATTCTATTTCTGGACTTATATCTCCACCAATTCATGCCATTAGCATCAATATATTTTTAAAATATATATGTTCAAAAAAAGAATATTTGTTTCCACTAGTATCCCTCAGATGACCAATATTTGAATTCTCCTAAGATTAATTTACTCATATATTTTATGATGGAATATGCTGAGTCATATCAGTTCTTTTTTTTTTTTTACATAACTAGCATTTATTTTCTCCTCCCTTGCCAGGTGTAATGGTAATGGGAATCTAAGATCTTCCCTGCCCCTTGGCCCCTTGATAGTGAATCTGAGAACTTTCCCTGATTTGAAAATATACTCTTCCCCCTAATAGGCTGAATGTGGTCACATGGAGCCTGTGGATGGAGGCTTGTTTTTTTTTTCCAGGAACCCTCATACCTTGTTACTTTGTGATTGGGAAGTGGGTCATGAGGATTGTGACAATCTCTGACCCAGGAGAAAGCTATATATACCCTGATGTCAAGTTTCACTTTGGGCTTCAATTTGGGAAGAGTTGTGTGATTTGTCCAGATGAGTCTATGGGCAACCATTGAGGCCCCAGCTTTGAAAACTCAGATGTTGCTGCATCCCTCTCTGGTAACTAACTAGGTATGGATGTCATGGTCAGAAAGCTGGAAGCCCTATCTGCTGGTCTGTTTCTCTGTCTGTATTTTTTCTTGTCTGCTTGTAACTTCTGTTTGTATTCTCTGAAGTTCAGGATTGTTGACTTTTTCCCCTGAACTAGGTAAATGATACATGATTGATTAAAGTAAGCTTGTTAACCCATTTTGACCTAATTTCCTTTAGAAAAGCAGATCTAGGGGCGGCCAGGTAGCACAGCGAGTAAGAGCACCGGCTCCAGTGTTGGGACGACCTGGAGATCGAATCCCGGGCTCAGACACTCAGCACCACACCCAGAAATAACTGGCTGTGTAACCTTGAGCAAGTTACTTAACCCCGATTGCTTAAAAAAAAAAAGCAGATCTAAGAACCTGTGCTAGCAACCATTCTGGGCATGCTAGGGTGCTTGCTGCTACACCAGGGTGGGGAAAAAAAAGAAAAACACGAAGAAAACCTTTTGAACAGACATGTATGGTCAATCTAAAGAAAGTGTTTCAATCTGCATGTTTAGTCTGTCACCTCTTTTTTGGGAAGTAGCATTTTTCATCATTGGTCTTCTCTAATCATAGTCAATCATTGGATCTTATATTTCAAAATTATTCATTTTTGCAGTGTTTTATTGTGGTATAAATTTTCCTTCTTATTCTGTTCACTTCATTCTGCATCAGTTCATACAATTCTCCCTAGGTTTCTCTGAAACCTTTCTCTCAATTTCTTATAACACAATAGTATTTTCATATGCCATATATCAATTCTTCTAAAACCTATCTCTCCTTTATTTTTATATATAGTTAAAAATATGATTACTTAAAAAAAACTTTTATGTTTTTTGCTTGTTTTAGTATTTCAACTAGGTATCCCAAAAATCATGGTACAGTTTAAAATCAATTTTTAAACTTCACTAAGACTTTAAGGCATTTTGTATATTAATAATTTTTTGTCCAAGCACCTAGAGTTTGAAAGGATAAAAACTTTCAAACATTTGCAAGGATACAATGTTCTAGGGAGAGTGATCTCTAAATTGCTTTTTTTTTTTATTTTGCCCCTTAAGCAAAAAGTTTTAAGCAGTTGTCCCATATATGTGTATATATATATGTATATATATTTGCTCATTTATAAAAAAAAATGTGCACTACTATACTAAGAAATACATTTAAAATTTTATACCAAAATAGAAAATAAAAAGTTAGACAAATATGAAGTAATATTTTAAGGAGCTTTTTGTAGTAGAGAGCTGGCCTCTGAGTCTGGGTAACTTAGGTTCAAGTCCCTCCACTGACATATTTGTAATATATGTATATACATATATATATGTACATGTGTATCTGAATTCTCTAGAAACTGGACCTTCCTTCATTCCTTGTATGTCCCGGACAAATCATTTAACCTCTTAGTGCCTAAGGCAGTTCTTTAAGACTTTAAGTCATAGAAAAGATCTCTGACCTGAATTGGCAGGAGTTTTCCTCATTCAAGAATTTTGTATACCAGTGAAATCACATATTTAATCCACATCACTAATATTTTATTCATAAAAGCACATTTTATTTCACAAAAATAATAATAATAATATTTTATCTAAAGCAATATGATTAGATAGGCTCCATTTTTTAAATCTGGGTTTAATATTTTGCTGTATTCAGAGGCATGGTGATAAATTCAGTTTATTTCAATACTTTGTTTTAATGGTTACCATAATTGGAAAAGATGTCTTATAAAGCACTGTAAATAGATCTTAATTGATGTTGTATGCTGTTGGCAGCACATACTAAATCATTATGCTGCTTTATCACTCCCATCTATAATCATGCTAAAGTTCTTGTTTAAATTTGACTAACAAATGTCTTCCCCAATGACGATCATTAGATCTTATAAACTTATTAGGTTACACACACACACACACACACACACACACACGTTTTAATAAATGAGTTTCAAACCTTTTGACACTATTCATCTGAAAGATTTTCAAACAGGTTAAAAATTCTGTTTCCAAATTTTCATTAACCCAGAGAGGAGTAAGTATTCAGGAGAAGATAGCCAACAGAATCAAATACCACAGAGAAGTCAAGAAGAATGAAGCTTGAGAAAAGGCAATCAAGCTTAGCCATTAAGAGATTATTAGTCAATTTAAGAAGTCAAGTATGGGAAGGTTGAGAATGTGGGAAATTGGAAGTGTGCTGGTTCCTTTGGCAGAAATAGGAAAATTTAAAAGAGGGTTGAGTTTGAAGGAAAAGGAAATGTAAGACGATCTGTAATGCAGATGCATGATCAGTAATTCAGATACAGCCCATCTAATGTCTTCTTTTCAGTGAAGCATATTCTGTACCACTGAACATGGAAAGAAAGAGAAGATGGCAGGTTTTTTACCAGCTAGGCAATCTGGAGGGTAAGGATAGGTAAAGATGGATTTTGTCTCAAAATGTACCTGCTAGGTTGCATGCCTTGGTTGGTCCTAGTTAAGTTATAACTACCCTGAGGGCACAGTGCCTCAATGAAGGGGACAAATTGGGGGCTTGTACAACCAAGGGAAGCCGGATGTAGGAGGGGAGAAGTGTTATTTGTCAACAAGTAAAGGAAGGAGAGTAGGAGGGGGGATATTTCCTTATGGAGTTGCTGTGAAGGTCAAATGTGGTAATACATGCAAAGCACTTTGCAAAATTTAAAGTCCCATACAAATGCCAGTTATTACAAAAATGTTTCTAATCACCTAATTGGTGGAACTTTTTTTTAATTCTTGGGTAGCCAAGTGTTGAGGGATAGACATTAGAAAGCAAACCCAGTAAAATCTCCACATTTCTAATTTTCAACATTTTTAATCCTACTAAAAGTTATCTTTGAACATATTTTTTCTAATACTCCCATCCCACTTTATCTATATTCCCCTTTAACTTTTCTCTAATTTAGTAATCTATTTGGTAAAAAAAAAAAAAAAAGGAAAAGAAGGCAAAGGAGGAAAGGGGAGAGGAGAGGAAAGGAAAATGTAATGGTATTTTAGGGACTTTTAAGGAGAAGATGTCCTGGGCTTCTCATTCTCTCCAAGGAAAATCATAGGATCATGGATTAAGATGGAAAAAACCTTAAAATTCATCTAGTCCAATGTCCTTCATTTTATGGATGAGACATCTGAGGCTCAGAGAGGCCAAGGAATCTGCCCAAGTTCAGATTACTAAATATTGGGAGAGCTAGGCCAAATCCAGCTGAAGTGTGCTTTCCACTCTACCAAAAAGTCATGGTAGGGGGAAGGGTTTAGAGGTCTTATTGCTAGATGCTCAATTAAAGGTTTGTTCAGTCATGACCCCATGTGGGGATTGCTTGGCAGAGATACTATAGTTATTTGTCATTTCCTTCTCTAGCTCATTTTACAGATGAAGAAACTGAAGCAAACAGGTTTAAGTGAATTGCCCAGGGTCACATAGCTAGAAAGTGACTGAGGTGAGATTTGAACTCAGGAAAATGGGTCTTCCTGACTAAAGCCCTGGCACTTTATCCACTGTGCCAACCAGCTGCCCTTCAAATGGAGGTCTCTTGGCTTAAACAACACAAATATTAGGGCGTTCCTGCCCTAGTTTTACATTTATTTAACTCCTTGATATGTGTCCATCTTAAAAATAAGATCCTCCAAAGCAGGGATATATTTTCACTTTTTGTTTTGTTTTCTCCCGAATACCTACCACAACTTATGGCATAGTAAAGAGTCATAAAAAGCTCCTTGCTTTTAGTTCAATGAAGTTTGGAGAATCATCCCTTGATATTGGTATTTCTAAAACAATTTTTGAGTATCTTAGCCACCTTATGGGGATCAAGTGTAATTTTAAAAGCTTTTAGACATTAAGTGAATATCATATCAAATAATTTTGAATAAAAGATTTACTGACTCTTTCATAATCATTCAGCATTTACTGCATATAATAAATAAAATCAAGATATAAAAATTATTTTACTGCTTTTCCTGAGCCAAGTGTCATCAGTTACTATCAGCAGACTTTTAAGTACATACATGTGCCTAAGTGTGTGTATATCTTAAACTTGATAAGGAATTTGGCTTGCTTTTGCAAAGGGCTGATTCTGATACCTGTCAGCCTTGAATAAGGACCCTTATGGATTCCTTTCATATGACAGATGATATATTTGATAAGTGCTGATGTTTAAATGTTGGATGACTGTGAAAGAAACCTTTTTCTGTGTGGGTTGTGATTTCTTTTTTCCTTTATGCTAGCAATCATGCATTTACAAAAAGAGTTTCTGGGATTTCCCCCTCCTTTCATTGACAAGTTTAATCTCTCATATGTAACAATCTAATAATAGATGGATCTCTCTTCCAACATCTATAAAATGATAGCCTACAGCTATAGTGTCATCATTTTAAATGAAAAAAAGGGGACCATGTACATAAAAGGATATTTGGTTTATAAAAGAAGAATGACTGGCTTGGGGTTTTCTTTTGTTCATATTTCATTGAGTAAATCAAAAGTAACCTGATTAAATATTTGAAACTTGATACTCTGAGATTCTCTGTTCATAAAATATTTTAACAGTAGAGATTATACACAGATGCCATAGTGTATGACATAAGATAGTACTTCCTATCATATTTAAGATTTTGTTGATTTTAGAAGAATTCAACTGCTTCTTGAAATATTATAGCAACTTTTTACTTATCTGGTAACTTTACACATCCAGATTCTATGTGAGAATTAGGAATTATAGGCAAAAACAAGATACAAATATATATATATATATATATATATAGTGTCAAAAATCCATGCACAAAAGCTTCTACGTTCCAGACATACAGAAGTATTTGAGAGACATGCATTCAAATAAAGCTCAAATATTCCTACTTTATACACAATAATAACAGAAGATCCAATTGCAAGGTAGAAGACATGCTGATAAGAAGAAATGAGAAGTGACAGTCTGAAAGTGAGGGAAGAGACACAAAAACTATGAAAGCTAACTATAGGGCCAAAGCTAAATACCAGTCTGGGATCATAAAGAGTACACTCAAACAATCTGATATAGATATTGATTGTTCTAAGTCATTAAGAAAATCTTAAATTAATTTCACTGCATTATTGCTTGAGAGGGCTTAGAAGTATGACATCCATAAAGTAGTGTTTTCTTCTACTTTAGTGCATATCTGTGATTTCATCAATGGAGGAAACTGAAAATAGTTGTGAGAAATGATAAGGCAGGATGGTTGGTTTAGTGGAAAGAGCCCTGTATTTATGTTCTGAAGAATGGGGTTCAAATACTGGCTCTGCCATTTGCAAACTGCATGCCTTTAGGCAAGTCATTTAGTCACTCTAGGTTGAAGTTTTCTAATCTGTAAAATGTGGAGGTGGGACTAGTTTACTTCTAGCATCCCTTCTAACTAAGTCTATGATCTCCCTTGAAATAAAGTTAAGCAAAATGATTTGGTGGTGGGGTGGCTAGGTGGCACAGTGAGTAGAGCACCACACCTGGAGTCAGGAGGACCTGAGTACAAATCTGACCTCAGATACTTGACACACTTACTAGCCATATGACCTTGGGCAAGTCACTTAACCCCAATTGCCCTACCTTCTCCTCTCCAGAAAGCCAAAAAAAAAAAAAAGATTTGTTACTTAAAGGTAATCAAACTTTTTTTTAAGAGAAGTAAGTTTCAGTTACCTGAACAATTCACTTATGTAAAAGACCAAATTCTCTAGAGGTGACTAGTTTAATGAGGTGTTACTATTCTTTGTGTTAAGATTTAAAGAAGCAGATGGGTTAAAAAGAAAAAAAAGTTCTTAGGCTTGAGAAAGAAACTTACAGTAAAGCTTCCCAGAATGCAAGAAGATATCAATTGTTTGGCAGAGTTGTTTACCACTCTCTGAATTTTGCTTTAAAACAAAATTGAGAGACCTTTTACAAGGTGTGAAATAAGGATTAAGTTCTGAGCTGTCTTAGTGCCAAGGTAAGTAGAATAAATTCACATTCTATACCAGTTGCTCCATCCAGCTGACTACAATTTGAATTTCATCATGGGCTTCAATATCAGAGGCTTTTATGTAGTGTAAAAATAAAATTGGTCTCTCAGAGATTTTCTCAGGAATTTCCTTTAGTATTAATGCAGTCCATTAAAAACGTGTCATGTACTATCAAATATCAAATGACTTTAGCAATTGCACTCCAAAGAAACATTCCTGTTGCATTTTACAAACTGCCCTGTTTGGCTGCAGAAATATCAGAATTTAAGCCAAGAGAATTATCAAGGATTCAATCAATTAAATTCAAGAAGTGTTTGTTTAGGGCTTTTCAATTTTTTTTTTTTTTGGTGTCAGGCACCATTCTGGTGGATACAAAGAAAGAAAAGGAAACATTTCCTGCCCACCAGAAGTTTACATTTTCCTGAGGGCATGGAGCCAAGATCATGGTCAAATGATCACTAGTTGGTGCCAGAACAGGGACATAGGAAGGGAGCCTCTCTCCTAGCTTGGGAACTTGTCAGAAAGTCCTCTTCCATGACTTAATTTTAGCTTAGTCACTGGTATTACACCTTAGGTGTGCTGCCATCTGGTGGAAGTGGGGGTGGTTAGGTGCATGACAACAAGCACCTGATCACATGGTTCAGGCTAGAAGACAGGGTCTTGGAATTCAACAAACATTTATTAAGCATTTAATAGCATGTCCAAGGCTCTATACTAGGGCATTACTTAGGAGAAATTTAGTGATGAAATAAGATACAGTACCTGCCACTCAAAGAACTTGAGAAGGGAGAGACTATTTCCACTTGTAAAGTTCAATGACCAGGTGACAATTGAGTTAGATCTTGAAAGAAGGAAACAACAATTGGATCTGGAATGGAGATGAAGCTAGGTTACTCCAAAACCAAAGAGGTGAGAGGGGAAAGAACTAAAAAGGGAACAGTAAGTCCAAGTGTAACGGGAATTTACAGTGAGTGAAAGGAAGGGGGTTGGCATACATATACATGTACACTCACACGTGTGTATATGTATTTGTAGCTGGAAAGGTGATTAGAATTGAGTTGTGGAAGGGTTTGAATGCCACTCTATATACACCTTATTCTAAGTAGGCAGTACAGAACCACAGAAAGTTTCTAAGTGGGAGAGTTGCAAAATCATACCCGTGACTTTGAAGACCATATGAAGCACTCAAAATTCATCCCAAAGTTTTGTAATCAAGGATTTCCATTTTGTAAAAATTATGCATTAATAAAAAAAATTTTATCAATAAACTTTGTTAGAATGTTAACTATCAGGTTTCAAATTTCATTTTACTTGTTCTTTTTATTTTTTGTTTTATTGTGACTACTGATTGCAACGTCTCTCTGTGTGCCCCCTGAGCTGCATGACCCTAGCCAGACATTTAATTTCTTTGAGTCTATTCTCATTTGTAACATAGGAATAATTATAGCAACAGTTTCAAAAGTTGTTTTGAGGATTAAGTGAAATGATGTATGTAAAAGAATGTTGTTGGGGCAGGTAGGTGGTGCAGTGAATAGAGAACTGGCCCTGGAGTCAGGAGGACCCGAGTTCAAATCTGACCTAAGATACTTAACACTTACTAGCTGTGTGACCTTGGGCAAGTCACTTAACCCCAGTTGCCCTGCCTTCCCCCCTCCAAAAAGCAAAAAAGAAAAGAAAAAAAATGTTGCAAAATTTTAAGTTGTATATGATTACCAGCCATTTATCTTCTTTGATATGGGGTGCAATTCCTGAACTTGCTCTAGCAACACAAATCCAAACCTTTTATATAATTTTTAGTTGTCTGAGACATTCAAATGTTAAATAATGTTTCCAATGTCACACACTTAGTGTGTCTCAGAGAAAGGATTTAAATTCAGCTTTTCCTAACTCCAAGGCCAGCCCTCTATCTACAGACCACTGGGCCAGTGGTCATCAAATTTTCTTTTTATTATTCAGACCATCAGTAAAATGTTTTAAACATACATCCCCAAAAAGTATATATTTACTTATTTACAAATTATCTATATGAAATACTGCATTAATATTTGTGTACATTATAAAATTTACATAAAAATAGAAGAGAGAGCAACCCCAGTGAAGGTAGCATTCAGTACCTCCTCCTCAGGAGCAGAATTCCTGCAGACAATTTTCTCTACCAATATCTTTGGAACTGTCAGATTGTTGAACATCAAAATAGATATGGTATTTTCAAGTCAAATCACAGAACAGGAGATGTGAACACACATCAGTCTTATCTCCCCTCCACAATCCAACCACATATACAATAATTCTGTTTGGTTGTCCAGCTTTAACATAAAATCCAAAATCAAGAAACAGACAAGAAAATGAACAGACAATCAAAATAGCAACTTGACCATAAAAAGCTATTATGAGGTCAGGGGAGATCAAGAAACAAAACTCAGAAGAAGATAGTGATATAAAAACAGCTACAACCAAAGCACTGAAGGAAGGAAAAACTCCTACTAGGACAAAAACCCAACAAGAATTCCTAAAAGAGAGATGAGTGATACAGGAAAATAAATGGGGAAAAATAAGAATGATGTGAGAAAATTAGGAAAAGAGAATTAATAGCTTGGTAAAAGAAGCACAAAAATACTGAGGAAAGTAACACCTTAAAAACTGATTTGGCTTAATAGTAAAAGAGGCATAAAAAATTCAAGGAAGAAAAGAACTCCTTAAAAAGCATTAATGGGCAAATGGAAAAAAAAAAAGCTTTTTTTTTCCTAAAGAAAATAATTCCTTAAAAATTAGAATTGGGGGACAGCTAGGTGGTACATTGAATAGAGCCCTGGCTGCCAGAGTCAGGAGGAACTGAGTTCAAATCCAGCCTAAGACACTTAACACTTATTATCTGTCTAACCTTGGGCAAGTCACTTAACCCCAATTGCCCCCCCCCTTCAAAAAGACAAAAAAAAATTAGATTTGGGCAAGAGCCAACTAATTACACCATGAGACATCAAGAAAGAATATAAAATCAAAAGAATGAAAAAAATTAAAATGTGAAATAGCTCATCAGAAAAGCAAGTGACTTGGAAAATAGAGGAGAGATAGCATATGAACTTCCTGAAAGCCACGATAAAAAAGAGCCTAGGTTTCAAGAAATTATAAAGGAAAACTGCCTCAATATCTTGCATTCAGAGGATAAAATAAAAATTAAAGGAATCTACCAATCACTTCCTGAAAGAGGTCCCAAATGAAAATGCCAGGAATATTACAGTCAAATCCCAGAATTCACATGTTAAAGTGTAAATATTGCAAGCAGCCAGAAAAAAAAATTCAAATGTTGTGGAGTCACAGTCAGGATGACACAAGATTTAACACCTTCTGTGTTAAACGTGTGGAGGACTAGGAATATGATGCTATGGAAGGCAAAGGAGCTAGAATTACAACCAAGAATAGCCTATACAGTAAAACTGAGTGTAATTCTTCAGGGGAAAAAGTAGATATTTAATGAAATGGAGGCATTTCAAGCATTCCTGATGAAAAGATCAGGGCTGAAAAGAAAAATATGACATTCGAATGCAAGACTCAAGAGAAGTGTAAAATGGTAAACATGAAAGACAAATCATATGAGTCTCAATAAAGTTAAATTGTTGACATTCCTATTTGGGAAGATGATACATGTGATTCCTAAGGACTTTATCATTATTAGGGCAGTTAAAATCAGTCTCCATAAACAGAGGGCATGGATATGAGTCAATTATGTTGAAATAATCTTTTTAAAAATGGAGTGAGAAAAAGAGATTTACTGGGAGAAGGGGGAAGGGAGAGGAGGAATGGGGGAAACTTCATATAAAAAAGGAGCACAAGGAAGAGCTTTTTACAGTGAAGGGGAAAACAAGATTGGTGGGCAATATCTGAACATTATTTTCATCAGAATTGGTTCAAAGAGAAAAGAATAAAGAGGAAAAAGGAGGAGTATAGAAATCTATCTTATCCAAAACAGGGAAATAGGAGGGGAAGGCAATAAGAAAAAGAGAGGGATGATGAAAGGAAGAGTTGATTAATGGATAGAGTGGTGAAAAGCAAAATAAACTTTTGAGGAGAGACAGAATAAAAAGAGAGAGAAAGATAAATAGAAGAAAATAAGAATGGAGAGAAATGCATACTTAGTATTCACAACTGTGAATGTAATTGAGATTGAGCTTACTCAAGTTGGAAGTGGATAGCAGAAAGGATGAAAAACTAGAATCTAATAGTTGTTTACAAGAGAAACAGTTGAAACAGAAAGACACACTCAGAGTTAAAATTAGTGGCTATAGCAGAATCTATTATGTTTCAGCAAAAGGAAAAAGGCAGAGGTAAAAATCATGATCTCAAAGGAAAAGCAAAAATAGACCAAATCAAAAGAAATAATCAAGGAAACTATGTTGTGATAAAATGTATCACAGAAAATGGAGTAATATGAAAAAAATTGCTGCAAGTTTCTTTGGCAAATGTCTCTTTTCTCAAATATTTAGGAAACAGATTCAAATTATTTTTTTTAAGCAATTAGGGTTAAGTAACTTGCCCAAGGGTACACGGCCAGTTCTTTGTGTGTGTGTGTGTGTGTGTGTGTGTGTGTGTGTGTGTGTGTTAAGTGTCTGAGGCCGGAACTGATCCCGGGTACTCCCGACTCCAGGGCCAGTGCTCTACTTACTACACCACCTAACCACCCCACAGATTCAAATTATTAAAAAAAAAAAAGAAGAAGAACCATTCCCCAACTGATAAATTGTCAAGAGATGTGAACAGGCTGTTTTCAGAAAAAGAAATCAAAACCATCCATAGTCATATGAAAAAAATGTTTTAAATTACGATTGAATAGAGAAAAACAAATTAAAACAACTGCAGTACCACTTCACACCTACAAGAAACAACAAATGTTGGAAGGAATGAGGGAAAATATGTACACTAATAAACTGTTGGTGGAGTTGTGAACTGGTAGAACTATTCTTGAGGATAATTTGGAACTATGCCCA
The DNA here is from genome assembly GCF_028583685.1 of Petaurus breviceps papuanus. Classification (NCBI taxonomy): domain Eukaryota; kingdom Metazoa; phylum Chordata; class Mammalia; order Diprotodontia; family Petauridae; genus Petaurus; species Petaurus breviceps. The sequence continues at coordinate 27,083,150 of NW_027185712.1, forward strand.
AAGGGCTATAGAACTGTGTATATCCTTTGACCCAGAAATACCATTACTACATATGTACCTCAAAGATATCAAAAAAAAAAAGGAAAAGGAGCTATGTATACAAAAATATATAACACAACTCTTTTTGTGGTGGCAAAGAATTGGAAATTGAGGGAATGTCCATCTGAACAAGTTATGGCATATGATTGTGATGAAGCACTATTGTGATAAAAGAAATGACAATGGGGATGGTTTCAGAAAAACATGAGATGACCTATATGAACTGATAAAAAGTGAAGTCAGCAGAACCAGGAGATCATTGTACACAGTAGTAAAGATGAACTGTGAAAGATTTAACTGATCTGATCAATATAGATAAAAAAAAAACTACAAAGGACTCATAAGGAAAGATGCTATCTACCTGCAGAGAGAACTGATGTACTCTGAGTACAATTTGAACTATAGTTCTCACTGTCTTTATTTTTCTTGCTTTTTGTGATATGGTTAATATAGAAATATGTTTTACATGAATTCACACATCCCTGATACCATTTTGTTTATCTTCTCAGTGGATGGGGTGGGGGTGGCATGTGGAGGGTAAGAAAGAATTTGGAACACAAATTTAAGAAAAAAAGGAATGTTTAAAATAAATATTTTTTTTAAAAAAATAAATTAAGATATAAATGAAAGGGGGAAAAAGTCTATAAAGGTGGTAGGAAAGCCCTGAGAGGATAGAGTATCTCAGTACTCATGAATATTCCAATTAATGGTTTTATCTTTGGACTTAATAAAACTACTGAGCCACTGCTCAAATTTGTCTTCAACCTGTGGGCAAAACAGCAGAGATCAAGGTTATAGAATATAGAACTAAGAAAAAAGATGTCTGCTACATTAGGTGGGAATGAGTGTACTAAGCAAAGAGAGGGCTGGTAGGAAACTCAAAAGTCAGCTAGTCTAGCCCATTCTTAGGAAGGACTTCTTTCTACACTGTTCTCACCAAGAGATCCTCCAGGATTTGCTTAAAAGCCTCAAAGAACAAGCAACTTATTACATTTCACATTTGGACAATGCTAATTATCAAGATTCTTTTTCTTAGGTAGTGCTGAAATTTGCCTTGCTTTAATTTCCAATCATTGCTATTGGTTATTTTCTCTGCCTATGTAGTACTGTTCTACCCATTACTTTGCTCATACATATACTAAAACTAAGAAATAGAGTAAACTTTCTTGTTTCCTTGGCATTTTTTAGGAACAGTGAGAAATTCATACAAAAATCTTTGAATTTGATAAGACAAATATGAAATGTTTGTATTTACAAATGACCTTTGTTTAATAATTTCAATGTATTTTAGTCCTATGATCTCATAAATAAAGTTGCCTTGAACAGCATAGTCTTGAAATTCAGGAAATCTCACACTTTTTAACTTTTTAAAAATTTAAGTGCATCTTCCAAACCTTTACTAATTTGCATAAAAGGACTAAGAAAAAAAGGATATTCTTCAAAATGGTTCTAAATTTGTTGACATTCTATAACAAATGAGGCCTAATCTTGTCCTAGAACATAAATCATGTCTCCTTGTTCTTGCAAATTCAGGAGTTTCCCCCATGCATCAATTAAGAGTTAAAAACCAGAGCAAGGCAAGAGCCAATTAACCAGCCAACCTACCCCTATGGCTTCTAAAGTGTCTACCTGCAGTCATTCACATATCTTATTTTCCATGTTCCTCATGTCATGAGTTCCACTATTCCTAAACTTGTAGACAGAATTCTATCCTTTGACTTCTCAAGGATTTATGGGCTTGTAATATGCATTTCCCTCTTCATAGCTTATAGTGAAATGTTCTTTATATGTTTTGTTTCAGAACACTTTCTGCTGTTAAATCTTTGGTATATCAAGTTGACATCTCCCTATTATTATTATGACTCCCTCAGACTTCAGTTAAACAAACCTATATTTGGTCTCTATTATATATGAGGCCCTCTGAGCAATGATTGGAGGAGTCTACAATGATAAGTGTAAGAAACCTACAATGGAAAATTGATAAAGAACTACTAAAAAAATGAAGGATTTCATCAATGTATGATCTAAAAGGTAAATTAACTAATTATGCAGCAAAAAGGAAAAACAACTGGGAAGCCTATGTGCTGATAAGGAGAAAAAGGAAAGCCACAGCCAGGTTCTGTGGACGACCTCTGGAAAATTTTTGGAGGAAATGACTGAATGAGTATTTATTATGTTCTTCCTCATGGATTAGAGTCTCCAGGATCAGCAGACATGGATGAATTATATATGCATCACTGGAGAGAACAACCACATAGATGAAATCATAAATACATTTGAGCACTGAATACCCGATTATCACCAATGCATGGTGTTCATCCCTGGGGATAGAAATAAAAGTTATTGCCCTTTAGAAACTTATAATTGGTAATACAAAATTCACACAGATAAGTATAATTCATGGTGGGATATGATGCAAAGGCAAAGACAACATATAATAAAGTTCTTTAGGAATTTTGGGAAAGATTAAAGTAACTGTTGAAGGAGAGTCTAGAAGGAGAGAAGATCATTATGAGTTCACAGAGCGTACACTATAATGATGACAGTAGAAAAGGAAAGAAAGTGATGACTTTCTCATTTAATGATCATGAAATGATCTGAAATAGCAAGCCTAAGGAACTGGGAAAATAGTGGTATCATTAGCAGAATTGAGAAAGTTAGGAAGAAGATCTAGCTTTGGTTTTGGAGAAGGTCCTAGAAAAGAAATCAGAGGAAGGTGATGGGGCAGAGGGAGATAATAAATTTGGTTTCAGAAATCTTGAGTTAGAGGTACCAAAAAGACATCCAGATAGAGTTATTTATCCAAGTAGTTATAAATGTGGGACATGCTATAGTCCAGAGGTGACAGCCATTATCAGTTTAGTAAAAGTTAGGTATTTAGGGATGTATTTTGCCACAAGATGAATTTTTCCTAAAGTAATGTTTTTAGCTTTCCACTTCTTAGCTCAATAACAAGTTGATGTTTCCCCATTGCCTACCCAATGGTATACAAATGTCTCATGTTGACACCATGAAAAACTTAAATTTTCTATCTGCCCCAATCTACCTTTCTGATCTTATCTCCCTCCCACTCTTCTAATGGAGTGTGTACCTTGCTAAACTAAGCATTTGATATTCTCTGAACTTGCCTCGTGATTAACTGCTTATTATTTCTGATTTATTTTCCTTTGCATTGAGCTGATATTCTCTTCTCACATCTATGCTCATGAAAATTCTATTCATCTCTCAAGGTATAGCTCATAAAGCACCTATTACATGAAGACTTCCTTGATGAAGTTATCTGATCTTTCCTTCCAAATTCATAATGCACTGAATTGCAATATTCTAATGGCAGTAATGATATACAGTTAATTACTTCTATATAGAATCATAGCCCTAGAGCTGGTCGGGCTTTAGAAGCTATCTAGTACAAATTCTTTATATTGAAAATGAAGAAACAAGCCCAAGGATGTTAAGTGACTTGCCGAAGGTCAAACAGGGAGTTTGTATCATAGGCAGGATGTGAACCCAACTTCTCTGATTCCAGAGTTCTTCCCACTGTACCACACTCTTACCCATATCCTGCTAATTTGATTTTCAAATTCAATAAATATTATTAAGCCTATAATATATAAAGAACATTATGCTAAGTGTTAGGAAATATAAGGCTCTGCTACCACCTCTCCAAATATTTACTTTGTATTTATTTTATAAACCATTATATGATTTATATCCATGTATATGATAGTATGCTATCTGCTCCAACAGGACGTATATCTTGATAATAGAACTGTTTCACTTTTTTTTCTTCTCTGTACACAGAACACCTGGCACAGTGTCTGACAGCCACTTAATAAATTCTTGTTGATTGATAAAAATGAATTTGGATTGAGCACAATGTTCCTGTGAAGCATAATCTAATTGGTTATGACAAATCAGATAACAATAATATAATATAAATTAAATGGTAAAATTACCAAAGAGTGAATCAGCAGCCTCTTAAAGAATATAATTCAGCTATTTTTTTCCTTTTCACTTCTTACTAGAGATGTAACTGTACTTTCCCAGTCTTCTAGACATTATTCATCATTTCATTCAAAGGCAAAAATGTGATTATTTATACAAATAGGAAGGATGCTGAGAGCGGACATTTTAACTCAACTTGACATGACTTTGAATATCACTATGGACCAAAAAAAAGATTAAATAGACTAAAAATATTGAATGACATCAAAAGATATAAAACCATCAAGAGCATAGGGTGAAAAGAGTCTTTCCCCTAAAATCTTGGCATGCTAGAAAGCATTATTTAAAACTAGAGTGGTATAAGACCAATATAGAAGATCGTAAACGTATGGACTTCATTATCCAAAAATTTAGGCCAAAAATATAATATTAGATCTACAATGGATTTTTCAAGGAGGATATGCATAGGAGTGATATGTCTTTAACCTTCTAACATCAAAGTCAATCAATGATCTTTGAAAATTGTCTATTATGTAGACATGTTCTCCTACAAAATATATCTTAATTATATTAATAGAGGCAGAATTCTGAACTGAATGAATTGGTCTGGTCTAAAAGCATATATTTTTTTTACTAGTGATATTTTTTCCTAATAACAATATGGCCCTAGGTCTTTTCAACCCCTATTTCTCCCGTCTTTTCATATTTTGCTTTACATCCTTGCCTCAGTGACTGACTGTCTGACCCCTGCTCCTGTTTCAGGCAACTTCACCTTTGCCTCACCCTGCTCTGAACTCTGATTTTCTACTTACTGAGATTGGTTCCCTTCAGCCTTGTTTCTTCTCAGCCCTGTTTGAACTTTGATCTCTTAGCTATTGATCCAACTCTTGCAGGAACATACTGTTTACCTCCACCTTATCCCAGCCCCAATTTCCAATCAGTTAGTCCCAGTGGCAATATGAGAAACTTAGTACCTCATTGGTACTGTTATACCACTCATTATTGCTCTCTTGTAGCTATTCCACGCCCCTCCCAGTCCAGCTAATTTTATCTGCATCAAGATAATGCCAACATGACCATGTCTCTGTTAAGTACCATATAAACCACGTTGAATAAACCTGCTTCCTTCTACTAATGGTACATAAGACAAAGTAGGTCTTGTTATAATTCACCCAAACCACATTTGTTTTAGTCTGGTGGTTATTACACTGTAACTGAATCAGCTAACCTCATAAGATCCAGATGTGAACTGTCAAAGCAAACATATTTGTTATAGCCATATAAATGGAAAGGGGGCACAGAAATTGTCTTGGGTTTTTAGAAGAAGCAATCTGCTGATGCCTCTAAAGAACTGACTGAGAACTCTCTAACTCCAAACTCATTTCTTGAATAAAACTGAAGAAAAATGGTACAGTTGGAATCAGAAGACATAGGTTCAAAGCTTAGCTTTGCCACTTAATTGCTGTGTGCCATTCAGCAATACTCATAGACTGCCAATGAGCCTCAGTTTCCTCATCTGTAAAATAGGGATAATACCTAATTTTTCTAATTTGTTGAGGTTGTTATGATGTTCTAATGAAGTAATATGTAAAACATTTTAGAATTACTATGCAAATGTATTATTATGCTGGTTTTCTTTTTGTTTCTATCTTCTAATTATACTTTTTTGCCCCTCAGTAAATATTCTGGGCCTAATTATCTTACAGTATTTAATGCTATGACATAGCTTCAGTACAGGCAACACACATAGGAAGGAAGCCAGTTGAGTCACCTTTTTGTTGACTTCTGTAACATCATAACCTAAGTTACAGAATTTCAATTACCTAAAAGAACCAGGTAGATTATGAGAGATTTATATCTTCTCACATCTTATTGAAATCTTTGCAATCTTTTCCCAAGTTTGCTGAAAGCAACCAGTTTCTCAATTTCAAGTATGAGACCAAAATGTGAAAAGGAAAACTGTATTAGAAGGAACAAGAAAAATCCTAGAATGACTTATTAGTCCAGAAAATAATATGTAAATATGCAAAGTCACTTAGGATCCTGACCATGGAAACATCTCTAATGGGGACTCCCTATCCTAGGCTGGGTCTTGGAAGTTCACTCCTTTATGTCAATTCTGTTGTTCAAAAGAGAAAAGGATAGATTTTTGTCTCTCTCTCCTTTCTCTTCTTCCATTCCTTCTAGTTCCACTATACAGACACAGTCTGTCACTTTCTCAGATGAGACCAGGCTGGGGTGATGTAATGGGATGTAAATTTTAAAGATCTTCCCTGCCCCTAGGCTAAAGTGCACCTGAAGCCTGGGGTGGGAGGCTTGTTTTTCAGTAGATACTTCTTGATTGGCCAGTGGATCCAGAAGGTTGTTACATTCTCTGAGCCAGGAGAAGGCTATATAAGCCCTGATGTGTAGCTTTATTTTGGGGCTCACTTTGAGAAGCATTCTGTGATTTGATGAAACTCTGGGCTAGCCGTTGTCCAGAGCCCCCGGACTTTGAAAAACCCAGATGTTGATTTGGTATGGATGTAATGGCTGGACAGTTTGGAAAGCTGTCTACTTGATCTGTTTCTGTCTTGATAATTCTGACTGTATATTCTGAAGTTTGGGGTGCTGGCCTTTTTCCCCTGAACTAGGTAAACGATACATATTTGACTGATTAAAGTAAGCTTGTTAACCCATTTTGAGTTCCTTTACTTTATAAAAGCAGATCCAAGAACCTGTGTGACCAGCCACCCTAGGGACGCCGGGGTGCTTGCTGCTACAGGTGATTCTACCTCTCCAGGGTCAAATGAGGAAAATTAAAGCTTTAAAGCTTTTCTCTTTCTCCCTCTCTCTCTCTCTCTCTCTCTCCATTTCCATCCCCTTTCTTTCCCCCCATCCTTTTCTTTCTCTGATTGCCTCTACTCTCTCGATCAGGAGACTAACCTTAAAACTAACATCCCCTCTTTAATTACCAAACCCATCCATTATGCCCATCTCTGAGAACAAATGCATTTTATTTTCCTCAATTAATTCAAAGGGGAAAGGATGAGAGAGAGTTCCTTACATCCCATTGTTTCTTACATTAATCTTGATGCTAAAACTTGGAGGACTGTATTTGGCTGGAAGCATTTTCAAGAGTTTAAGTGTTCAGCATTTTGGACTTAAAGAGCAGATGACTGGAAAATGGCTATCGATCAGCATCCAAGACACAATAAGCTATACTAAATTATAGAGTAGGATCATTTAAAACTATAGTGATTTGTACTTTCTTTGGCTAATAGCAGCAGCAATATTCCCCCTGCATATAGAAGTATATTTTGGGGAAATTCAAAGGGCATGAAATTTTTATGTATCATGGCTGGAATTGCTTAGTATTTGGTCAACTATACATAACAATTATACTATAAATTTTAGCACTTGTATAGTAAGTAAAGGCTTTCTAAAGAGAGTCTAGAAAAGACCTTGAAGGTGGAGGAGCCATGATAGCAGAGTGAGGTGAGCATTTTTGCTGTGTTTTCTCATCACACCCCTCTAAACAACTTTAAAAAGCACTTCAAAACATATGTGTTGGATAACCTACAAAAACGTCATAGTGAGTCATTTCTCCAATCCAGCACAGCTTAAGAGGACAGAAAATAGGTCTTCAGTTTCTGGGGTTGGAACTGGCCAGAAGCTCAGCATGATGGGAGCAACACAGCTGTAGGCCTTGGAGACTCCAGTAGCACCAGGAGTGCAAAGCACCAAGCACATTGGAAAGGGGCAAAACACGCGGTTAGAACAAGGTTCCAGAAGATATTTGAAAAATTGCAAGATATAAAATAAACCCATACAAATCATTACTATTTCTACAAATTACCATCACAACCCAGCAGGAAGAGATGAAAAGAGATTCTGTTAAAAAAAACTATACACAATATAAAATACTTGGGAGTCTGCCTCAAAAGATACATGCACTGTATGCCTAAAACACACATGCTAAATACTATATACAAATAAAGCAGAGCTAATTGAAGAAATATTAATTGTTACATGCCTCATTAATTGTTGCAGCCAGATTCAATATAACAAAAAATTACAATACTACCTAAACTAATTTACTTAATTAGTGCCATACCAATAAATTACCAAAAAGGAACTTTATAATGCTAGAAAAAATTCATCTAGAAGAACAAAATGTTGATACTTTTAAAAGAATTGGTTTCAAAAAGGAAAAAGAAAGAACCTAGAAATACCAGATCTCAAACTATATTACGAAATGGTAATCATCAAGACAATTTGATACTTAATAAGGAACAGAGTGTTTGATCAGTGGAATAGATTGGGTAAACAATATACAGAAGCAAATGAGCACAGTAACATCATGTTTGATCAATCAAGAACTCGCTAACAAAAATCACTGAGGAAACTAGAAAGCAGTCTGGCAGAAACTAGATATAGACAAACATCTCACAAAAAATAGCAAGATAAGCTCAAAGTGTATATGTGACTTGCACATGAAGGTAATTTCCTAACCAAATTAGGGGCACATGGGAGAAAATTATCTGTCAGATCTATGAGCAGGGGAAGAGTTCATGATTGAACAAGAGAAAGAGAGCAATACAAGGAGGAAAAATGCATAATTTGGGTAATATGAAGTCAAAAAGGTTTTGTACAAACAAAACCAATGCATTCAAAATTATAAAGAAAGCAGGAAACTAGGAGGAAAATATATAGCAAGTTTTTTTCTGTCAAAGGTGTCATTTTTCAAAAATAAAGATAACTGCTTCAGATTTATAAAAATGAAACCCATTCCCCAATTGATAAATGGTCAAAGGATATAAACACACAGTTTTAAGAAGTCAGAGTTACCAATAGGTATGAGAGAAATGTTCTAAATTGGGGGCAGCTAGATTGTGCAGTGAATAGAGCACCGGCCCTGAAGTCAGTAGGACCTGAGTTCAAATCCGGCCTCAGATACTTAACACAAAACTGACCGTGTGACCTTGGGCAAGTCACTTAACCCCACTTGCCCTACCTTCCCCCTCAAAAAAAAAAAAGGAAGAAAGAGAAATGTTCTAAATCAATAATTAGAGAAATGCAACTTAGAACAATTCTGAGGCACCATTTCAGTTGTTGTTTAGTCATTTCTTTCAGGCATGTCTGACTCTGTGACCCCATTTGGAGTTTTCTTAGCAAAGATACTAGAGAGGTTTGCCATTTCCTTCTCTAGCTCATTTTTATATGGGGAAACTGAGGCAAATGGGGTTAAATGACTTTCCTAGGGTCAAGTAAGTTTCTGAGGTCACATTTGAACTCAAGAAAATGAGTCTTCCTGACTCCAAGTCCAACACTCTATCCAATATGCTACCTAGCTACCCCCAAGGTTCAGAAGGCTCACACCTGTCATATTAAGCTGACAGAAAAGAAAAATGACAAATGCCAGAGAGTATGTAGAAAAATAGGTACAGTAATGCAATGTTGATGGAGCTGTGAACTACTCCAACCATTCTGGATAACTGTTTAAAACTGTGCCCAAAGGTCTATAATACTATGCATACTTTTTGACCCAGTAATATTACTACTAGGTCTATACCCCAAAGAGATTCTTTAAAAAGGAAAAGGTTTCTATGTGCAAAAATATTCAGAGCAGCTCTTTTTTCCAATGGCAAAGAACTGAAAGATGAGATGTCCATCAATTAGGAAATAACTGAACAAGCTATGGTATATGATTGTGATGGAAATCTATTAATCTGTAAGAAATAGTTAAGAGAACTATTTCAGAATATCCTGGGAAGACTTATAACTGATGCAAAGGAAGTGAGCAGAGCCAGAACAATGCACACTATAATGGCAATATTGCTATAATTATAATCAATTATGAAAGACCTAGCAACTCAGATCAATATAATGATCTGCCACAACTCCTAAGGACTCATTATGTAAAATGCTATCCACCTCCAGAAAGAGAACTGAAGGACACTGAGTACACATTGAAGCATATTTTTACCCTTATTTCATTTGTGTTTTTTCTAAAATGTAGCAAATACAGAAATACGTTTTGCATGATTTCATGTGTATAATTGATAAATCTCATGGTATATACATATATGTGTGTATACACATAATTGGTATATCTCTTGTCTAGTCTTTTTTTTTGCTTTTTGGAAGACAATTAGGGTTAAGTGACTTGCCCAGGGTCACATGGCTAGTTTTTATGTTAAGTGTCTGAGGCCGGATCCAAACCCAGGTCCTCCTGACTCCAGGGCCAGTGCTCTACTCACTGCACCACCTAGCTATCCCTTTCTTGTCTTTTCAATGCATAAGGGAGGGTATAGAGGAAAAAAGAGAATTTGGAACTATTTTTTTAATGAAAAGAATTTTTTTAAATAAAGATAGTCTGACTTTCAATGACAGGATAAGAAAGAAAATTATGTTTAAAATTTTAAAATAATGAAAGTTTCCATAACTTTTGACCAAGCATTCCAATTCTCTGCTACATGTATGTCTCAAAGAGGTCAAAGACAGAAAGCTTATACATCAAAATATTTATAAGAACATTTTTTTGTAGTAGGAAAAGTACTAGAAAAAAGGTAAATGACCATCAGTTGGGTAATGACCAAACAAACTAGTACATGAATGTAATGCAATATCACTACTGTTCTGTGAGAAATGAGGAATGTAGGGAAATATGAAAAATTCATATGAACAGATGCAGAGTAAATTAATCAGAACCAAGAAAATATTGTGTTTAATGGTTATTATATAGAATCGTGAATTCTGTATAATTATAATAACTAAGAACTGGTCCTTGAGAAACAGAAAAAAATGCACTTCCTTCCCTTCTTTACAGAGATGTGAGTATGTGGGCATGGAATATTGGCCATACTTTCAGAATCTGTTGATATGATGGCTGGTTATGGTTAATCATTTATTTATTTTCTCTTTTTTCTCTTAATTAACATTTTAAAAATGAAATGTTTTGTTTAAGGGATGACTCACTGGATAGGAGAGTGAGGTAGGATGCAAAATTATAATATCATATAAAGATTATTTTTTTTAAAAAGGGACAAAAAAGGGAGAAGAAAGAAAAATATAACAATTATTTGGTGAGGGAAAAGTCCTGACCCTAAAGAATAATTATAAGCAATATTTTCTCATTCAGTTCAGTTTAACAAACACAATATTAAGTGCATATCATATAAATTGCGTATACTAATGAGAACCTCAGTCTCCTGAACTTGTATAATGCATCATTTGAAAAGACCTGCTATGCTCCCAGGGAGTAATTATGCCTGAGCTCATTGTTTGTGTATTTTGTTTGGTTTATAACCATGATTTTAATTTTATTACTGGTAATTTGGATCATTTCTTAAAGGGAGGGAAAGGTAAAAACTTTTGTTAAGCACCTATTATGTTCTAGGCACTGTGCTAAACACTTGCTTTGATCCTTCCAACCCTGGAAGATAGATGCTATTATTATACACATTTTACAGTGAATGAAACCAAAGCAAGTAGAGGTGGAGTGAATTGCCCAAGTTCACATAGCTAAGAAGTGGTTGAGGATGAATTTGAACTCAATCTTCCTGACTCAGCTCAGCAATCTATTTACAATGCAGCCTAGCTGCCTTTATTAAGGCACATTAGATATAAGTATGCAAATACTGAAAGCTCCTATGATTTCCTGGTAGAGATCTTCTGTGAAAACTCCCTCTACCTGACTGTATAACATTTGTAATTAATATTAACATCAATGATTTGTTAATTAATAACTACTAATAAACAGCTCATTAACTTCCTTGTTCATTATATTTTCTTGTGAACATCCACTCTATTAATGTAAACTGATTTTTTTCTTTTGAAATTCAAAGACTGGAAAGTATTTGTGGCATTGATATTCAACTTACTATTTTTCCTATTTCAAGATTGCCTCATTGGTTTAGATTTATTCTACCATGTTGAAGGACTTTGAGAACAAGAACTTAAACTGAAATGATTCTGTCCTTAAAAGAGAAAGAAAAAGGACCTGCAAGGCTGCTTTTGTAACATCAAATCCCCCAGATCCTGGCCACATACTGAAACCAGTTTGTCCTTATGTGTTATTGTTAGTATCCCAATAGAATTTACATCAAGTCAAAATTGAATAGACTGGGTTTCAGTTACTTATGTGGTAATGTTTTGTTTTTTCTTTGTTGTAACAAAGAACATAAAGGGAAACTTGGAGAATAAGGTAAACATTAACTGGAACATTGAGCTCTCATTCTTTTGCTGAAGTAATGATTCAAAATGAAACAAATATTTCAATATTTTTCATTATCCTATTAATCGAAAAGTGAAATTTGTTTATGACACCAAAACAAAAGAACAAACTCTTCATTAGTGCCTTTTTTTTAGTCTCTGCTGAAACATGTTTTGTTATCACAAATACAAAAGATCATATCTCAGAACAAACTAGAATGAAAATAAAATAATATGCCATTATCTCATTAGTAATGAAAGACTAGAAACCAACTATAGTAGTACTCAATTTCTTTGCAGGACTGGCTTCCAGCTGCCTGACCCTAACCATCAGACAGCTATAAACTCAGAAGCACATAAGGACGTTGAGTTAAAATAACTGTAACAAAACCTGGGCACAGAATCAGTCTCTGTCTCAACTACTGTATATCGAATAAAGCATCATATGAGAAACACAAAAACACTGTTAACAACAAAAAATAACTGACATTACAGAGAGAAAACAGAGGAAACACCTGTAATCAAAGTCCAACAGTGTGAGGGCTAGTTAGAATAAGAATAATTTACACACCTCAATTTTCCCTACCATATTAGACTATATCAAAAATAAATTCATTGATTTTGAAGAAATGCGGTATGGTAGATAACATCCTGAATGAAGTAGGAACATAAATTCATAGGTTCTGTCACATGAAGAGGTTGTGTTTAGTATATAATTTTCTCAGCTAAAATTCCCTTCTGATGCCTTGTCATGGGAAGAACAAGCTTTGGCAGGTCCTACCAAAGTGGAACGGTTTTGAGTATGGGACAAGGGGTGAACTACATTCCAATGATCAGCCTAGTTAAGTTCAAAGAATCTCACTTCTAGATCAGCCACTGGAAAATAAGTTTGGGGTTTTTTTGGTTCATAACGTTTGTTTTGTGTTGGCAACTATATTAAGTTACTTAGTAACAACTCTACTAAGACTATTTTAATAAATTATACCTACTAGTAAGTTACAGTAATAACTTACAGTTACTACTATAGTAGTAAATAAAGGTAGTACACTAGTATAGTAGTAAATGTAAGTCACACTATATTGTAAGTTACCATAGTATAGTTATGTAATTGGGTCATAGAGGAGTTGTATTCTGTACTGGTGGAAGGATTAACCTATACTGATTAAATGACAAATCTTTTTAATAGTTTCTATTTGAGAAAAATGGAAATAACTACATTTTAGAATTATTTCCATCCTTTGAGAAAGAAATCTATCCAGTAAACCCAAAGTTAATGAGGCAGCTTTAAGCCAACAAAATGCACCTTCTTTTGGGCAGAGCACCCTCAGGTGAAGGGAGAGAAAGCAAGAGAGGAAGAGGGAGAAGAGACTACTCACAGGTTGTTTGTCCTTTGTTCTCTTAGAGGACCATGGCATCAGGGAATGATGGCATGACTTGCAGTTGACTTGGATTTGAGTGACCATTTGAGTTTATAGATTGGACAATAGGTCCCTGTCCTCCTAGCACAGAGTTAATGTAAATAGTAAATAGTAACTGTTTCTCTTTTGGCTAGCAACCCTGAGCATCTTCCCCTCCCATTTTGATTTTCTTTTTAATTAAAGGGGCCATCCCTTGACCGATTCACTGCATGGGCATTACCTCACTCGAAGTGAGAACCTGAAAAGACCTTAGCCTAAAAGGGCCAGCATCTCCTGTTACATCCTGAGCCATTTCCAGTCATCCTGATGAATAATATCAGGCCACTGGACCCAGATGGTGCTGGAGGTGAAAGTGAGGCTAGTGACCTTGCACAGCCCTCCCTTACTCAAAATCAAGTCAACAGCAAGTCATGTTATCATTCCCTGATGTCATGGTCCTCTCTGAGAACGAAGGACAAACATACAATAATATCTCTATCCAAAGCAGGGAAACCCAACTGTCTACTAAACCTCTTGAACTATATGCCCTGTAGAGGTCTTGAAATCAGTGTGCTCCAAATTGAACTCATTATCTTTCCCCCCTAACTATCCTCTCTTCCTAATTTCTCTATTACTGCTGAGGACATTGTCTTCAGTCACTCAAATTGAAAACCTAGGCGAAATCCTCAACTCCTCATTTTCTCACTCCCCTTCATCCAAGCAGTTGTTAAGTCCTGTCATTTCTGCATTTTTTATATCTCCCATTGTGTACCCCTATCTCTCTTCTGACACTGCAACCACCTCAATGCAGATCCCCATCACTTCATGCCTGGACTATTGCAATAGCCTGGTAATTGATCTTATGTCTCTTACCACTTCAATTCTTCCTTCACTCAACTGTCATATTCATCTTCCTAAAGCAGATATCTAATCATTATCATATGCCTTCATTCAATAGACTCCAGTGGCTCCCCATTATATCCAGGATAAATGTAAAATCATCTGTTTAGCTTTTAAACCCCTTAATAACCTGCCCACTTCCTTCTATTCCAATCTTCTCATACCTTACTCCCTGGCATGCACTCTTTGATCCAATGGCATTGGCCTCCTCAATGCTTCTCTTATAATAGGATTCTCCATCCCAAGTATTTTTGCTGGCTGTTCTACTGGTCTGAAATGGAAGTGTTTTGTCCAATTTTCCTTAATGCTAGTGCCTTATCTCTGATACTACCCTCAATTTATTAGATATATCGATAGGCAGATAGAGTTTGTACATAGTTATTTGCATGTTGTCTCATCTATTAAACTGTTAGGGACTGCCTTTCTCCTTTGTTGCCTTTTTTTGTATCTGAAGTACTAAGTATAGTACCAGCAAATAGTAAATGCTTAATAAATGATAGTTCACTGAATAATTGAGTAAAAAGGAAATGAAGTTTTGACACTTCCTGAAAGAAAAGTGATAGATTCAAGGTGCAGAATAAGACACGGAAATGACTAATGTGGGAATTTTACTTAACTATGCATATTTGTTACATGGGCTTTGTTTTTCTTTTTTTAATGGAGAAGGAAGAAAGGAGAGGAAATATATTGGTCTTAATAGAAAAAAAATAAATTATTTTTAAAATAAAGAAAGAAATTAATAAGACAAGCTTCATTTATCTGGAAAAATCCTTTATGTGGAAAATTATATTCCCTGAAGTTGCCAAATATAAGAAATGTTACCTAAGTTAATCATCTAAATTATTTTTACTGGTATTTCTGGGTTAGTTTTTAATTATCCAAGACCAAAGTTTTCCCATTGAAAATGACTCCTGCTTGACTTCATAAAGTTTCATACCTAGTTTTAAACAGTGATTTGACAGTTGTCTTTCTCCTGGTAGATTGCTGGCATTTGATTTGTTTTCATTGCCTGTCTAACCTCTAACACACTTGGGGGCCAAAAACATGATAAACTCATTTCCAAACTCATTCAAGTAGATCTAATACACTATGGAGAGGCTGCCTCCTTCTTGACCCAAAGTTTAATCTTTAAATATTTCACATTTAGATATAAAGATGACAGTGTTTAACCGACTCTCCAGGAGGTGTCCACCTCCTACCCCCAGTTGCTGACCAATGATGCTGACAGTTTAATGAGGAATTGGTATTGGCTCCTCTCTAGCCTACAGCTAAGTCCTTCGGAAATAAGGACTCTAACCTACATCTCCCCTTTCTGCTTCTCCCTAAAGTTTAATTTGGCACCTTCCCAGCAGCTGAAAATTGCATCTCCATGATCACCTCCCCAACATTATGCAAATGTCTAGGGCAGATGGAGATCAGCTGAGCATAGTACTTCACTTTGTACTTAGCTTAACCAAGGCTAGTGGAAACCAGACTTCAGTGAAATTGGAAGGACATGGAAGATTAGAGAAGGGACCTTAGAGATTATTGAAGTTCTGACATTTCTTTTTACAATTTAGAAAAGTGAGACCAAAGTGATGACAGCACCCAACCAGGTGTCCTGAGTCCTAACTCAGTGCTAAGTCATGTTAATTCTGTTGAGAGAAAATGTGGAGAGCTTTAGGAGGAAAAAATGGAGAACTAAAATGTTAAATTCAATCCTATGGCATATAATTATTTAATTAATTATTTAATGACGGAGCACTGAAAGGTTAAGTGATGATCTGAGGGGTCAGACAGCCAATGTGTGCTAGAAGCAGGACTTGGATCCAGAATTTCCTGACTCTGATACTAGCTTTCCAAATACTATAACATGCTCTCTCTAAAATAATGACATAAAAATAATATTAAAATATTAACATTTCAAATGGGTCTAATCTATTTAAATATATTATGATTATTACTATGACTCTATGGGGTTTACTATCCCTGTTTTACAGATGAGGAAATGGAGACTGAGAGCTCAAGTGACTTACCCAGAGTCATACAATAAGTGTTTGAGGCAATATTCAAACCTAGGTTTTCTAGCTTTTGATATCTAACTTTTGAATTAGGATCCATGATCATGGTGTTACTGAGGATAGAAGGAATTAGAAAGGAGAACAGAGTTGAGAGAAATGTTTTGTTAAAGGTAGTGGTGTATTAAATGGAATGTATTCCAAAGTTACCCCTGAATCCTCTGTATAATTTTATAGAGATCTCCTTGAGCTCTTTATAGAGTAACTTGGGATCACAAGTAATGGAAAGCTAGCACATACTCCCTCTTGGAAGATGATAGTGGTGTTTGGTAACTTTTGAAAATCCATCTAGGGACCTTGTCTACTCTGAGCATTGTACAGCAGCATGATGTAATGGAAATAATTCTAGCCAGGAAGTTAGAATCCCAGCTCTCAAAATGGTGTGACTTTGCATACAAAAACTTCACTGCTGTAACTTTAGTTTCTGCATCTATAGGATAACCAGGGTGAACTAATATTGCCTGCTTTTCTAAAATTCTATTATTCTCATTCTCATTGCTGTTTCTTGAACTCTCTTTCCTTCTAATCTGTTTTTTTTTAAAGCAATCGGGGTTAAGTAACTTGCTCAAGGTACCATGGCCAGTTATTTCTGGGTGTGGTGCTGAGTATCTGAGGCCAGATTCTATCCCCAGGTCATCCCAACACTGGAGCCAGTGCTCTTACTCGCTGAGCCACCTGGCCACCCCTTAAAACAATTTTTTGTTATTTTTTTTTTTGTTTTTTGGAGGAGGGGAAAGTAGGGCAATTGGGGTTAAGTGACTTGCCCAAGGTCACACAGCTAGGTTTCTGTTAAGTGTCTGAGGTCAGATTTGAACTCAGCTCCTCCTGACTCCAGGGCCGGTGCTCTATTCACTGAGCCACCTAGCCGTCCCTCTTGAACTCTCTTAAATATTGATTGTCCCTCAGGGTAAAAAGAAAAATTGTGTGAAAGATTGACAATGAATATTCAATTTAGAGAATAGTTCATTTCTCTAATATTGGCTTCTGAAAACTAAAAGGAAGTGTGATATCAGTGATGCAGATACTCATTTCATTTATATGCAAACTAAGATCCTTTCATGCCTTACTAGGTAGCCTTTATGAGCTGCAGCAGCCTACCTGGTGCTCTGGCTGTATATGTATATGATTATAATCTATGTATATAGTTCTATGGGATGTCATGTAGAAAACCGTCATGTATCAGTCAACTTTCTGGTGATGAACATTCCTCCAATGTCAATCCTAAAATGTATTGATTATATTTTCTTCCTTTCTTCAGTCAGGTCTGATAAGAACCCAGGAAGCAGATTATTTCTTGAAACCACTTCCTCTACATCTAGCCCTTAAACTGAACTATTCGGCACCAGATGGACATCATTCCCATGTACTTTACAAAAGATCTATAGGAGCCCAGCCTCACAGTGATAATGAAATCATGATGATCGAGAGGAAAAGAGAGCTGGAAAAGCACAGCAGATTATATCAAGAAAACCATCATCTCCACCATGGATTTAATCTCAAGCACCCACAAAAGCAGCATTTCTGTGGAAGGCGCAAGAAATGTATGTAAGGGCAATTTTTGGTTTTCTTTCATTATTATTTATGGACACAACATGTTATAGTAGATAGATAGCTGGTCTAAAAGCCAGGAAGACTGTGTTCCAGTGTTGCCTCAGATAAATGTTGGCATCATGACCTTGGGCAAGTCACTTAATCCTTCAGTTGCTCCCTGGCAATTCTCTAAGACTACATATTGCAGACAATCAAGAAATCAATAAACATTTATTGAGCACCTACTATGTATCAGTGCTGGGGATGCAAAAACATAGTCCTTGTTTTCAAGGAGCTCACAATCCAATGGGGGGAGACAACAAGCAAACAAATATATACAAACAAACTATACATAGGAAAAATAAGGGAAAAAAATTAACAGAGGGAATTAAAAGGGAGTGAGAAAGGTTACTTTTACAAGATGGGATTTTATTTGGAATTCAAAAAACATATGGGAAACCAGTATGTAGAAATGAGAAGGGAGGGCATTCCAAGGGAATAGCCAGGAAAAACAATGGCTGGAGTGTCTTGTTCATGGAACAGAAAGGAGGACTGTGTCACTGGATCAAAGAATACCTAATGAGCTTAAGGTGTCAGAAGACTGGAAATGTAGAAGGGACCTAGGCTATTAAGGGGTTTGAATGCAAAATGGGATTTTGTATTTTTTCCTAGAGGCAAAAGGGAGTTTTTTGAATAGGGGGAATGAGAAAGTGAAATGGTCAGACCTACACTTTAAGAAAAATCATTTAGTGGTTGAATGGAGGAAGGTTTGGAGTAGGGAGATACTTGATACAAGCAGACACATGAGCAGGCTACTGCAATAAACTAGGCATGAAATGATGATGGCCTACACCAGTGTCAGAAGAGAGAAGGAGCCATATTTGGGAAATATTGCAAAGGTGAAAATCGACAGATCTCGGTAAGAGATTGGACATGAGTTGCGTAAGAGAGAGTGAAGAGTTAAGGGTGAATTCTAAGTTATGAGCCTGTCCAACTGTGAGGATGCTGTTGATTTCTAAAGTAACAGGGAAGGAATAAAGGGAAGAAGTTTAGAGGGAAATGTAATCAGTTCTTAGATGTCTAATAGATATCCAGTTTAAGATTTCTATAAGACATCTGGAGATGTTAGATTAGCAGCAGAGAGATTGGGGCAGGATAAATAGATGTGAGAATCATCATAGAGATAGTAATTAAAATCATGACAGCTAATGAGGTGAAGTGAGATGAGTGATGTAGTATGTAGGAAGAAGATAAGAGGGATCAAGATAGAACCCTGTGGAATACCTTTGGCTACTAGTCGTGGTCTTGATGGGAATTGTGATGAGGGTTGAAGAAAAGAGACTGAGAGCAGCAGGTCAGATCGGTGGGAGAAGAAATAGGAAAGTAGTGCCTAGAAAACTAAAGAGAAGAGATTATCAAGAAGGAGTAAGTTGATTAATCATGTCAAGGCTCCTAAAAGGTCAAAGAGGATTGAGAAAAGACCAATGGATTTGGCAACTAAAAGATCACTGGTAAGTTTGGAGGGAGCTGTTTCATTGGAATGATAAGGTTAGAAGCTGTATTGTAAATGGTTAAAAAGAGAATGAAAAGGAAAGTGGAGGCACCAATTTTAAGTGGCTTTTTAAGGAGTTTAAGAGCAAAGTGTAGAAGAGACATAGGACAATAGTTAATGGAGATGGAAGGATCAAATGAAGGTTTTAATTTTCTGGAGGGAGAAGACATAGGCATGTTTGTTGGCAGTAAGGAATAAAACATTAGGCAAGGATAAATTGGAAATTAGTGAAAGAATGAGGATAACAGAGAGGACAATCTGTTGGAGGAGATGGGATGGAATGGATTGCGTGAACAGGTAGAGACATGGTAAGGAGTAAGGCAGTTGCATCATGTAAGATAGGAGTTAAAAAGGAGATAGCAGCAGAAGACATATGAGTGATATGAAATAAAGAAGAAGGAAAAAGAGAAAACTTTTTCTGTAAAATATAAGGTAAGCTTCTCAGGTGACAGGGTGGCAGGAGAGAGAGTCATGAGAAATTCGAGGTGGGATAAAAAAATTTGGGAGAACTGTTATGGAGGGTAGAATAGTAAACTGATAAGGCAAGTACAGAAGTATTGCATAGAAGCAGTGAGGGCCCAGCTGTGATTGTGTAACATAAACCTGTAGTGGACTTGGTCAAAATGATTATAATTTTTCTACACCTTCATACAACAGTGAATGAGTAGGAAGAAGCAAAATCAGAGAATGGTGGGTGAATATAGGTTGAATATGGGCAGGACATAATAGTCAAAATGATAAGGGGGCTAAAGATTTAAGAGGGGAGGACACTGCAGAGTTGAATGGATACACTAAGGGGTCAAGATGGAGAAAAGTGGAGAGTGGCTAGTACAAATGAAATTACCTAGAAGAGTAATTAAGGGATAAAGGGATTGGGCATGATGGTGTGGACAAATAGTAGACTTTTATATTCAAAGGCAGAAGGAGAGATGAAAAGTCAGTAGATTTTGGTCTGAAAAGGAGATTTCAGAATTCTTGAATGTGGAGGTGGCACACTGGTGGATGATGGCAAGATCCAGGGTATGACTATCTTTGTGTGTAGTTGAAGTGGAATAGAGGAGTACATTATGGAAAGTGAGTAGGTTGAGGAACTGAGTGGATAGGAAGATGTGGACCTATATCGCTAGAGTTTCCTCACCAGGTTGTTCCCTACACCAGTGATGTCAGAGGTCCAGTCTTTTTCCTGTCCCTATCCCATTTTTGACATATTGTCTTAAAACATTTATATAAATTAGTACAAGTATATCATAGCTATAAGCTATGAAAAAAAAAACATTTTCTTTCAGGAGTATCCTCTCAGAAGTTGGGAACCTGTGACCTTGAGGTCCTCAAGGGTGGACCTTTGACTGAATCCAAACCTCACAGAACTATAAATCCCAATAAAAGTATTTGTTCTTTGAAGTTTGAATTCACTCAAAGGACCATTCTTGAGGACCTAGAGAGCCATATGTGGCCCCAAGGAAAAGGTTCCCCACCCTTGCAGATGAATTCATAGAAATCACCATAATAATAAATTTAACGTAAAATCCCTTCCTAGTTTTATTTCTTGTATATCTTGGACTGATCAGGTATAGTATAAATTGATAGAAAAGAATAGTAAATTAGACTTAACTAATCATTTTATATTTTAGAGATGTAGTAACATCTTAGAGGTGGAATCACTTACATTTTCTATCTAGTATATATCTATAAAATCCCATTTTCTATGTTGAGGAGAATTTGTCTTAGTCCTCTGTTTCAAAGAATTCACATAAGGAGGACAATGTCTTTATGATAAAACTATAGAAATCATCTTGTCTTTTTATATAAGACTTCTTTGTGCATGAATCAATATAAGAAAGGAACATGTATACCACTGTAATCATTATAAATAGTAGTAATATAAGTAATGTACTAGAAAAATTAGTCAATAAATTCAGGAATAAAAGGACATTTATACTTCTGTTTGGAAAGATTATGTTTAACACTGTAACAACAAGCACCCTAGCATACCCAGGAAGGCTGCTAGCACAGGTTCTTAGATATGCTTTTCTAAAGGAAAGAGTCAACAATCTTACTTTATCATTTACTTAGTTCAGGGGCAAAAGTCAGTACCCTGAACTTCAGAGAACATACAAAGAGAAATTATAAGCAAAAATTACAGCATAAACACCGACAGACATAGCTTCTAACCACCTGACCAAAGAACACATACATCACTGATTAATAGATAGATCCAGCTGTCTGACCATTACATACATACATAGCTACCAGAGAAAGAGAAGCACCAACATCTGGGTTTTCAAAACCAGGAGTTCCTTAATGGCTCACCAGAGTCATCTGGCAACAACACTCTTCCCATGAGTAAGCCCCAAAGCAAAATGCTAACCTCAGAGTTTATATACACTTCTTCAAGGTCAGAGGGCATCACAACCTTCTGACCCACTGCCTAATTACAAATTAGCAAAAGGTGTGGACCTTCCTGAACAACAAGCCTCCCCTAATCAAGCTTCTTTTCTTGGGCTCCATATGAGGCCTATTAATGGGTGGGGAAGATCTTCAACTCCCTTTAACATTATAAGCATTATGTTTATTATTAAATTATTAACTATATGTTTGAGCCCATGAAAATATTGAGTAAGCATTTGTCCTTGCTATAAATTGCAAAACAGTTGAAATATAAGATGCATAGAATACAAATATACTCATTTAATTCAAATATTTCATTTATTCCAGACTGTCAGCTCCCTAGTCACTGATACTGTGCTTTTCACTGTAGACCAAAATTCATGAACTTGGTTACTGTATCACCCTGTTGGTTCACTTTGAGATTACTGTCCACTAAAAAGTCCAGCCTTTTTTTTTTAATGAACTACTATATAGCTATGACTCTCTCATCTTTAACTGTGAAGTTGTTTTTTTTTTCTGAAAACAAGTGTAAGATTTTTCATTTATCTTTCTAAAATTTGTTCTTAATAGATTCAGCCCAATTATAACTTTTTTTTATGAACCCAGCCTATCATTCATGATACTTGGTATACCTTACAGTTTTGTCTTCCGCAAATTTGAGAAATATTATAGCAATACTTTCATATGAGTCAGTGATAAAAATGCTTATCAACAATGTGCTTAGCAATTTCCTCAAGTAGGAATTGGAGACTTCCTTCCAAGATGACTTTAAACCATTAATGACTACTCATTCTTTGATACCAAATATTCAACCATTTACGAAACCATCTAAATATACCTTTATTTAGACCATACCTCTCTGACTTTTCCAGAAGGACAGCATGAAAGATTTTATTATTTTTTGCAAATATCTAGTTAACTATATTTTCATCATTCACCTGACCTAGGAATATACAACTGACTAGTAATTTTATTGATATATAGAATTATCGGATGAAAAAACTCCCTCTACTAATGCAGATTGGCACCTGTACTTCAGAGAACTGGCCACAGCAATGAGAGAGTAAGTGACTTGTTCAGGGTCACAGAAAATATGTGTCACAACCTAGGTTCTTCGTGATTCTGATCAACTCTTCATTTATCATATCACATTGCCTCACCAGTCTAGCAATCATTTCAAAAAAATGAAATTAGTTAATCATACAGTTTTTAATGGGCCCATGTTGATTCCTCATTATCACTGCTTCTCTTTATAGATTTTCACTAACAATTCCTTTAATGATAATTCTAGACATATTTTTCACCAGTAATCAAAGCCAGGCTGATGCCCTATAGTTTCAATTTTATTCTCTTCTTGTCTCTTCATAGCTCTTGTCCTTCTGAAGCACCATTCCCTATAATTTTTTCAACTATCATTGACACTAAGCTGGTAGTCACAGCAATTTGATGTTTTTTATTACCTTTAGATGTAGTTCATCAGAGAATGATGACTTGAACTCATCAAGGACAGGCCCATGATCTCATCTTACTTTCCTACTTATCCTCAGGAATAATAACTTCTCCAATACTTTTCTTACCCAATGATCATTCGTCTTTGCTTATAGAACACAAGAGAAAAAAGAATACAAGTACTATGCTTTCTGTTCATTATCCTTTATCTTCACTCAGTCCGCCCTGAGCAGTGGCTATATCCTGATTTTCATGCTCTTCTTTTCCCAATAAATTTTAACATTTGTGTCTTCTTATTGTGTCTACTTACTTCCAAATGTTCATTGGTCCTTATATCCTTTCTACTCTCTTTAATTCTTCCACTCTCCAATTTACTTCTACCTGTTTAAATTCTTTTTCTTCTTTAACATATAAGTTTTTCTGTTTCTTGTAAAGAAGAATTCATTCTCACTGGTAACATAGAGTTCAGAGGTGACCCTCAAACCCTACTATCTTCCTTTTTTAGAGGGAACATAACTTGTATTTTGAGCATAGATAATAATTTACTTATCCATGGCAAAAATTAAAACATCAGATATACTCTATGAAACATACTGACAAATGTACCCTGCTCTCCATACTTTAAGAAAGTGAAATTGAGAGTCCTTTGTTTTCTTGCTAGCTGATTCCCTGGGCAATTACTATGACAAATTTTGTTTTTATAGGAGTCTTCAATTTGGGGGCTATTGTTCTGTTTCTTACCTTGCTAACACCTTGCTAGCACCTTACAAGAAAAGACAACTTCATTCCTTTGTCTTGGCAACTTAATTTTACATTGTCTTACTTATCTTTTCTAAATAGGTTTGTCACCTTACCAATTTCTTTCTCCTTTATTCATTCTATTCTTTTCCCAATCATTCTCCTTTTCCTACAGGCCTTTTCCTCTTTCAGCTCAACTGCTTCACCTATTACACCTTATTTATCTTGGCTCCTTCTGCTTTAGTTGTCTTATTATTAGAATCCTCCTTCTCATTCTCCAGTCCTCCTACTACTTCTATTACACTCTTCTAATCTTCTTCTTTTCATCCTTCTACTTCAACTTTTTCTCAAGTCTTCATAGATCTCCCCTAACCTATATATCCAGTTCTACACATTATTCATAATTATGAAAGCCCTTCAAATTACCTACACAATTTCTTCTATTTCTTCAGATCAAGTCCTTTTCTCATAATAATTGAAGTTAGTTAACTAATTGTTATGTTTTATTGATAGGTCATATAGCTGGGATTGAAAAAAATAACAGAATAGAGGTCAGAGTCTGAAGTAAGCACCATGGAGAGCTCAAGAGAATTTGGTTCCTTGATTGATTTACAAAATGAATGAATCCATTTTTTCTTGTTTACTTAACCACCTGTACACCACCCTGTATGTCAGACTCTTAACATTCTTTTTTTTTTTAGTATGCTTCAATCTGTATTTAGACAGCATCAGTTCTTTCTCTGGGGATGAATAGTATGTTTCATCATAACTCCTTCAGAGATGTCTTGGATCATTGTTTTTCTGAGAATAACTAAGTAATTCACAGCTGATTATCTTACAATATTGCTATTACTTTATACATAGTGCATTTCACTTCACATCGGCCCATGCAAGACTTTCCAGGTTTTTTTTTTTCTGAAAGCATCCTGCTCATCATTTCTTATAGTACAAGAGCATTTCATTATAATCACATACAACAACTTGTTCAGCCATTCCCCAATTCTCTGCACCCAGAAAAGAGTTGTGGTAAATATTTTGTATGTATAGGTCCTTTTCCTTTTTGTTTTTTGTCTCTTTTGGGATATATACCTAGTGGTGGTTTTTCTAGGTAACAGGATATGCATGGTTTTATGCCCTTTGGGCATAGTTCCAAATTGCTCTATAGAATGGTTGAATCAGTTCACAACTCCACCAAAAATGCCTTAACGACTCATTTTCCCCACATTCTCTCCAACATTTGTCATTTACCCCTTCTGTCCTATTAGCCAATTTAATAGATATGAAGTAGTACCTCAGAATTATTTTAATTTGTATTTCTATAATAAATAGTGAGAGTATTTTTTTTCACATGGCTATAGATAGCTTTGATTACTTCATCTGAAAACTGATCATATTTTTTGATCATTTGTCAATTGGGAAATGGTTATTTTTATAAATTAGTATAATTTCTTTATATATTTGAGAAATGAGACCTTTATGAGAGAAATTTGTTTCAAGAATTTTTCACATTTACTATTGCTAACGGTATTTCCCTCCATCCTATCTCCCTCCTCTTTGTTCTCTTCTCTCTCTCCTTTCACTCTGTCCTTCCTCAAAAGTATTTAGCTTCTCATTACCATTTCTCCAATCTGCCCTCCTTTCTATCACTCCTCCCCTCCTATTTTCCTGTAAAGTAAGATACATTTCTATATCAAACTGAGTGTGTGTTATTTCATATTTGAGTCAATTCTGATGAGAATAATGTTCACACACTCTCTCTTACTTTTGTAAAGGCTTTTTCTTGTCTCTTTTGTGTAAGATAATTTACCCCATTCTACCTCTCCCTTTCTCTTTCTCACAATACATTCCTGTCTCACCCTTTATTTTTATTTTTTAGATATCACCCCCTCATAATCAAATAACACCTGCGCCCTCTGTCTATATATACTTATTCTAACTACCCTCATAAAGAAAAAGGTCTTATGAGTTACAAATATCATCCTCCCATGTAGAATGTAAACAGTTAAACTTATTGAGTCCCTTATGATTTCCCTTTCCTGTTTACTTTTTTATATTTCTCTTGAGTCTTGTATCTGAAAGTCAAATTTTCTATTCAGCTCTGATCTTTTCATCAGGAATGTTTGAAAGTCCTTTATCTCATTGAATTTCCATTTTGCCCCTGAAGGATTATACTCAGTTTTTCTGGGTAGGTGATTCTTGGTTGTAATCCTAGCTCCTTTTCCTCCAGAATATCATATTCCAAGCCCTTATATCCTTTAACATAGAAGCTGCTAAATCTTGTAATCTTGAACTATCTTGACTGTGACTCCATGATACTTAAATTGTTTCTTTCTGGCTACTTGCAATATTTTCTCCTTGACCTGAGAACTCTGGAATTTGGCTATAATATTCCTGGCAGTATTCATTTTGGAATCTTTTTTTCAGGGGAGTGATTGATGAATTATTTCAATTTCTATTTTACCCTCTGATTCTAGAATATCAGGGCAGTTTTTCCTGATAATTTCTTGAAAGATGCTATCTAGGTTCCTTTTTTAATCATGGTTTTCAGGTAATTAAATAATTTTTAGTTATCTCTCCTGGATCTATTTTCCAGGTCAGTTGTTTTCCAATAAGATATTTCACATTGTCTTCTATTTTTCATTCCTTTGATTTTGTTTTATTGTTTCTTGATTTCTCATAAAGTCATTAGTTTCCATTTTTACTCAATTCTAATTTTAAGGCATTATTTTCTCCAGTGAATTTTGAATCTTTTTTGTCCACTTGGCAAATTTTGTTTTTTAAGTCACTCTTCTCCTCATTGGCTTTTTGGATTTCTTTTACCATTTGGCCTAGTCTATTATTTAAGTCATTATTTTCTTCAGTATATTTTGTGTCTCTTTTACCAAGCTATTGACTCGTTCTTTGAAATTTTATTGCAACACATTTCTCTTCCCAATTTTTCCTCTACTACTCTTATTTGATTTTCAAAATACATTTTGAGCTATTCCATGACCTGAGATAAATATATATTTTTCTTGGAGTCTTTGGATGAAGAAACTTTGACATCGTTGTCTTCTGATGAGTGTGTGTTTTGATCTTCCTTGTTACCATAATAACTTTCTGTAGCCTGAGTTTTTTTCATTGCTCATTTTTCTAGCCTATTACTTGACTTTTAGTGGTTTTTTAAAGTAGGGCTCTGCTTCCAGGTTGGAGGATACCCCATCCCAAGCTTTGGGGGTTTTGTGCAGCTATTTTCAGTGATATTCCCAGGACCTATAAGTTTTCAGTTCTTCTAAGGTGGTATGATCTAAGGAGAGGTGTTTACTCTTCTCCTGGCCTTTGCTCTGATCTTTGAGGAACCACAAGCACTCTTTTCTGCCATGGAACTGTGAGGAAGGTCCCTCCTTTACTGTGGCCCCAAACTCTGCTATGCTAACTGCTCCTGCTCACCCTGGGACTTCCACCCAGGACTCAGACAAGTATCTGAGTATGGGCAAAAGCAACAGAGTCCTGCCTCAGTGCTAGCAAAAATGCTCCTGTAATTTCCTTCTGACCAGTTGTTCTACCCCCTTACTGTCTGTGAGCTGAGAGCTCAGGGAACAGCTGCTGCCACTGCTACTGATTCAGTCACTCCCAATGCCTATTCCTGGTTTGCTGTGGCTGAGGCTATGCTGGCATGGACTGCAGTGAACCTCATTCCACTCTTACCCACATATGGCAAAACTTTCCTGCTGACCTTTCAGGTTGTCTTTGGCATCTGTGGGTTGAGAGGTCTGGAAACTGACTTTTCGGTCAATGATTCATTCACGCTGACCTCTCCTTTGGGTTTTCTGGGGCCTGGTCTACACTAGCCTGGTGGGATAGACCTTTCCTGCCAAACTTCCAAGTTGTCTTGGGATGGAAATTTGTTCCACTCCATCTTTTTGTGGGTTCTGCTGCTTTAGAAATTGGATTTAGAGTCATTTTGGAAAGATTTTTGGAGAAGTTTGAGGAAGAGCTCAGGCAAGTCCCTGACTTAGCTCAGACATCTTGTCTCTGCCTCTGTTTCTTTAGACTCTTAGCTTTCTTAAAAGATCAACTATGCTCCATCTTTATCTGTGATATAATCACTTTTCACAAAAAGAATAAATAAGGTTCTAAATACTTGTTCGAGAATGCCCTTACCCGATAAGTCATATTTAGTTCACTATTCTGCAGTATGGACTATGTAAGAAGGACTGACTAAGATTTTATTAACTAAAGTATTATCTATTGGGGGTATTGTGTTTTTGTTTTTGCTTTTGATTTTTAAAAGGTAACTAGAATGCGTAATAAGTTTAGGGATATTTCCCCACCGGGTGAACATAGTTTAAAAACATGGTTTAAATGCTTAATCCAGAGAGTAGCCAGTATGTGTGTATAAGTCTTTAAAAATCAAGTCTTTAAATTACAAGTCTTTATAAAAAATCACTCTCTGCTTACTGTATATTCTACAATTGTAGTTTCCTTCAGTTTTCAAGATCAGACATGTAATTTACTACTTAAACAATTGGGTTTGCTTAATACCACATTTGAAATTGTATAACACACAATTTAACCACATTTTTTAAAATTTTTCAATCCAAAGATAATTTTCACACGACCTTATTTGGATCATAAGATCATTTTGGAGCTGGACAGGAATGTTGCCTCCATATCTCTACTTAACAATTCAATACTCGAAACAAAACAAACAAAAAAACCCCATAAACAAAATCTCAACTTAGTTATTCTAACTTGACAAACAAAATAGTCTTTGTCTTCTAAACAAATACTGATGGTGTTGTCAGAGGTTTAGCATCACATTAGGGCCTGGAGTAAAAGGTTTTGTTGTTGTCGTTTTTTAACACAAAGCTAATAAAATTCTTACTTCTGAGAGACACAATCCTGTTGAGACAAGAGAAAGAAGCTTTCAAGTGTTCATAGGATCATAGATTTAGATCTGGAAGGGGCCTTAGAATTTCTCCAGTTCACACTTTTCCTTTTTCACTTGATGAAATTGAGGCCCAAAGAAGTTGTGACTTACCCAAGGCCTTGTGGAATAAGTAACCTTGTGGAATATGGACTCCAAATTCTGTGCTCTGCACTGTTTCCCTTCTACTTTCTACACTTCATTCAGTGTAACAGGGTAAATCTCAGAAGAAGAAAGTTGTAAATGGTGAACAAAAACTCTTTTGCAGGGGCGGCCAGGTAGCGCAGTGAGTAAGAGCGTCAGCCCCGGCATTGGTGAGACCCGGGATCGCTTCCGGCCTCAGATACTTGGCACCCACATAAAATAACCAGCCATGTAACTTGAGCAAGTTACTTAACCCCAATTGCTTTAAAAAAAAAACTCTTTTGCAACATTTGTCCTTAAAAATAAGAAACTTTTATTTATGACAGCTTCACTTGTATCTACAACTGCTCCTTTACAAGGCCCCTTTTCATAATATGCATAGGCTTATAAGAATCTTTGGGAGTTATGCCTCTAACTGCTGGGAATGAATAATAGGGAGGCCCAGTTCATTAGTTTGCTGTTGAGGGAGACACCGAGAACAAAAGTTCATAGAGATAAGGGCTCTGGTGACATCTCTAGCAACAACTTCAATGTCCTGTTTTTGTTCAGATTTGCATTACTGTACAATAAGTTATGTACAATATTAGGCATTAATACCTTTAAAAAATAACGTGCAGGTGCTGTTAGACCACTGGAAATGAGGGAGTTGGCACTCTTCATTAAATTCCTCTGCTTCCTTTCACAGATATGCCAAAGCCTCCTAAAGAAGATCTTTTCATCTTACCTGATGAATATAAGTATCCATTGCGGAACAAGCGCTCTCTCCTGAAAACCCACAAAAATAATGAACTGAATGTGGAAACACTAGTGGTAGTTGACAAAAAGATGATGCAAAACCATGGTCATGAAAATATTACAACATACGTCTTGACTATACTCAATATGGTACGATAGCACTTCTTGTTGAGGCCAACTGGGTAATTAAATCTTTCCTAATATCTGTCGTATTGCTAAATTAGCATTCGCCATTCTGTTACTTTACTTGGGGATTCATTTAGCAATCCTAAGAAACCTTTCTTGGTGAATTTAACAAATTCAATTCAACAAATATTAAAGTACCTATTATATTCATGACATTGGAGCAGCAGAAATTTCATAAAATATCCCCCGAAAGATTTTATATCCTTAGAGTAATGAGACATATACACAGATAATTATAATAATATAAGTACATGAGAGAGGTCAAACAGAGAGACATGAACTTTAAAGAGTAATGGAAGTATTTGAGTTTGACTCAAGACTTTGTGAAAAAGTTAATAATGATATGATCATCACGACAGCTCACATTTATAAGGCACTTTAAACTTTTTAAGACACTTTCGAGATGTTATCTCATTTGTTCTCACAACAAACCCTGTGTGGCAAATTCTAGTATTATCTGTATTTTACAGATGAAGGCTCATACTGAGCCTTAAGTGACTTGTCCAGCATCACATAACTCATAATAGTACAAGCCAAGATGTGGAACTTGACCTTCCTAGCTACAAATACTCTTATAAGTTGAGCAGTAAAGAAAGAAAGGGTTATAGTAGGTAATGGGGGAGAATGTTCTACATAGACATTTGCCAGAACAAATGACTGTAGGTAGAGGACGGCAGGGCAAAATGTGGGAACTGCAGGGAGGACAGTTTCATTGGGCTGTAAAGTCTGTAAAGGGGAGTGGTGTCAAATAAGGTTGGAAAGATAATTTGGAACCAGATAAAGACCTCGAAGGACAGGCTAGAGAGTTTTCATTTTATTTCATAGAGAGAGTTCCTGAATGTTTTTGTGCAGAAGAGTGATATGATTAGGCCTACATATAAAAAAGATTACTTTGTTAACAGTGTCAAAGGTGTTTTGACATAGGGAGAGACCAAAATCATAAAAACAAATCTAGGTGGCTAATATGAAAGAAAGCCCAGTCAATGAGATATTGAATCAGGGTGTTTGCAATGGGCATAGAATTGAAGATGGATATGTGATATATTTTGTAAGGAGAACTGACAGACTTAGCAACTAATTTTATTTAGAGAGTAAAAGAAAGGTAAAACTCAGAGCTGATTCATTTGTAGGTATCTCTGTTCTAGGGGGTTTTTTGTCATTAACTTAAGGGAAGTAGATTTGGAGAAAGAAATTGGGGAAAAATCTGTGTAACCACAATAACTTCAGTGTTCATGATTACTACTACTACTACTAATAATAATAATCATAACAACCTTGAGGGTAAATTCCAAGAAAAGGTTGAAATTTTTTGAGTAGAGTAAAATTGTTTCTTTTTTCAACTAGGAAGTAATATATGCATAGATATTTAAATGTCTTGTGCTCAATCATTCTCTGCCTTCAAAACAGAAATGCTGAAAGCTTGATTAATGTGACATAATTTTTAAGATTAAAAAACAAGATATGTAAGGATACTTTTTTCTGTTCAAAATGCCTTTCTACTGACATTGAAGTGAATTGTTTTATACCAAGCATTACATTCTCAGTAAAGGAAGCACCACCTCATTCATTCTTTTCTCCCTGCCTTTCATTCACTCAAAAAGTACTTATTGGGGGCGGCCAGGTAGCACAGCTAGTAAGAGCACCGGCTCCAGTGTTGGGATGACCTGGGGATCAAATCTGGGCTCAGATACTTAGCACCACACCAGAAATAACTAGCCATGTAACCTTGAGCAAGTTACTTAACCCTGATTGCTTTAAAAAAAATTAAAAAGTATTTATTAAACACATTTTGTGTAAGGGATTATCAAGACATAAAATGTCCTACATGAGTGAATTTTTTCAGACAAGAGAACTTTAACTCTGTAAGTACTAACACTTTTTATCCTAAGCACTTTTGGTGGAACTGCTTTTTAAGCAATGTTGGTCATATTTTCTTGCCTTAGTAAATAGAGTTGGTTAGAAATATTTTTGTCTTTTCTTGATGCCTCAAGATCCTCACTGGGAAAATCCATTATTATACTCTGTTGTAATAGAGTGATACCCTCAGTGTTTAATAAAACAAGTTTCATTACATATTTGCACAAAATGCAGAACTCTCCTATATATGGTACCCTCTTCGAGGTACCCTTAGAGACTGCTGTGATATACAAGACAATTTACCCTCAATTCTTCAGAACCATAACATTTCTTCTGTCCATGTGCCTCATCTTTTGTGCCGTTGTTCTTACTGCTTAAACAAAACTCTTTTAGTGTTAAGTTACTGTCTAGTTCTTTTTTTTTTTAAAGCAGTTGGGGTTAAGTAACTTGCTCAAGGTTACACGGCCAATTTTTGTGTGTGGGTGTGGGTGTGAAAGTATCTGAGGCCGGAACCAATCCCAGGTCTCCCGACTCTGGGGCCAGTGCTCTTACTCACTGAGCCACCTGGCCACACCTATGTCTAGTTCTTTCTGCTGATGGAATATTGCTACTCACTACTGTCATAAGGGTTTCTTATTTCAATTGCTTCTGCTAGGTTGACATTTCTTTCTTCCTCTTTCCCCTTCCCATTCTATCTTTTCTTCTTTTTTTTTACCTCTTGCACCTTTTTTGCCTGATGTTTCTCGTTCTCCTGGACTTTGATGCCAGCCAGCATATATTGGCATTGATAGCTATCAATAGCGATGATCAGTAAACCAACCAATCAAGTATTTGGCTGTTTCCATTGCTGTTCATGGTTCAGAAGCTCTTTGTTTCATTGTGTCTTTCTACTTCAGGCATTGTTGATGGTGTTTGAGGTTTCTAGAAGCTTTAACTCCATATAATCAAGGTATTAACTTCAATATATTCAGTTATCTAAGAAAATCAGGGCTGCAGTTTCATAACAAAGTAAATCTGCTGTCTGAAAATAGTACTTTAAAGCAAGTTATATGGAATAAGTGTAGGCTCCTGTCACAAATGTACTTTCCTTGTTTTCCTCAGGTGTCTGCTTTGTTTAAAGATGGAACAATAGGTGGTAACATTAACATTGCAGTTGTGGGTCTGATTCTTCTAGAAGAGGAGCAGGTATAGTATTACTGAAAGTTGTTTTGTTTTGTTTTTGTTTCTCCAGAGAAGTGATGCAAATTCAGTCTTTTACTTTCAACTGTATAATAACCATCTCAATTTTGCCTGGATCTAAGAATATTTTCATGATTCATATCTAAAGTAATTAATTTTTCATCAGTTAGTTCAATAGGATTATTTGATTTCTTGTAGTTTGTATACAGAAGGGTTAAATAATCGTTCAGTTGTCTTCTGCAAATGGGATAGAAGGCAGGATAAGAATTGCCTGCATTTTTTAAAGAGATCAGAAGATTTAAGTTGGTCTGTATGCTAAAAAAAAAACTACAAATATATTTTTAATATGGGATACAGACCATATCTTTTGCTCCTTTGAGATTTTAGAACAGCAGGTGACAGTGCTGGCAGCAGAAAACAAACCAAAAAAAAGTGTATATTCTGTTTATTTCATAGCACTAAAATTGATTATTTTGGTATAATTTTTCTTGAGATCACTGGAAATTATTCATTAACATTAGTTCTTTTATTATGCCAATGTTTCTCACTACTGTTGAATTCATTTTCAGATCATAATGGTTTTGAGTTCCATAGAGAATCAACAAAACTAGAGCAATTTTTACTTTATAAACTCACTTTTCTCCTTGGTAACCAATTTGCCAGTTATATAAATTATATAATAATTACATTATTATATAATTTATATATCATTTATATATTATATATGTTATATATAATTTATAAATTTATATATAATATATTATATAATTATATAATATTAAGTTATATAAATTCCCCAAAGCAGAATCTGACTGTGTGTTTAAATGGTGACCATTGTAGTGATTTCTTCTTAGTTCTAGGTTTTTTTTTACTAGTTACTGGTTATATACATCTCTAGGAAGAGAAAGGAAAATACTTTCTGCTGTCACGATCCCAGACCCCCTTTTGACATACATAACTTTATGATTTTTCCATGTCTGCCATGATGAGGAAACTAGGTAGGAAGAACAGTTCAATAATAAGAAAGAGTACATATATCCCTAGCTCCTCTTTGCTCAGAACCCATTCTGACTTATTTGGGAAGGGGGAGGGGGAGGGAGGTGAAGGAGGGTACTGTGGCATAGGCTACATGTTGGAAGGACAGTCATTACCAGATCCTGTCTTCTTCTTGCCTGGCAAGAAATGGATAATGTTCTGGAAGAAAAATACAAAGGGGCTTTATTCCTCCTTTCCAGTGAACCTATCCAATATCCAACCCTGTTCTCCTCCTGCAAGGAAAGAAGAGCAAATTCAACTCCAAGGTCTTATTTTGTGTGCTGAACGATCAGTGTTTCTCAAGTGACAGCTTAATTATTTTGTGTTTTAAAACTTTTTCACCTTGGAATTTATCCAAGCTGCAAAGAGGACAAGAGCCTGTCTTTTGATCATACACCTGTGTTAACTTTAATTAATGTAATTTTCCTGGAAATCACCAGCTGAAGAATTTCAGGCATGTTGTGTCTTTTCAAATGTTTTGTACATTGGCATTTAACTTAGGTTCACTCCTTTCTCTAGTTAAACCAAGATATTATTTTAAGCAGAAGACATCATCATTTGTTAACCATAAGACATTTTATACTTTTAATACTATCACTGTTATTGCCATTTTCTCAAAATTTATTTTTATGTTGTTGAGCCTCTAAAAATACAAATTTACCAGAAAAATAGGGTTCCTAAAAGTAGCAACTTAACTCATAGCATAGTCAATATTATGAAACTGTTTGCCTCTGAATTCTGCCCATGCCCACCATTTTCTACCTCCTTTACTAAAGTTCCAATTTGTCAGTTTTATAAATTTCCCAAAGCAAAATCTGTCCATGTGTTTAATAGTGACCATGGAAGTGATTTCTTCTTAATTCTAAATTTTTTACAAAGTTTCTAAAAGTAAGATTGATGTGCTTTCTCAGTGCTATCAAAGTGAGCTTTGCTCAAGGTTGTATCTTAGTATAGTGGATAGAGAGAGCAGACCTAAGCATCAAAAAGATCTGGCTTCAAATCCTGACTTTGGTACACACTGACTGAATGATCATGGACAAGTCACTTAACCTTTAAATGCCCCAGGGCAACTCTTTAAGCCTGTAGGTTGCAGAGAAAGTGCTGACCTGCATTGATAGAGACAATGTCCTTGTCCATGATTTCCCTATGTCAAGAAATCAGAAGCCCAGTGCCTACCCCTTTTTACCACAATTATAGTAATGCAGGGAATTCTCACTGAACAGATATTGCATGCACTCAATTATGAGCATCCATACATAAGCATCCCTGGTTGGTAATCCCTAATTGTAAATAATAAAAACCAATAAAATGCATATTAATCATTACAGAAGTGCTGTATGATATTGCAATGCCTCACAATCATCCTGAAGAGATCAGCGCTGTAGGCCACAGCAGGGTAGAGATGCTGGAGCACAGCCCTGGGAAGCCACAGACCTGGGCTCTAGTTAAATGTCTGTCTCTGGGTCACTCTAGACACATCACTTAATATGTTGGGCCTCAGTTGCCTCATTTCTAAAATGAAGGGTGAGATTTAGCCTTTTTTTGTATCACAGACCTTTTTTGGTAGTCTGGTGCAACTGATGGACCTGTTTTCACAATAATGTTTTTAAATGTATGATATAAAATTCATAGGCTCATAAATGAAAGCAATAATACTGAAATAAAGTTATTAAAATATAATAGGACAATGAAGTGGTACAGTAGATAGGGCATTTCCCTGGAATCAGGAAGACCTGAGACCAAATTCTGCCTTAGGCACTTATTAGCTATATCAGAATAGCAAGCCACTTAAACTCTCTTTGCCTCAGTTTCCTCATCTGCAAAATGAGGATAATAATAATAGCACCCTCTTCCCGGGGTTTTTGTGAGGATTAAATCAGATACTTTCTACAAGGCAGTTATCACGGTGCCTAGCACATAGTACATGCTATATAAGCACCAGCTATTATTATTATTTTTTAAAATAAAAATTTACAGATCCCTTGAAATTTATCAACAGTCTCCTTAGGGCCCCATGGATCACAGGTTGAGAATCCTTGGACTAAAGGATCCTTCATATTCCTTTCAACTCTAATTGTCTATAAAGATATCATGAGTTTGGGTTCACTTTGTACTATTTTATGAGATATATTTGCTGATATTACCATACTTATCATTTGTCTCTTTATCAGAAAGGCAAAAAAAAATGTAATCTGAATTTTCTGATCATTTGAATTCATTATGATTAATAAATATTTATTAAGCACCTATTATGTGCCAGGTATAGTACTAAGCACTGTGAAGTTTTGCTATGATAATAATAATGTTGATATTGGCGTTATGGTCTTTCCTGAGTAGCCAGGACTTGTGATCAATCACCATGCTGACCATACCTTAACTAGTTTCTGCCAGTGGCAATCTGGATTGATAGGAAAAGACGGAACCCGCCATGATCATGCAGTCTTACTTACCGGTCTGGATATATGTTCCTGGAAGAATGAGCCATGTGACACTTTGGGTAAGAATTTTTGCGTGGTATTTTCAAAGATATGCATCTATACTGAACAGGTGCACATATAATTGTAACTTTTGTATATAGACTTTTAATTATGGTATCACTAAGTGTATTTTTATGTTAATGGCAAGTGCCTTTCAATTTTTTATTAAGTATAGCATTGGAGAGTGAAAATTTCTGTGTGCAAGCTTACTTTTTTCTAAATATCAAGCTCTACCTTAAGGTATACCACTAGTTCATGTAACAAAGAATTGTTTCTCACCAAACACTAAAGGCACGAGAACTAGATAGTCACAATTTTGAATCTTAATAAACTTGTTGCAAGTAATTTACGATGTATGGAACTCATTTAAATACATGTTTAAACCAAGATCAGGTTCATCGTGCCTGAAGTTAAGATCATGGTATTCTTGGAGAAAATAAATGTTATGATAAGTTGTAGATATTCTATAGAAATGTAGTATTCTTTAATTTTCCACCTTTCCATCATCAGCTCAGTTTCAGGAATGCTCCTTGAAGGACCCCAGGGTTGACTTCCTCTTGGAAGTTGCTCCTTCATATTTTTTTCTGAAAAGTCAATGAATAATGCTCTAATTTGGAATAATACAAACTCTATCTCTCCTCCTTCAATCTTTAGTGAAGATGAGATATTTACTATACAGATTTGGCCCAGTTAAATCAATTAGTGGCAAGATGCACATGTCCCTTTGACTCAGGCTTTGGGTAGCAGGAATTTGTGGAAAAAAATCCAGATCAACAAAATAATTCAGCCTCATCATATTCCATTACAGTGCATTATGTGCAGGATGTAAAACCTCAGCTGGGTTTTATATGTGATGGATGGTCCTTAGAGCTTCTGGAAATAGGTATCCTTTCTTCATTTTGAAAATAGCCATTATATAGCGCAAACCCATTTTCCCACAAGGGTATCAGGGAGAGAAATTAGTCTAGCAGATGAAAGATAAGAGAAAATAGTTCTTTCTTTTATTTCTTTTTCCAGTAACCATGCTGCACTTTTCTTTTGTCTTCCTGTTCTGTAGGATTTGCACCCATAAGTGGAATGTGTAGCAAATACCGCAGCTGTACTGTTAATGAAGATACAGGTCTTGGCCTAGCTTTTACCATTGCCCATGAGTCTGGACACAAGTAAGTGGAAATCTGCCAAGGAGCACAATACGGAGGGACAGACCTTTTGTGCACTTCTCCTAGTGACCTGTGCCAGAGTTTGAATTGCAAGAGCTATTCCTATTATTTCATCACTCAAAGTATTAACCTAATAAATCAAACCCTTCACATGTATAAGAATTTGCTGAACAATGAAATAAACCACCATTGAACATCTCTGTGAAATATTAACACAACAGTGCTTAATTATAGTTCATTTTCATTTTCATTTGGGTGCCCTATTACATTGTAAAAAAATATAGTCACTTCAGATTAATAATAGACTAGCTGGAATAAATGCATGTGTCTAATTAAGAATAGGGATGAATAGATGGCTTGGATTCCCTCACATGAAATCTGAGGCCCTAAGTTTTGAAGGCCAAATTGAGTAGGAGCTTTTATTTCTTTTCCTCTAGATTTGAGAGCATACTTACACTGCAAGAAAATATGCAACTCTATGTCTAAACATGAGCGCTTTTCTTCTCTTTTCCTTCTTTTTTCCATTCATACATGTATACATGTGAAAATGAAGGCAATTCTTTTGATTAGCTCCATTCCTAGGGTGAAGTGGTCAGAGCATCTTCCCAGGGCACTGAAATTTCAAGTGTGACAAAAGCACCGACTAGAGAAGTACTTTGCCCCAGTGGACACACTCCTACAACCTACTCATCTTTTCTTCAGAAGTTCCCCACCAAGGATCAGTCCTTTAGCAACATACAAAATTTATGCAGGGATGCATTCTCTCCCCTACTGATATATCCTCTACATTCTTTCCACTCCAAGTTCAAAAATTCCTAATTATCAGTACTTCTTTGTATGATCTACTCTTTAGTTCTACTTCCAAGATTCATGTTTTCCAATAAGTTCAATTGAATCATTTACTAGTTCACTTTGGAAAACTCCACATATATTTATATATGTGTCCCAAAAGTCTTAGGGCAGTTCTAAGCTTTGGTGGCTTAAAATGACCTTAGAATTTGAGACATCCAAAATGTGTGTCTATGTTTGTATATATGTGTGCATAGATGTATATATAACAGAAATGTGTATTTATGTATTAATGCATTAGAAACCTTACTATTTTTTTCCTGTTTATGTGGCCAGTTAGTTGTTTAAAGTACATTGTGCATCTTGGGTTTTTCTTCAACATAGGCTTTCGTGGCTATAATGTATGTCTGTGTTCACAAGGAGAAATAGATGAGAGAGTGTGAAAAGATCAAATCAAATCCAATATAGCTACTACTATATAGCTCTCAGCATCTGTCCTAGTGATCATCCATCAGCCGCATCATTTTGTCTGTGAAATTTGGAACATTTATTCAGATGGAGTGAGCAGGATTTTAGGGCAGCTAGGTGGTGCAGTATATAGACTGCCAAGTCTGAAGTCAGGAAGATCTGAGTTCAAATACTGCCTCTGGCACTTACTAGCTATGTGACCCTGGGCAAGTCATTTAACCCTATTTACCTCAACTGTAAAATGATCTGGAGAAAGAAATGGCGAACCACTTCAGTATCTTTAAATGGGGACACAAAACTTTGGATACAACTGAATGAGTAATATTTTAAAATAAACGACTTCAAGGAGTATAACTTTAAATTATATATTAAACTGTATGTTATGTTGATAACGTCCTTTATATATATTTTTTTTCAACTCAACCCTCATTGTCAGAGATCTCCAGTGTGAGACACTCCTTTTACCAATACAGAGCAGAACCTGCCCTTTCAATTTAAAATCTTAAAGCAATGGTGTCAAAGTCAAATGTAAATGGATCCTTCTGTGGCATATTGACATAGAAAACCACAAATTAACATTATCTATATTGTATTATATTTTAAAATTTATTTTGTTAAATATTTACCAATTATATTTTAAGCTATTTGAGCCCTACTCTTCTGTAGGCCTCGTATTTGATACCTTTTTAGAGAATTTCCTGGGGGCATTTAGAGCTTATAGAACTTGCCCAAGATCACACAGCCCTATGGGTCAGAGACAGGCTATGAACCCAACTCTTTCTGACTCCAAGGCAAGCTGTCCATCCACTGCAGCATTCTTCCTCTCCTGCATTGTCTTGCCTTTAAAACATACACATATTCAACACATATATATATATACTTACACACACAACTGAAAAAGTTTGTCTTTCTATCCATCAGAGATGCTGAGTTCCTAAAACTTAGCAACACTCATCTTCAAAGCAATCCAATGGTAATCCTATAATTCTCTTCCCAGGTCACACAATGAACATGTTTGAAATTTTTGCTGGACAATGTACAACTAAGAAATATACTTTGTTATCTTTATAGCCTTTACTTTACCTTTCCTCACCTTCTGTTTACACTGGCAAGGAAAGTAGTGCTGGTAAATGTGTTTTTATGAAACTCCCCTCTCCTCCCTGTCTGTTATAAAATGAAATTAAATCCCTTATTCATTTTCTCCAAAACTATTCAGAGGATTCAGCTGCTGTGTGTGTATGTGTGTGTGTGTACATGAGCTAGCTTCAAATGGAATGTATGAGAGTAACTATGGACCTTGACTCTATGTGAACTGATGACCTCCAAATGGAAAGCTTTATATCCCATTACTGATCCCCTCATCATTACAGGTAATGATTGACTGATTTTTTCAGTGCCTAGCAAATGGTGACTATGCTATATAGGAAGCTTCTATCTAAATTATAATTATATTTTTAATATTCTGCTAGAGTAAAAGCTTCAAAACACATTATCTTAGCTTCATTAGGCCCTCACTATCCTCTGAACCATACCTAAATTTAATTATATAATCAAAATAAGATACATTCAAAATCCCCTGTATGTACTAAGTCAGAGTTGAGGAAGTAAGTTTAAGATAATCAATTTAGATAGGGTCTTGGCAATGTTAGCCCTTGAAGGCAGTGGGCTCACTAAGATAGTTTATTTCTCCTTTGTTTTATGGTTTATATTTATAATTTTATCAGGTATAGAACTCTGCATGCAGAAATGTTATTGACATTCCCCAGGTAGAATTTGCCAGAGAAATGCAAATCAATAATTCCTCTGTGATGGACAGCCTTAGAGAGTTGCTTGGGTCTCTAAAAGAACAAAAATTATCCTTATTTTACAAATGAGAAAATTAATACTCAGAGGAGTAAAAATGATTTCCCTAAGGATGTGCAGCTAATAAATAGTGATCTGAGGCTTGAACCCAAGTCTCCTGATTCTGTATATCTGATG
The DNA here is from genome assembly GCF_028583685.1 of Petaurus breviceps papuanus. Taxonomy (NCBI): domain Eukaryota; kingdom Metazoa; phylum Chordata; class Mammalia; order Diprotodontia; family Petauridae; genus Petaurus; species Petaurus breviceps. Next base: position 27,124,260 of record NW_027185712.1, read on the forward strand.
TTCTTTCTTCGTTATCATATTGTCCTCTAATACTGTGTCAGTTAGGTCTAAGCAGATTCATTTTTAGAATTTTATAGCTAGCAAATTGAATATATATATATATATATATTATTCTTTTCTAAAGGTTTTCATGTTGACAGAACATAATGTAAAAATAAAAACATAGTTCACTTCTATGAGGCTGGATTTTAACTAAGGCCCTTCTAACTCCATGGTCAATATATAATAATTTAGGGGGCGGCTAGGTAGCACAGTGACTAGAGCACTGGCCCTGGAGTCAGGAGGACCTGAGTTCAAATCCGGCCTCAGACACAACATTTAACTAGCTGTGTGACCTTGGGCAAGTCACTTAACCCCAAGTGCCCTGCCCTCTCCCCTCCAAAAAAAAAAAAAAAACAATGGGGCAGCTAGGTGGTGCAGTGAGTAAAAGCGCCGGCCCTGGAGTTGGGAGGACCTGAGTTCAAATACGGCCTCAGACACTTAACACAAAAAATAGCCATGTGACCTTGGGCAAGTCACTTAACCCCAATTGCCCTCCAAAGAGCAATATATATATAAAATACTTTATCTTAAAATTTCTGTTCTTGTGGCCAGTTAGTTGTTTAAAGTACATTGTGTATCTTGGGTTTTGCTTCGGCATAGGCTTCAGTGGCTATAATGTGTTCACAAGGAGAAATAGATGAGAGAGTATGAAAGGATTGAAGCAAATCCAGTACAGCTACTCCAAAATAATATCCACTGAGCTGCCTGACTGCTCCTTGTTACCTTATCTTCAATCCACTTTGTTTTTTTTGTTTTTTTTTTGGTAGGGAGGTACTGCTGTTAAGGTAAACTAAACTTCTAAAATTTAAAGGAATTTCTTCCAGGTATGATTCCTTTTTTTTTTTAATCTCACTGGATTGAAAAGACTCTTAAGAGATCAAATATTCCATTCCCCTAATTTGTTTAAATTTTAGTTGGGACTCGGTAGGCAGGAGAATCAGAACGAAGATGAGACCACATGTTCTCTTTCAGTAGGTAGAGGAGAGTCAGAGTCAGGGGTAGTGAATCTGCGGCCTCGAGCTTACATGTGGCCTTCTAGGTCCTTGGGTGAGGCCTTTTGACTGACCCCAAGTTATACAAAACAAATCTTTTTATTAAGGGGATTTGTTTTATGAAGTTTAGATTAAATCAAAGGGCTGTACTTCTTTTTTTAAAGAGTCAATAGAAGGAGATTTTTCCTGTTATTCTAAATCACTTGAAACTACTACATGTGGTTTGTAAGCTGCAGGTGCTAAAAAGCTGGTGGGGCTGTACCGATAACTGAACTGCATGCTTTGGAGAATGTGTAATCTGGGCTTCAGGCCATTTGAAAAATTCCCATTTGTTGAGAGAAGCAGTATGGTCTGATGGGTAGAGCCAGGGGAATATGAATCTAGATGTACTCTGTTTCTATCACAACTTGGTTATGTGGCCATGGAGTCATTATTTAATCTGGTCTCACTAAATTTTCCCATCTGCAAAATTGCTAAAGCTCTTTGAGATCTTTAGGCCAGACACACAGGTGCAATTTAAATTATATTATAACCTTGGAACCAGCAATTCTTAGTATGCAAAATATACTCCCAGGGTTAAACTGTATTAATTTTTCAGCCACATAGGACACCATTTTCTAAATTATGTTTTTTAGTGACCTGACTTATATGTAGGAAACTAGTTAACCTCAGGCACACTTGTACCTTGGGGAATGGCAGGTGCCAATCCACAAAAATGTCAGGGTTAGCATTGCTAGGTTTCCAGAATACAATGGAAATGGCACTGAATTTGGAGTCAAAGATCCTGGGTTTGAATCCTGACTCTGCAGTTTACTATGTGCATGAACTTGGGAAAGTGACTTTAACCTCTCTGGGTCTCAATTTCCTCAACTGTAAAGTAGGGCAGTAGATTAAATAACTTTTAATTTCCCTTACAACTATAATTCTATGATACTATACCACTTAATGGGCTTCAGTTCCTTTACTTATGCCAGATTTGGACCAGCTGACCTCTAAGATCCCTTCAGTTTCTAAATATAGAAGCCTTTTCATTGTTTTATCATGTCTGCATCCTGTCTGCCCAAACCTTTTCCCTAGAGTCAGTCTCTGATACCACTAATAGGGCAATAAGAGCTTTGAAAAATTGACAAGGTATAAATTAATGTAACTTTAGAGCTGTAATAACCTTAGTAATCATCTGGTTCAAACAGCTCATTTTACAGATAAAGAATCTCAAGCATAGGCAGATGAAATGACTTATCCAAAGTCATGGTAGCACTTCAAGATGAGATTTAGATTTCCTGACTCCTGACTCATCATCTCCCCTCTTCCTCATATTGTCTCCCCTAGAGTTACAGTACTGTACTCCATAGCCACACATAACTACTCTATGTCAGGAATATGAATATCTAGGGATAAGCCGTCATGGGATTCCTTCATTCCAGAGAAAAAGATTTGAAAAGATATACTCTAATTTTTTTCAAAGCTAACTCATGTTCCATCCTTATAAATAGCTGTTCCAGTAGTTTAAAAGAGTTGTTGCCTCAAAAAAATGTATATAATACTAGGCAATAAAGAAACATCTTGATTGCTTAATTTACTCTCAGGGAAGAGTCTCTATGTTGAAATAAGATGATTTATTTTAAGTGCAAATTTTAAACTGTCCTGCTTGACTAAATATATCTCAGTGAAAATACTGTTTCAAACTTTATGTTTTTATATTGGTTTTAAATAGTTGAAAAAATACTTACCAAGTCTTTTCAATTCTATCTCCTCAATATCTCTTCCATCCTTCTCCTTCTCTCCACAACCAACGAAGTCCAGTTCCTCACCACTCATCCGGACCATTGCAGTGATGGGATAGCCCTTTCATTGGTCTCCCTGCATCCAGTTTCCCTCACAACTGTCAAACTAATATCCCTAAAGTACAGATATTAGGAACAGATCTTAGTGCAGATCCCAGGATATCACTCCTTTGCTGAATAAAATCCAGTGGCTCCCCATTGCTCTCACTTAAAATACAAAGTTATTTAAAGTCCTTTACATTCCGATTTCATACTATATTTTTTGAAGCGGATCCTTACATTATTGGACAAATCACTTAACTGTTTGCCTCCTTTGCTCATCTGAATGAGTTAGAGAAGTAAATGGCAAACCACTCCAGTATTCCTGTCAAGAAAACCCCAAATGAGGTCACAAAGAGTTGGAGACGACCGAAACAACTGAACAAAATAATTACATTATTACTTACAACTTAATAATTACATATTACTCCCTTTCAAGAAGACAGGTCTATTTGTTATTAACTGGACAAGACATCCTAACGCCTGTCCCTCCGTCTTTCCATGGGTTGTCTCCCATGCTGAAAATGCTTTTCCTATGCACCTCCACCTCTTGAAATGTCCACATTCTCTTCTATGCTCAGTTCAAGTATCCCCTTTTTGAAAAATCCTTTTCTGATTCCCCCAGTTATTGGTGATTGCCCCTTTTTACTGGGAATTTTACACACACACACACACACACACACACACACACAGGCACACATGCACATACACATGCAAATGAATAAATACTGTCCATTTATTTTCATTTAGCATTTTTTGCACCTACTTTGTTCCAGACACAGTGTAAGGTCCTGCAGATAACAAATATAAAAGTGAGACAATCCTTACCCTCAAAGAATTTGCATTCAACTAGGAGACAACAGTACATGTATAGGTGAGTTTGTAGACTCAGGATATTCTCTGATACAAAAGAGGTGCCAAATAAATGCCTATTGGATGATTTATTGAAACAGATGAAAACTAAGTAAATAATCCCCTATTTCTACCTTGTTCCTTTATAATGTTTCTCAGTTTTCTTATTCAAGTTTCACAGAATCATAGGTTTGGAGCTGGAGCAAACCTTGGAGATGATATGGTCCAACTCTTTCATTTTACAGATGGGGAAACAGAGACTCAGAAACTCAGTTGAATTACTTAAGATCCCATGGCTAGTAGCAGGCAGTTCCAAGATTCAAACTCAAGATTCTTTGACTCCAAACTCCAAAGCTACCTTTCCTTTAGGGGAAGGAGAAGGAAAGAATCAGAAAATTTGGGTCATCTCTTTTTTTTCCTTTACTTCATTGATGTTAATGTTAAATACATTCACTCCATTAATACTATCCGGATCTTTTATTAATATCATGATGATGGAAACTAAGATATAAAATACCTTCATATATTGGTCAAAGAAAGAAGACAGTTAACTTATTCTTTTTTATCACATTATACCACAGCCAGTTTCATACCACTGACCTAAATCTGAAAGCTTTCCATATCCCATGACACATTGTTTATGCCATATGGTAACCGTGGGCTTGGTTAATTATTTTTAATAGAACTTCAGAGAGTGGGTGGAGGTCAAAATGACTAAACACCCATCACTGTTAGCACTGTATATGAATTCTACAGAAAGTTGCCATTTGCAGTACCACATTATCTGAGTTAGACTCTTAAATCTGCTTGTTAAATTTTTAATGAGATAGAGGCAAAACTGAAATAGGTGATTTGTTTATTTCCAGAACACTTTAATTACCTCTTTTAGAATGATCTTCTCCATTTGAAGAATTTCTTCTTTGCTCCCAATTCCTTTGTTGCTGCTCTCTGAGGCTGTTCAGAGAGTGGTCAGCTGGGTGGTGCAGTGGATGAAATGCTAGGCTCACAGTCAGGAAGACCTGAGTTCAAATCCTCTTTCAAATATCTGCTTAATCCTGCGAGAGTCACTTTGCCTCATTCAAACTCCTTTTCTTCATTTATAAAAACAGGAGTTTTAATTCAAAGACCTCTAAGGTCCTTTCCATTTCTGAGTATATGATTCCATGTGTCATACTCAGACCAGATAGTACCTATTCTCCAGACTTTTCTCTCTCCCTACTACTCTTCTCAATCAAAGACAAATTTGTCTTATTTCATATTTCCTCAGAACCCTAAACTGTGGAGAATCCAATAAACTAATTGTAGCTAAGATATTAATAGATGATAATAACCTTTCAGAAATATGTATAGTTTTCAAGTGTCATATTTAAAACTCTCTGTAATCTCTAAAATACCAGATTTGGATGGAGATTGGCATTTGTAGGAAAAGCTTTCAGGAGTCCTCTGTAGACTTTAAAAAGTTAAGGGAAACAATAGAGAGAAGAGCAAATGCTTGAGGGGAGGGAGGAGGTACCAGCATAGGTGATGTCATCAAAATGTCATATCAATTTTGGGGGAGAGCTAATGAGTTGAAGAAAATACTGTTTCCCCTCTCTTCTCATCCCCCAAGATTGAATCTTAATTTATCATTCATGATCATTTGGACCCATTCACATGCAAAATACTAAGATAGGATTTTGTGTGTCAGTACCCTCAACTATCAGGGCCCTCATCTGGTCCTGCTAGGTTTAGACTGGGCTGAGACCACTCAGTTATCTGGCTTGCACTCAGATGTGGCAGCAGCAGCCTCCACAGTTGATGATGGACAAATCCTCTTTTCTGCCTACCACCCAAACAATTGGACTGCACCCATTTGTTTCTGTCCTTTGGAGCTGTCACCACCAAAAAGCCACCAAGACTAGTCAAGCTTTATCTATCCGTCAATGTATCAGTTTACCTAGTTGATGACTTAAAATTATGTGTATTTTACTTTCAAAGAAAAGAAACCAATGTAAGGGGTTGTGATGTAGAAAGAACCATCTGTTGAGTGACTGTAGCTCCAAAGAAAACTTGCAGATGAGTGTGGCAGATTACAGGTGCTAGGATAATAGCATTTTAAACCAGATTTGCCTCCCAGAATGGTCATAACCACTCATCAGATTGAAGTTGCTTCCAAAGAAAGTGATAAAGGTGAAGAATGACCCAAAGGCAGCTTTAATTAATAATATATAAAAGAAAATTGGTAAGTAAAATGCCTTCTGCCTCACTTGAATTGCTCTTGTGCTCATTAGTTAAAATAAGTAGGTTTTTTGTTATTCTGTACCATTTATATACAATTCTCCAACATATACAAAAGAGGCTGTGATTTGCCTTGAATCACACAATGCAATCAAGGCCTACCTAAGGCCTAGTAAAATGTTATCTGTTTTTCAGTGATTGACATTTTTTCCTTTTTGATAGCTTTGGCATGGTCCATGATGGAGAAGGAAACATGTGCAAGAAGTCTGAGGGTAACATCATGTCCCCTACATTGGCAGGACACAATGGAGTCTTTTCCTGGTCAGCTTGCAGTCGCCAGTATCTGTACAAATTTTTAAGGTAAGTTAACTCCAGTTAACTCCAATTCAAAATTTATCAAATTCTCTAAGTGTGTAAACTGTTGGGCAATAGGGAAGGACACAAAATTCAAAAAGGACACTGTCACTGCTCTCATGCACATCACAGCCAAACAGGAGGATAGGAAAACTACACAAATAGCCATAGTTTAAAAGAATGTATTATTACTTCTTAAAAGGGTTACAAGCAAGTACTATGTATGTTCCAAGACAGAAGGGCCATTCTCAGCTGGAAGGCATTAGAGAGGAAATGGAAAGGGAAGGGAATAAGCTTTTATTTACATGCCAGACACTGTGCTAAGTGCTTTACAAATATTACTTCATGTGATCCTCACAACAACCTTGGGAAGTAGGTGGCTGTTATTACCCCCATTTTATAGTTGAGAAACTGAGACAGAGGTTAAGTGACTTGCTCAGGGTCACACAGCTAGTAAGCTTCTGTAGTTAAATTTGAATTCACATCTTCCTGACTCCATACCCAGAACTTTATCTGCTATACTACCTAGTTTACTCCAGAGATAAAGAGAAAGTCAAGATAGGCTGTAAATGAAGGAAAACTAGTAATTCCATTAGTGGAAGGAAGGTTTTGAAAGCAAGGGAAAGCATTATAAGTAAGCATAAGGAATGGTGTGATTAAATCCAGGAAGGCAGAAAAGCATGAGACACTTATGGGGAGTTGTGATTTGGTTATAATGTAAAATATAGAGAGAAGAGTGTTATGAGATGTCTGGAAAAGACAGAGTAGTATCAGGATATGGGGGTCTTGAGTAAAGAATCTTGAATGCTAGGAAAAAAATATGGAATTGAGTTAGTAAGCAACAGGGAACTACAGAAGTCATTTTAGGAGACTAGTGACATGGCTACATCAATGAATAAGTAAATTTAGCTTGGCATCATTGTGAAGGATGGAGTAAAGTTGGCAAGACGTATAATGAAAGTATTATAATTTCCTAAGTGTGTGGTAGCAATGGAGTTAAAGTGGAAGAAGCACATTTAAAATCAATGGGACATGGTCACTGATTAGATGAGATGAGACAGGAGAGAAAAGGAAAGGTCAAAGAGATACCAAGGTATCAAGTATGAGAGACTAGAGAAAGAATGAACAGAAATAGTGAAGGTAGAAGGATCGGGTAGGAGAGTGGGGTTAGTGATAATCACTTTGGGCATATTGAATTGGATGAGCCAGTAGAACATCCAGATGGAGGTATCCTTTGAGGAACTAGAAGTATATCCTATAAGAGGAAATAGGGGTCTGGAGTTTGGCAAGGATGCCAGGGCTGGTGATATAGAGTAAGTTATTTGTTCATTCTGTTAATAATGGATTGTAGGCCAATGTGATCATGAAAGAGCTTTGATTGCCCTTAACTTTGATTGTGAGATGGAATAAATTGTTAGTCTTTCTAAAGAATATCTCCATGGAGTTCTTGGCTAAATCAAACCATTTGACTGAGATAAGACAGATCTCTCTGTCTATCTATGACTCTCTGTCTCTCTGTCTCTGTCTCTATCTCTGTTTCTGTGTGTGTGTGTGTGTCTGATTATCTCTCTCTGTCTCTGTGTGTTTAATTGTCTCTCTCAGTTCAGAGATCTATTGACTCATTCAAAAATCATATAAAACTATGAATTTTAGATTCAGAGAAATCTATTGAAGTTTGTTATTAAGAAGAAATTATCTCAAGATGACATATTTGTCAATTATATTTAAGAAGGCAATACTTCAGCCTGTTACCATAAGTAACCAGCTTTGTTCAATAGAGACACTCATAGCATAGTTTATGTCTCAGTCTGTGTTGTCACCAAAAAAATACAATGAAAGATTTTTCAAAATGCTTGACTTTTCATAAAGAAGTGCTAAGATCTTTTTTTCAGTTCCTTGCCTGATTTTACCTGGAAGTCTAAAATCTCTTACAGAAATTTGAATTGATGAAATAAGAATCTAATAGTTGAATGGGATTAGAATCCTATGGAAGTATTTCCCTCCCCCAAGAAAATGTTTCAGAATCGATACAGGGTTAAAACTGAAGAGACCTTAGAGGGATATTATTTAATATCAAATTCTTAAAAATCAAATCTCAAAATCTTAATACTTTAATAGAGCACCGGCCCTGGAGTCAGGAGGACCTGAGTTCAAATCCGGCCTCAGACACTTGACACAATCACTAGCCGTGTGACTTTGGGCAAGTCACTTAACCCCAATTGCCCTCCAAAAAAGCAAAAAAAAAATCTTAATACTTAGAAGTAGTGTTGCATAATGGAAATAACATTGGATTTGGATTCTAAGGAGCTGGGTTTGAATTCTGACTCTACTATTTAGGCCTTCTGTGACCTAGTTACTTTACTTTTCTAGTACCCATTTTCCTTATCTAATTGTGGGATTAGACTAAATAATTAAAGTCCTATCCTACTCTAGAACCTATATGATTATGTTCAAGGAAAGGCAAGTAACATCCTTCAGAGGATAATGATAATTATAGCTAACCTTTACATAACGTTGACTATGTGTGAGACAGAATGCTAAACATTTCACAATTATTATCTTATTTGATCTTTTCAACAGCCCTGGAATATAGATGCCTTTATTATCCCCATTTTACAAATGAGGAAACTAAGACAAAGAAAGCTTAGTGACTCACTAAGGATCACACAGCTAGTAAGAGACTGGCTTTGAACTTGGGCTTTCCTGACTCCAGGCCTGGCACTCTATTACCTTCACTGCCTAGCTGCCAACTAGTCAGTGCCAGTGAGTGGTATAAAGGACCAAGACAAAGCCTAGACAGTTATTATACCTAATTGTTGATAGTTATTCCAGATTTTTTTTCTTCAATAACAACCCAAATAATAAAAAGAGAAAGAACATTCTCATTTTTGTTAAAGTAATATTTTTGTCTTATAGAAACACTAGTCTGTCATGTACCAATTATGATCATTATCTACATAATAAAGAAGAAATTCTTGAAATAAAAGTCATTAACCTCTATAATATAATTATTACTGAGACATTTAGTTCCTTGCATATCAAAGCTAAAAACCAAAGGTGCGGGGAAAGGTTTGAGGTAGAGAGCCAATTTATTTTTCCCCGAGGTATAATTATGAATATAGGGAAAGATAATGTCTCCTAATGGCTAGAGGGCCATCTTTGGAGATAGGAGGACACAGGTTTTAGCATTGTCTCTAACATATATTAGCACTGTAATCATGGGAGCAAATAGTGACATTAACCTATCCAAGCCCCAAGGAAGCTCGAAAACTTTAAGTTTTAAGTGAGTGACTGATCTGCTTTGGTGAAGGGAATTTCCACACTAAAGATTCCACACACTTAGGAAATTATACCTGTCACCCATGCCCCCCAAAAATATCTGAAAAAGAATACTTTGTACTTTGATATTTTACCCCATATCCACAATCAATCTGAATTTATTCCCACCCCACACCACCACCACTATTAAAGTAGTTCCAGTGAGAAGCAAAGGAAAAACCCTAGCCACTTTCTGTCTAACGTAGTTGCATAGTTCTATAGGATAATAAAGATTTCCTATGGTGTCATCTTATAAAAATTACAGGATCAATAACTAGAAGGGACATTAGAGACCATTTAGTCTCTTCCTCACTTTACAGATGAAGAAATTGAGGCCCAGAGATAATTTGACTTATTTGCTCAAGATCTCACAAGTAATAAATGGCTGACCCATATTCAAAGGAGGCTCTGCGCTTCAAACCCAGGACCCCTGTCCCCTACCCAGACAACGACTCTGAAGCTCCTCTGTGATTATCTAGTGCTATGCCTTTATCCTTTTATTTCCAATATTACTCCTGGCCATGTGATTAAATGGCAGGATCATGGAGATGTTGCCACAGTCAGACCTAAGACTACAAGGCAGACAGAGAGTAGCAGAATGAAGGCACATGTGAAGAAATAATAAACACTTGGGGTAATTAAGATGAGTATCATAATTAGAATAATAGCATTACATAGTGCTTTAAGGATTACAGAATGCTTTGCATATGGCATTTTATTTCATCCTCACCTCAACCCTGCGAGTTATATACTATTATATTATCTTTATTTTCCAGTTGAGGAAACTGAGGCTGAGAGAGATGTAATTTGAACCTGGGTCTTCCTACCTCCAAGTCCAGCACTCTGATATTTGACACTCACATGTGTGTATGTGTATGTGTGTGTGTGTAACACACATATTACATGATATAATGAAGATATCCTGTGATAACGTCTTGTAAGATTGTTGTTGTTGTTTCTGAGTTGTAGCTGACTCCGAGTGACCCTATTTGGTCTTTTCTTGGCTAAAGACTAGAGTGGTTTGTCATTTTCTTCTCCAGTTCATTTTACAGATCAAACAGGCTAATACAGCTAATGAGTATCTGAGGCTAGATTTGAACTTAGGTCCTCCTGACTCCACGGCTGGTACTCTATCCATTGCTCCACCTAATCAAATGTATATTTTGATTTTGCATTGCATATATGTATCTATGTATGTATATATATGTGTGCACATATATGTATGTAAACACACACAAAAATAAACACATACACATGTCTTTGGGGGCATTAAAAGTTTCTTCTTCATTAAATATCCTTATGATTTTCAGTCATCTGCCCCTCATTTGACATATGATCCAATGACGGCTCCTTAGTTAGCCCTTTGTTGCTATATCCTCATGAGAGAATGACTTATATATCCATTTCAGCTTTTAAAAAAACCATCATGCCTTTTTGTCCTTAAGAAAAAAGTTTAATTTCCAACTGGATTAAGGATACAAACAACTATGTTGGCCTTTTTCTTTCAGCTTCATCCCTCTCATGAAAAACTGCCAATTTTTTAAAGTAATGTAGAAATAAGATATTTGCTTACTATCCTTTTCCCTTCCAATGTACAAATCCCAGAGGGAAATTGAGGGAAAGATGCTTCTCCTAAATAAGTTCATTCTGAACCTTTTTGAAAAGTTCACATTATTGGCGTCATTATTCCAGGAAAAGTAGGTGAAAGAATCTTTTCCTTCTAATTATTAGAATTATGCTTGTAAATGTTCATACAATAAGAAACAAGGGAAAAATACATGAAAAAACATTGTGATGACTAGAGGGGAAATGAGAGGATAGGCATTATTGGAAATTATAATATAACTAGATCTATATTTTTTAAATTAATTTTAATTAATTATGGTTATTAGCCATTGGATCATCAGACCATCGAATTAGACCTGGAAGGAACAATAGAGGACTTTGAGTCCACTAAACCCTGCCTCCCATTTTTAAGATAATGAATCCCAGAGAAGTTAAATGACTTTTCAGGGTCACACAACCATTAGGTGTCAGCGACAGGATTTGAACTAAGGTCCACTTAACTCCTACTTAATGCCCTATCATCTATGACTTTCAGGTAATAACTTTCTTAAAACAAACTAGAACAGTTTCTCTTCATTGTTTTTCTTTCCTTCCCCCACCATGAACATCTTCTAGTATCCATTTTAAGTCTGCCACCTAAGGTAGCATCTTGTGGTACAGTGTGGTGTGGTAGTGTGTAGGTTGGTCCTGGAGACATGAAAGATCCGAAGTCAGATACTGACGCTGTCAGATGGGCAACGTAATGTTTGGCCAGTTGTTTAATTATCTGTACCCCAGTTTTCTCATGAGTAAAATGGAGATCATGAATTTTTTAGTGCCTGCCTCTTAAGATTCTTCCCAAGAATTCTTGAATTTACCAGAAATAGAATTTGAGCGGTGGTTCCCTAACTTCAGAGCCAGGGCTTTTTTCATTTCACCATGTTGTCCCTTCTGGAAATAGATCGAATTGAGTTTAAAAGAGGAAGGAGAGGGGGAGGTCAGGTAGCACAGCAAGTAAGAGCACCGGCTCCACTGTCGGAATGACTGGTGGATCGAATCCGGGCTCCGACACTTAGCACCCACCCAGAAACACCTGGCCTTGTAACCTTGAGCAAATTACTTAACCCCAATTGCTTAGGGGCGGCCGGTGGCTCAGCGAGTAAGAGCACTGGCTCCAGTGTCGGGATGACTTGGGGATCAAATCTGGGTTCAGATACTTAGCACCACACCCAGAAATAACTGGCCATGTAACCTTGAGCAAGTTACTTAACCCTGATTGCTTAAAAAAAAAAAAAAAGAGGAAGGACAGCAAATTTAAGAGCATCTTTTCAATAAAATTCAGTACTCACACCCCTTTTGCTAGAGTTAAAATTGACTTGCCCAGAGTCACACAGCTAATAAGTATCTGAGGTCACATTTGAACTCAAAGCTTGCCAACTCCAGACCAGTGTGCTATCTACTATATTTCCTAGCTGCCCTCTTATCAGTATGCCCTACACCAATGAAATCACAAATCAGGAAAAAAACAAAAACAGAAGAATAGTTGAAAATTTACTCTAGAATCATTTGTCATCCCCCACTATCACCACAATTTTTTTGCTCAGCAATAAGAAAAAAGATGAAAGTCTTCTATTTACCTCTAACTTCTAATTGTTTTAGGCTCCCTTCAATTCAATTCAGCTAATTAAGTATGTAATAAATATACAAGATTCTATTCCAGGAGAATGAGGAATATTTTTGATATTTCTCTTTTTCTTATTTTAAAGAGAAAAAGGGGGCTCCTTTTGGGGATAATATAATAAAAATGTTTAGCATTAGTATGAAGTCTGAAATGATATTATGAAAGACAGTTGTCAGAGATGGTTGGGGAAACATCTTCATCTCAAATACTTCTGCAGAAGTAAGTAGCAGGGCAGGTTTTGAAGATATTGAGGGGAGAAGTAGCCTTGAAATTGCTTAAATTCTCATGAGGACCAATTCTATTTTTCTTTTTGTGTACATTGACTGCTGACCATGATCCACAATTCAGCTCAGTTCTTTGACTGATACCATGAGATAAAGGGTATTTTCCTGGTTCACCTCTCATTCTCAGAGCAACTAGGATATCAGTTAAGTGCCTCCTTTAGACTGCTTACTAAGTCTCCCTGCAGTAATTCTGGAATGCAATTTTACTTTGGAGGATTTGACTAATTCCCCCTAGACCACACACTAGTAATTAAATGTAAAACGTAAATTAATTAAGATTTCACAGAATCAACAAGTTGACTTTTGGAAATAAATCTCATACAAACATCAAGCAAAAGCTCTAGGCATCTAATTTAATCAGCAGGGCTTTTGCTTTATTTGAAATGACCCATTACAAGTTAGATACTTTTCCTGAGCCTGAATTAGTCATGCTGTTGGTGACTCCATAAATTTGAGTCGGTATTCTGTCACATGTGTGTGTGTGGACTTCCTGAATCATGTGTACTCACCAGCAATTAGATGAGTATTTGGCCCCATGCCCATCTCTGAGTAAGTAGTAAAAGGAAAACTTTTCAAGGATTAATCTACTGTTCTTAATAGAAGATTAGCATTTAGACAGTGCAAAAAAAAAAAAGAATAGAGTAAATGAACTTCAATTCTCTTGGAAATGCAAAAGCAAGCTTTGTGCCCTGTTCTCCCTAATATCCACATAATTTGGACAGATTTTTTTTTAGTATAAGACCTAAGCCCATCATGCTGTTGACATATCATGGCCTTAAAATATTTTCTATTAATAGATGCAAACCTCATCCCAATTAGTCATGTCTGTACCAGTGGCCTATACTTGCAAGGAAACTTAGCTCAATAATGTAAAAGTAGTAAGGAACATCATAGTTTCATTCTCAAGTCACTTCTTACATGTGATTATTTTATTTTCAACTACTTGATAATCAATGAAAACATGAAGAATTAAATATGTCTTCATTAATCCAACAGAATACTTGGGCTTCCTCCTTGTTCCCTATTCCAATGCCTCCTTGGGACATAGAGGTGATCTTGGGTTCATTGCTAGAGTGTAACCTCTGGCTAGTCCTACCAACATGGCAAGACTTTGATTATGGACCAGTGATATATGTGATCCAAAAAGTGACTGAACTAGATGTAGACAGGTTCACCACAAAGCTGCTACCAAAAAAATGAATTTGAGAACCACAGGTCTTTTAAGAAACCATAGAAGAGTCATAATTTGCACTGGTAGAGAGTGTATACATACTGATTCAATTCCAGAGTGTTAAAGCATTGGACTGAGAATCAAGAGTAGGTCCCAAAATTAAATTTTGATGAGAATCTGTGAAATATACAAATGTGCCTCATGGAAAGAATATATATTAATTCAAACCCCATATAACTTTTCAAAGATCATCTTTTATTATGTATTTTCCAAATGCTTTTTATTTGGGGGGGGGTGTTGGGAATGGAGAAGATGAGAAGATGGTATCTGCATGTGGATTCTCCAAAGTTATGGTACAGGAAGCATGTTTGTAGTAGAAAGTGGAACTGTTCATACTGGAAGCAAAGGACCTGATCATGCCACTAAACTAATTAGATATCACTGAGTAAGCATTTTGTGTTTCTATTTCTCTCTCTATAAAAAGAAGACGTCAGACTAGGTGATGTACAAGGTTCCTTCCAGTTCCAATATTCTCTGATTCTATACCAAAAATAGGAGAGGACTTTTTTTAAGCTATGAGTTATCTCATTGAATTTGAAAGTTGAATGCAAAATCCTTGTAAACTTAAATGTTTCATTCATATAATATAATCTCAATTTATAGAGATTTTTAGAATAGTAGATGGCAAGTAATAAAATATATTTCTAAAGAACTGAATCAAGTTTTATCAGTTTGTGTGTATGTCTTCTACTAATATAATTGAATTTTAGTAACAAATTCTGAAAAGACCTTCAGTGAAAATTATTTTCCTTTACCTTGATGATGGTATAAAAAGGCAGTGTGGTATGGTGAGTAGAGGACCAGCCATGAAGTTAGAAAGATAGGTTCAAGGCCCACTCCTGATACATACTGACTATGACCTTGAGCATGTCACTTACTCTCTTAGTGTTCCTAGAAACTGTGTCAAACTCTAAGTTGCACAGAAGGTGTTGACCTACTTTAGTAGAGAGAGTTTACTTAATAGTTAGTTCCCCATACTAGTGAAATCACAAATTCACACTAATTTGATGTCATTCTAATTCTCGTTTTAGGTATAGCAAATAATAAAAATAACACTTATTAATGAACTGGAAAAAAATCTACTTACACAAAACTGTTGACATCCCTTTTCTTAGTCTCCTATCTGTGAATTAGGAATATCATCAGTCTCACTATATTTGAGATAATCAGGATAGATGAAACAGTACATCAATCAATCCCTCTATTCATAAGCAGTTAGTAAATGCATATTATTTACTAAGCTTCATGTTGTAAGATACAAAAATGAAAATGAAATAGTTCATGTTTTCTAGGAGCTTATTGGGTAAAACAACAGGTATGGGTAGAAATACATACAAAAATGTATACAAAATAAATGCTTTGTGTTTTCTAAAAGAAATAGTTCATAGAATTTCAGAACTTTCTCTAATCAAGAAGGCATCTCTCTCACTTTTCTGGACTTCTTTCACAAATGTTTATACTGCTTGCTATTATAGTATCCTTCCATTTTATCCTCATTCTGGGATTGTTATTGTCTTGAGTCTTATTCTTCTCTGTGCCCTGTACCCCCCCCAACACACACACACACACACACACACACACACACACTCGGCCCTGCTAATGCTGACTTGCTTAGCATAGCCTTGGACAGAGTTGGCACCCAATGGGTATTTGTTGAATGAGAAAATGAGTAAAAACGCTGCATATCTTCAAAACTTAACACCTTGGTGCCAGAAGGAGCCTTAGAGGTGACCTAGTCCATCCCCCTCATTTTCCAGATGAGGTAACCTCATCGACTATGGTGATGTCTTTGCCGTCTTGATTCTTTGCCATCTTAAATAAGTGCTCAGAATTTCTTGGCCAGTGTAAGGACTACATGTTCTACTCCACCCCCTCCTCCCAATGTTCCGGATTTATACCTTATAAAACTCATTGGCTAAGAAGGTGATAATCTGTTTGTATTTGTTTGCTTTTGTTGGGAAGGAGAGGGTGAAAGAAACTCAGCAGTAGCTTTGACTAGATCGAATCGACATGTTTATTTGCAATTCTGGTCAGAAACTGGCCCAGACCTAAAATATTGCTGGCGGAAATTTTTACACAGTTCAGTAAGGGACTAATGGAAGCTGTAAACTATTGTCCAGGTGGCACCAGCCCTTCAACAATCATTGTGAGGAAACTTCCAAGTAGGCAGGCTGTGTTTTGACAGCCGCAACAACCACTTCCACAGGCACATCCTTTGATTGTTCCTGGCAAAGTGTATCCTCTTTCTTTGGAGCATGAAGCTCTGGTTCAGAAGAGGTATCCATGGTAGGAGCGTCTCACGGTAGACAGCTGGTTGCAATTACTTGAGTTCACCTTTCTCCACAGTATAGGCAGGACTAAATTGCTCTTTGGAAAGGGTGAAATGCATTATTGATAATTTCAGAAATGTGGATGATATCTATCGAGCTGCAGTTAGGAGAAATGTAATTATTAGGCTTCCAGAGGAGAATAGTTTCCACTACCCTCTGCAAAGTATCTTTATTCTATTTTATGAGAAAAAAGCAAAACAATGTGTGTATCCTCTGCTAACTCCCTCTGGTCAACACATACGGCCCCGTTCCCTCTCTATGTTTTAGCACTGCTCAAGCCATATGCCTTGCTGATCAGCCTAAGCCTGTGAACGAATACAAGTATCCTGAAAAGTTGCCTGGAGAATTGTATGATGCCAACACTCAATGCAAGTGGCAATTCGGGGAGAAGGCCAAGCTTTGCATGTTGGACTTCAAAAAGGCAAGAGATTGTTATGAAATGCTTGATTTAATGTAATTTATATTATGGGAGACAAGTTTTTAAAGTTTAATATATAAGAATTCCTTACTCCATACAATTGACCCATACTTCAAAAGAATTAAACTTAATAGCCATTTATTTATCACCTGCCTTGTACGAGACCCTGTGCTAGGTACTGGGGTAACATATTAAAAATGCAAACAATCTCTTCCCTCAAGGGTCTTACATTCTACTGGATGGAAATAATGTGTATGTACACAGAGGCAATGTATTGTAGTGCCTGAGTAGAGCTCTGGACCTGGCATCAAGTCCTGCCTTCAAATTCTTCCTCAGATGTATGTGATTCTAGGCAAGCATTTGACCTGCTCCTTTAACTCCAAACCCATCATTTGTTCTGGTGCACCTAGCGTCATTCTAGTATTATTAAATTAAATAATGTATTCAAAGTATTTTGCAAAATTTAAAGTACTATTGTTGGGAAACACATACAAAAAAGTAAAGACCAAGTGCAAAGTAATAGAAAGGAGGAAGAGAAAAGGAGACAAGCATTTATTAATTTTCTGCTATGTGCCCGACACTGTGCTAAGTGCTTTACAAATATTATCTAATTTGGTAATGAGGAGGGAAGGAAGCATTGAAAGTTAGGGAATCAGCAAGGGCCTGGTGGTCCACCAGGGTGGCTCTCAGGCCTTGTGCAGAGCTAATCAGAAGGAGTAGCAATATATGGTACAATGGGAGGAAAAATTCAAATTTTGGCAGGAGAAGCACTTGTAGAAAAAAGTCTTTGATCCTGAGAAGCTGAGGCAGCCTTAATCTCAGAACATGTCTTTCTGTCTAATGGAGTCACATTTGTTTATCAAAACATCTTCTGGTTGTCAGTAAGTCAAATCACGAAATAGGTTCTATTGACTGCTGAATGAAACCAGCAGAGGCTGTTCATAACCCTAAAGACATGAAATATAGAAAGAGGAAGGAATGGCAGCACAGAAAAGGTGAATGCCTTTTAAATATGCAAGCACAATGAATCCTGAACAACTAACAGAGAATAACAAATTCAAATAGATACATAGACACAAAGTGCTAAATAGGACCATGGGCAGATGTGCGCACAAGAAAGGCCTACAGATAAGAGACACATGTTAATAATGATAATTATTGATGATCTGTCATTATCAAGTTCCTTTAAAAAATGATAGAGCATCCTGATGAGGTATAATTTTATTTATTTTAATATATGGTTAATTTACATAGGGAATAGGTACCAAAAGGAAACTCCATCTGGCAATATAAATTAACACATTTTCTCAAACTTACAGATTTGGAGAATGACTAAAGCCTTAAAAAGTTAAGTGGCTTAACTAGTTTAACTTGACAAGTGTCAGAGGAAGGATTTGAACCCAGGACCTCCTAGTTCTGAGACCAGCTCTCTAATCACTATGTCACAGCGATTCTGTATGTGTGTGTGTGTATATACATATATGTATATATATATGTATATATATTATGTATGTTTGTGTGCATAAATTTCCCCACTTATGTATTTCTATTCCTACCATTCTCCCCAAGAGGAACTATTCTTGCCTGTAGTTTGTGGAAAATAAATGATAGATTATTATGGTAGATTTACTTATGGTAAGATTTACCTACAATAACTTAACATAACATAAATACTTAGCATTTTACATATAGTAGATTTTCTTCCAAGTCTGAAACTGGATCCCCAAAATTACATTTACTGAAACTAATTTTTTGTATTCATCTTAGCCCTTTGATAAGTTTAATCAGCCAACATTTAAGTGCCTATTCTGGTACAAGTCACTGGGAATACAATTACAAAAATGAAAATAAGTCTCTATCTTCAGGGAACTTGTGTTCAACTGGAGATACCAATATTAGTTGTCATTCCACTTTATTGAAATCTGCCTTTAGGGGAAAGCAATCAACCCATGAATTATGGGGCAAAAGAGTTCAAGAATTATGGGGCAAAAAAAGTTGTTTGGTATAGTGATACTGGATGCCCCTTAATTGATCGCCTTGGATTTAGCAGTTTGCAGTTAAGGGCATTTGTTAAAGAAGACATTTCTCAGCTGCCAAGAATCTTCTAAGTATACTATTATAGAATTTACCAGACTTCTTCCATAATCAAAATTTTGGCTGCTGCAAATATTCTAGAATACTTATCTACTACTTTGCTCTGTCATCATTGTTTGATAGCCTGACCCTGAAGATTAGGATGTGAGGTGCCAGAGCTATTTTGATATTTGATATCTTTGGTCATATGGGCATGGTTTTATACACTATATCCCCTAAAGTCTTTACCTTCAAGCTCCATAGCTTCTGACTCATGATTTCATGTGTCTGTCATCCCAAGTATCAGTAAGAAAATACGGTTATGTTATTTTAATAAAACTTAAAACTATGTGATGCCCGGGAGAAAACCTTTGGGGATCTGAGTCTAAGTCAATTCTCATTCCCATTCTCATTAACAATAGTTAGCTTTCATTCATTTTCCACAAACTTTTTTATTTTCCTTGTAACTTCTAGAAAGTTGAAGTGGATTAAATCAAGTTGGCTCCAACTTTCTAGTGGTCCAGGACAAAACACTTACGAGAAGAGAAAGGTCGACAAAGGACAACGGGCTTATCAACAGGACTTGGTGAAAGGATGGAGTAAAAATGTATGGCAGCTAGTTGATGCACTAGAGAGAATGCTGGGATTAAAATCAGAAGGACTCTTCTTCATGAGTTCAAACCATGCCTCATACACTTATTAGCTATATGCTCTAGGGCAAGTCACTTAATCCTGTTTCCCTCAGTTTCCCTATCTGTAAAATGAGCTGGAGAAAGAAATGGTAAACCACTTCAGGGGAGTCTGTCATGACTGAAACTACTGAGCACAAAGAAAAGTATATGTTTATTTCCTATGGCCACTGAGGACAGGGCAGGATAGAGTTAAATTGGGACAGATTGAAGTTAGGCACGTGAAAATCTTTTCCAATTTTATCAGGTTTGAAGAAAGATAGATATTACCAATAGCAGCATGGGAATCTTTTTCTGGAAATTTTTTGTCAATTAGAAAACACTCTCTCCAGATGTAGGATAATAAATGCTTATCAGTTTTGTTTTGTTTTATTTTGTTTTTTTAGAGAAGGATAGATTATTGATTTCACAAAGTCCCTTCTCATTTTGTAGTTTTTGCTATACTGATATGGGATCTCCTTTACTCATTTGCCTTGCATAACAGAATTGAGAATCCCAGGGAAACAGAAAGTCCCATGGTATGGGAGTTAAGGTAGTTAGTTCATAAGCTTAGAATCATAACATCATAGCTCTTACCTTTCTGAACTAGAACTCTTAGGTCACATTTATAAGTAGTAAATGAGAATATTTACTTTCATGATGAGAATAAATGCTTTATTTTCTCCCTTCTCTTAGAATGAAGGCCATGATGGTAACCAAGAGGCATCACAGCCTAGTGGATAGAGAGCCCACCTCAGAGTTAGAAGTACCAGAGTTCAAGTCCGTCCTCAGACTTACAGAACTGATACTTAATAGATGTGTGACTCTGGGCAATTGGCTAACTTCTCACTGTCCCCAGGCAGCCCTCTGAGACTAAGCTTCGGAGCGATTGCTGATCTACAAGTGTAGGAGTTCCAGAACCTGGAGTTCCCTATACCAGTGGGTCAAACACAAGCAAGGACCACTAAACCATATATAAGGATCCCTATACGAACATATAGACTCAGTAAACCATATATTACCATTATTTATATTATGTTGTATTTTTAGTTATTTTGTTAAATATTTCTCGATTACATTTTAATCTGATTCTGGACACAGTGGAGAATGTTGTAAACTGCATTCACGGTGGACAATGTGTCTGACACCTCTGCCCTACATCTATAAAATCATAATTCCAGTCCAAAATAAAAGTTTAATATGCCTCATCTCCCTACCGTTGTTAAATGTTTGAATATTCACAGAAGCTGATAAGTGCTTATCGATTTTTTTTTAAAGAACCAGGTCTAGTGTTAAAAGAACAGATATGTATTCATATCACAGATATTAGAGGTGGCTAGGTGGCACCATAGAGCACAGAGCCCTGGACCTGGGATCAGGAAAACCTGAGTTCAAATGCTAACTCACACACTTACTAGCTTCATGTAGCTGCTTTGTCTCAATATCCTCATTAGTAAAATGGAGATGATAATAGCACTACCTCCCAGAGTTATTGTGAGGATCAAATGATGTAATAATTGTAAAGGTGCTTACCATAGTGCCTGGCATGCACTAGGTCCTGTATAAATGTTAGCTACTTATTATTGTTGATGCTATCATTATTACATGAGTCCTAGATGCTATATTTAGACTTCCTATTGGCCAATATGCTACCTTATTTTTTCCTGAATTTTCTCCTGAATAGATAGGCATCATTCATCACTTTAGATTCCCTCAAGTGCTCTGGGATATACCAGTTGACATCTGGATTCTCTCACTGTTCCCAAATGATTCACAACTTATCTTTAAAGGCACAATTCTACCTTCACTCTCTTTTGCACAGCCAACCTCCTGTATTAGCAACATGTGTCATCAGTGTCCTAAACTTACCTATAAAGGGAGCATATGAGAGTATTTCTGCCCAGAGAGTTCTTCTAGCAAGATATTTGTCATTTTCTATCACTAGCCTATGAGTCCCAAACATTCAAACCCCATCAAGAGAGCTCTGTTTAGCCCTCCATGCTATATCAGGCTGTAGTCATCTCTGGTGAGAAACTGAGCTCTCTGCTTGTTAAGGGATCGGGGAGTGAAGGCTGCTGTTTTCATTCCAGCAGGTCTAGGGCCAAATTCCTTGTGTCTTTAATTCGTCATTGTCAGCTTAGCTAAGAATTCTGTCTTCCAACATGAAGTGTTAGTTAATATAAGGAGGAGACTCACTGAAAGGCAGAAAAACTGAGGTTTGTAATAGCAAGATCAGTAACAGTAACACTCTTACCATTGTAGCTGTTGTTAGTGGAGGGAGGAGAGGGTATTTTTGGCACCACATAAAACATGGCAATGAATAGTGAGATAGCTTCTTTTCATTCTAATGCTGCTCAGATATCCTTGTGGAGTCTCTTAAAATAATGAAGCTTGTTTTCCCATTGATTTGAGCCATAGATGGTTACAAATAGCTCATAGTATTATGAGAATTGTGTGCCAATGTTAAGACATCAAAAGTTTATCTTATTAATGCTTACAAGTTCAAGAAAACTATTTTACAGATGGAGAATACACAGGTACTGATTATATGAGGAATTTATTCAGAAACAAAGACCCCAGAACCTTTACCGCCTATGATCTATTATTTTAAGAACAAAACTCAAGAAGTAATAGCAGAAAAATAGATTAAAAGAAAGTGCTTTTATGAAATTGCTCAATAGTGTGATTTGCTAATTATATAATAGAAAGAAATTTTTTACATTATAGAAGAAAATGGTATCTGGAAAAAAAAATTCATTAAAAGAAAAATGTATGAAGCTAAAACATCTGACTGACTATTCTGAAGAATATCTCATGTTGTTGTGCAGTCATTTTAGTTGGGTCCAAATCTTTGTGACCCTATTTGGGGTTTTCTTGGCAAAGATACTAGAGTGGTTTGCTATTTCCTTCTCTAATTCATTTTACAGATGAAGAAATTGAGGCAGAGTTAAGTTACTTGCCCAGGGTCACACAGCTAATAAGTGTCTGAGGTTTAGATTTGAACTCAGGTCTTCTTGACTCTAGGCCCAGTGCTCTATCCACTGTACCACCCAGCTGCCCCTCTGTATTGTAGCAAGATATAAAAGGAAGAGGGCTCTAGTGGATGAATGTTTAACATATTGAGATGATGGAGGAATAAAGTACTCTGCTTGTGTTCACATGGGGAATTTGTCCTTGGTTTTGCAAGTATTGTTTATATAATAACAATACATTTCATATGTTATCTCCTTTGGCTGTCATTTTAACTTAATGAATCAAAAACGATTTCCCCCACTTCACATAGACAGAAAATAAAGTTTTGGAAACATATATATATATATATGATATTGCAAGGCTAGAGCTGGGAATATTTGGACTGTTTTCCTAGTGGTCTTCTGACCTTTCTTTTCCCCCCTTAGGATATATGTAAAGCTCTGTGGTGCCATCGGATTGGAAGAAAATGTGAGACAAAATTTATGCCAGCTGCAGAAGGCACTATTTGTGGTCATGACATGGTAAGAGGAATTAATTGCCAAATAGCATTGAGTCATGATGTATATACTTTTGTTCCACTGTCTTTCCTTCTCAAAAAATACATTGGGATGTGGATGACTTTCTTCTCTTCTTTTTTCCTCTACATATACTATCTCTCTCTATATCAACCCCATCCCCACTCCTACCAGAAACACCCAGAGATAGTGTATAAATCTATTCAATCTTGTATTAAGGCTATCATAGGATTATAGATTCAGAACTGGAGTGGATCTTAGAAGTCATCCAGTCCAAACCCATGATTTTACAGACAACAAAATTAAGGTATAGGAACTTAGGTCTTCCTGACTCCAAGTCTCTAACCCTTAAGGGATCTTGCTTTTACCCACTATATTCTACTTGCATCCATGAACTCTGAAATTCTTCTATCTGACCACATCATTTTATCTTTCTACTTTTCAACACAACACTGTTCTTCAGGTAAAAGTGACATTCAGCCCCTCAGTTCTTTACCAAACTATCATCCTTGCACTGACTGCTTTCCCTTTCCTTCCCTATTTCAACCATTTGGTGAGTAAATTCAAGTCTGCATAATCCTCTATACCAGACTCTCTTGTCCCTTTGTCCTTTTGCCAATCATTCTTTGCCAAACCCCAGCTTTGGATTACATACACCATCTAACCACCTTCTCTCCTATTCCTGTGCTATTATTGAACAGAGAGGTGAAGAAAATCACAATATCATATTGACTGGGTACACTACCAATTTATATTACATAATCTCAATTGTGCTTTCATTGCAGAAAGGTCATCTTTTTTACCTCCCTGATTAGTTCACCCTCTCATTCTCCTGAGCAGCTATTCCTTCATCCCTCCTCATATCTCCCATGGTATCCCCTCCCTCCCCTCTCAGATGAGCACTTTGTCTCATACATCACTAGAAAAAAAATGGGGGCCATTTGGTATATACTTCATCTTCTTCCCTCTACTTCATCTCATATAACTTAAGACATCTTCCCACACGATCTCTACTTTCACTCTTTTCTTACATAAATAGGTGGCCCATGTCCTTTCCAAGAAGAATGTACCTCTACATGCTACATGTACCCATCCCCATCTTTCAGCAGATCTCTCTCTGTCTCTGTATGTCTTTCTCTCTCTGTCTCTATCTCTCTCTGTCTCTCTCTCTGTCTGTCTCTCTGTTTCTCTCTCTGTCTTTTTCTCTCTCTCTCTCATTTTCTTTGACTCCTTCCACACTGTCTACAAACATGACCATATTTCCACCTACCCCTGCTAGCTATCATCCTATATTTCTTTTCTCCCTCTCAGCTGAACTTGAGAAAGCCATCTACATTCAGGGCATTGTTCCCTTTTCTTTCACGTTTAAACCTGCAAGCTGGCTGCTGGCCTCCTCATTTGACTAGTCCCTCCAAAGTCACCATTGATTTCTTTATCTCCAAATCCAATGGCCTTTACTCATTTCTCATCTTTTTTTACTTCCCTTTAGCCTTTTACATTTTGAATCTCCCTGAATATGCTCTCTTCTCCAGATTTTCATGGCTGCTCTCTTTTGGGTCTCCTCTTACCTGTCTAATCACTCTTTCTTAATCTCCTTTGCTGGTACTTCATGTAAGTCATACCTTTAACCATAGGTTTCATTAACCCTTTTCTCTTTTCCCTCTATACTCTTTTCTACTCTGAACACATCAACTTCCTTGAATTCAATTTTTATCTCTATGCACATGATTCACAGATCTATATATCCAGTCCTAATCTCTCCCCTGACCTACAGTCTTGCATCACTAACCATCTTTTGGACATCTTGAACTAGTTATCTTTTAGACATATGAAACTCCACATGTCCAAAATAGGTCTCATCATCTCATCATCTTCCCCCCCAAACTCTCCCCTCTTCCAAGCTTCCAAGCTATTATTGTCAGTGATACATCAAGCCTCCCAGTTACTCAGGCTCACAATGCAGGTTACTTCTTCATCTTTTCTAACACTCACCCCACATATCTAATATGTTTGCTATGAACTGTCATTCCTACTTTCACAACATCTCTTACTTAAATTCTCTTCTTTCCACTAACACTGGTGCAAGCTCTCATCAATTAGACTATTGCTTTAGCCTCACTCTTCAAATCAGCTTTTCTCTTAGCTGACAAAGTGATTATCCTAAAGTACATATTTGACCATGTGACATAGCCCCCTCAGTAAATGCCAGGGGTTCCCTATTAACTCCAGAATAAAATATAAAATGTTTTGCTCATCACTTAAAGACTTTCAAATTTTCCTCCATCCTATCTTTTAGTCTTCTTATACTTTACTCTCCTTGACATAGTTTTTGCTCTTGTGACATTGATCAATGTGATATGCCTAACACATGGCATTTTATCTCCTGATTCCATGCTCACCCCTTAGGTCTGTTATGCTTTCCTATACTTCCCTGGTTTCCTTCAAGATTCAACTTAAACCATATGTTATAATTATACAAAATCTTTTCTAATCTTCCCCACTGACAATGCTTTCCTCCCAAGGTTATCTTCCATCTACTCTAGATATTCTTGCATATATTTCTTATATGTATATATATATGTATCTTTATGTATGTATGTACATATTTTATACATATACATACATACATACATATAGTTAGATGTATGCTGTCCTCCCATTACAATACTGAACTCTTTGAGGGTATCGAAGATGCCTTTATTTTTCTTTGTATCCTCAGTGCTTAGCATAGTGACTGGAACATAGTAAAGGCTTACTAAATTCTTGTTGACAGACTGATCTTAATTATCTTAAGATAAGACTTCACATTTATCATTTCAAGATAATAGAGTTTGCAACCAATTTCAAATGAGTGTATCCCCCTGAATATGGGTCAGGCAGCTGATAAAATCTCTGCTTTGTACATTTAAAAAAATATTAAAGCACTGACTTGGCCATGAGAAGATAGCAGCATTAAGTAGTGCTTTTCATTCCTAGAGCATAAAGAGTTCATTCTGGACACATGAAGCCAAGCTTATTAATTTATTGCACATAGATAGATAGGGGGCATAAAACAAAAGAACTTGTGAGAGAACACAAGAGAACTAGATGATAAAATAAATTTCTCTGTGATGTGCATACTAAGTAGTCATTTTATAGAATAGCACTCTTGCCATTAGGCGCTAAAAACTGAACTCTCACAACAAGGCAACAATGCATTCTTGCTGTATCCTGCTTCCCTCATTTTTTCTTTGATCTGAAAATACATTTTCATTTCAAAACATGAGACCATCCATGAAGACTGCCCAACCCAAAACATTGAAGTAAAGCTAGTTGCCCTTTGTTGAGTTTCTTTGGTTACATTTTTTGAGTGATGTTAGCTTTAAATTTGAAAAACAAGTATTTGATCTATTAGACTCAATCTCCCAAGCATGTAACTATCACATCCTGTCCATATTCCAAGGTGACTGCAGACGGATATGAACATCAAAGCTGATGTGTGCTTTTTAGGTTTCACGATTGACAGGCATAAAAGAAGAGAAGCACTCTTGTCCAAGAATAATATGTGAGAGCAATTAATCTCAAGTAGGTTACGTTTAGTGTAAATCAAATGTCATCCATTTTATGTTTGTTGACTCCTTTAACTCAACAGGTTATAAGACTATATGTGTTAGTACAATTCCTTCTTGCAAAGTGGGGAGCCATTACATGATTTAATCCATAATGAAAACAACAAATTGAATACATGTCACTTGTGGTTTCTTTAGAATACCAACTCTATATGGCTGATACTTGGAAAATTCTAATTGGAAGGGGAAAGTGAATAGCTTGCCTTTGTTTTTAGCTGGATTGGGTTCCTTGCCCCTAGTAGAGGGCCAGGTTTTATTTTTCAAAGTGAGATTCTGCAGAAAGGTGAGCACTTCTTGGGTGGCTCCCACCCTTTCCCTTTGAGCTCATGACTCCTTAGGCATCTCAGGCATGTAGTTGTAGGGCTTTGCTTTTTTGTTGTTTTTCCTTCTTCAGGTCACTTTACTTTTCCAACCATCTGCCTACAGTTAGAGTATAATTATAATAGGGATCCCAAGAGTAACACAGATGCTCAGTTGAAATTACATTGACCTTCAGGTCACAGAGTAAGAACAATTTCTTGATATTATAGAGACTTTTAATTCCTAGGAGTAATGGACATTCTGAAGTAGATCTCAAAACTTAATTTCCTCTGCATCATATGCACACCTACAATCACTTGATCTGGATTTATATTTAAGCAATTTGGAAAAAAAATATTTTCTATTTCAAGAAGTAAATTGCTGCTGGGTAAATTTGGAGAAGTGGAGCAAGGATCACTTAATGAGTCAGTATATCATAAAAATGTGTGAAATGTCATATAAATAAATATTGAAGATTGATTTAAAATTTAAGATACAGTTCTTCAGAACTGAAGGATTCTAATTACCCTCATGTTCATTCACTCAAGGAGTATTTGCAAAGTACCTACTATGTATGTAACACGATGGTAAGCATTATGGGTAAATGCTTTGGACACCATTGTTGATATTGGAATAGAATTATTTAGTGCTTCAAATGATCTCTTTTAATTTAAAGTTGACAAAAGTCCTACTGTTTCTCAGTCATGAAGGTGACTCCAGGTCCTTAAAGGATGTACCAGTGAAGAACAAGCTTGAGAAGAATCTACCAAACCCAGAAGATTCTTTTTTAATCTCATTGACAGACTGAGTCTTTTGCCCTAGCTAAATACAGATAAGCTTACCACATGTGAGTTGGCCACTAAATGATGAATGCTTTGGCCATGAAAACCTATGAAGAAGTAATAAAAGAATTAAATAGCAAAGATATTATGAGGAAATATGTCAGAGCCTGAATTAGCAATTTAGACAATGTGTCCTATAACAATTTAGGAATGAAAGAGATCTTTAAGGGGCCAAAGTGGTAAGCAAAACCTCACAAAGGAGCTACAATATGAACTTGGCCTGAATAGATGGGTAGAATTTGTGTAAGTTCAAAACTGAAGAAGGAAAATTGGAGAAGGGGGTCTGTATAGAGGAGTAGGAACAGATAAGGTCTTGAAAGAAAGGCTAAGAAATTTGCCATTTATCTGGTAATTAACAAAGAACCCCTAAAGGTTTCTGAAAAAAAATGGAATAACATGATGAAAGCTGTACTTTAGGGAAATGTATCTAGTAGCAGTGATCAGGATAGATTTAGGTCAGGGTCAGCTGATGAAGGCTGAGAATTTGAACTAGAGTGAGAATGGAGAAGGAAGAATAAACAGGATATTAGGGCTAATGTAGAAGTTTAAAGAAGTACTGGGTAAAGATAAAAATGACCTTCAAGTTTGGGGATTGACTGGCTAGGAAAATAGAGGTACATTTGAAAGAAACAGCATCTTTAGGATAAGAAGAGGCAGGACAATGGCAGGGCATTCAATTAGAGAAGTACAGCATCCCAGGAGACACAGAAGGAACTCAGAGAAGAGATTAGAGTCAGTGACAGAGTTTGAAGAGTTCATAGGTGAGAGAGCCGAGGCCATATTAAATATGTCCTAGGAGGAAAATGTAGAAAGTAAGGAGTAAAGTCAGAGGTGGTGGTGCAAGCTTATAATCACTGGTATTGGGGAAGCTGAGGCTGGTGGATCTCTTGAGCTCAGGAGTTCTAAACTGTAGCGAAGTAGGTTGAACAGTTGTCCACAATAAGTTCAGAATTAATGTGGTAAACTGGGATTGGGGGGGGGCGGGGACACACCAGGGAAAGACAAGGGGAGAGGGATAAAAGAAAGGGAAGAGGAAATAGCCAAGGGGTCAGAAGAAGAAATAAGATTATTTGAAGACTTGAAATCCAAGGAAAATTCAATTTTTTTTTTGGCTTTTTGGAGGGGGAAGGTAGGGCAATTGGGGTTAAGTGACTTGCCCAAGGTCACACGGCTAGTAAGTGTTAAGTATCCGAGGCCGGATTTGAATTCAGGTCCTCCTGACTCCAGAGCCAGTGCTCTATTCACTGTGCCAACTAGCTGCCCCCAACAATTTAATTTTTAAGAAGCAGACATCACAGAGAAGGCTACCCCAAAATCAAAGTTCTTCTGAGTTTCACAAACTCTGCCAAGTTTTATGTAAATTTTTTGGTCACTTTAATTGGGGTTTATTTCTGGTTTTTGGAAAGAGGTGAATGAAAAAAAACTTTGCTCACAATAATGACATGCTTTCAAATTAAAGTTATTTGTTTTCTAAAATTATTTTGGATAATATTTTACTTAGAAAGAAGTAAGTTGCTTTATTTTTAAATATGAATCAGGGGAAGTTCCTGCCTTAGGGATGGCAGACTCCATGCCTAACATGTTAACAGCCAGGCAGACCCCTTACCCCTTTAAGCCAGGGCTTAAACAAACTGATAAGGTTCTTTAGTGTTCCCAAGCAGAGTCAAAAGCATTAGAGCCACCAATGAAATAAGTTTTAAATCCCAAATACCACCTACAAATAACAGAAATAAAAATTACATATATCTTACGGGGACTTGAGATTGCCATTTAGTTCTCTTGAGAAAATAGAACTGATAATATCTCAAGCGGTGTTTGGGGACCAATGAAATTCTATCTGAACTGTTTTATCTTCTGGAAAAGCTGTGTGACCTTGGACATGCCAAGAGCTAATAACTTAGAGGCACAGGGACCAGGTGTTTTCAAATGAAAGCATTAAGGCAGTGGCTTATAATTACAAGGTGCTGAACCATATGGCTAGAGTTTTCCACTTGAGATTGGGCTTTTACCTAAAACAAGATATAAAAAAGGGCCTTGTAATTCCCCTACCTAGATTTACAATAGAGGTTACAGTTCACTGTGCTGAAAGTTGAGAAGGCAGGTGCTGTGGGTTGGTGTGTGTGTCTCTGTTTAACCCCTGCACAGGAACAAATGGATTCAACCTAAGCTATATAAGTGCTAAGCTATCTGAATACAGTTTTCTAATCTATATTTTTTACCTATTTTCATGTGATATTGAACCAGAATTTGTAGAAAGTTGATAGCTTTAAAAAAAGTAATAATGATTATTGCTAACACTGTTATAGTGTTTATTATGCCAGGCACTGTGCTAAATAATGCTTTAGTATTATTATATAACTCATAACAACCCTGAGATAGGCACTATTATTATCCCCATTTTTCAAATGAGGAAACTGAGGCAGATAGAGGTTCAGTTACTTGCCCAGGGTCATACAGCCAGTCAGATTTGAACTCAGATCTTCCTAACTCCAGACCTGTACTCTATACTCTGTTACCTAACATCATTTAAGAGTTCTCTGCTATAGGCTTCTTGGGGGCAGAGGTCTCTATATTATGTTATACTAACTTCTACAGTGACTAGACTGATGATTAAAGCCACTTAAATAGATGCTGCTAGTGAATAAAACAATGAAACAAAAAAATATCATGCTGAAGTCTTTAATTTTGCAGTGGTGTCGTGGTGGTCAATGTGTGAAATATGGTGATGAAGGTCCCAAGCCAACCCATGGACACTGGTCAGATTGGTCTAGTTGGTCTCCTTGTTCTAGGACATGTGGAGGAGGAATATCTCACAGAGATCGTCACTGTACTAATCCAAGGTAAATAATCACTTTAATCTTCCTTCGAAATTTGAAGTATTTTCTTTTTCTGATTTTTAAATATTTGAATAATCTCTTCTTACCTCATATATGGAGGAGGTGTTACCAGAACAAGTAAAGTAACAAACGTTTCCTAATGTGTGTTTCCTTCATTGGGACACAGTTTCTTACAGAGGATCATAATTGATTAAAACTATGCTTCTGAAATATTCACTGAACTTTAAATTTTAAAAAGTAGCTCATCCACTCAGAATAAATATCTATGAAATTAAGAATTTCCATGAAATTAATCTGTTAAATTAAATTATTGGAAATTAAGTTTTAAAGTAGAGAGCTCCTAAATAGAATTTAAGATATTCCACAAAGAAAAGAGGAATATTGTATCTTCCTTTTTACATTAAAGTTTGAACAATTGAGGCAACGAGAACCTGGAAAAACCTAGTAAAATATAAATAAATAAAACTGCACCAATATCTTGATTTACCAACTTGGGTGTGTATGGAAGAGCTCAGAAATGTACCATGTAACTAATTTCATCAGTAACTCAAAGGTTTGGGGGGGGAGGGCGTTTACCTGTTAGTTGGCCAAAAAAGAAATTTCAGATATTACATCTGGTTAGTTGTGAGATTGATATAAATATTTTGTAAGCTAATAACATTCAGATAAAAATTACATGCATATTTGCCTAGAATCATAGCAGAATGTAAGCTAGAATACTGCCAATAGACCATAAATGGTTGACTATTTTTCCCAAAATTTCTAATGATCAAGGCATAATTAATTGCAATGTGATTTTTCTTTAATTTAGTTTAGTTAGGAATTTTTCTGAAGAGAAAATGCAAAAACAAGTGATATGGGGTGCCTTTTTTATCCTGATTTGCCAACTTCCCCTTTACGATCTTTTAGACTTTTATGTTAATAAAACAAGTTTCACAAAATACTCCCTTCCCTCCTACAGTCAAATATCTTCATATGAATCTCTTTTAGGATTTGTAATCTGCCTATTTTATTAAAAAAAACAGAATTTGTGAACAGAGTGAGTGATTATTTCTACCACGTATTTTTCCCCCAAACCCTTAAGAGTTTATAGCAACCTGACCATAACAAGTTAAAACAGAAATTAAAATTATGATTGTTTCATAAATACCATATGTGAATCCTTCTGATCGGAATGTTAAATGACCTACTATAAGGTCTCATTGGAGATGGAATAGGTTATATACCTATCTAGGGAGATAGAAATACAGAAATGAAATGAATAAGTAATAATCAAATTACTTTTTTTCTGTGCTCTTCACTCAAAAGTTGAACATTGGTTTTATTTACCTTTAAAGCATTTCATGTTATTTAATCTCATAAGGTAAAATAATTCAAGGGGCTCATGTAGAAAGAAGACATCAAAGTGTTTGGGTGTATGAAAACATCAATTTTGTGTGAGGGGGTGGGAGGTGGGGAGGATAGGAGCATATTTATTAGTTCAACCTGTGTTCCAAGGAATAGCTTCATTATTTAGTATCTCTGTCTACAGGACTAAAACATAACAGATAGGTTTCAAGAAAATTATTATTTATAATCATACTAATATTCATACTGTGATCATTATGAACTGATTTACTACTTATGTTTTACTCTGGGTTCATGTCCAGAATAATTCTAAATCCTACAAGCAAAGAAAGATTTTATATGATTTTAAATTATAATTGTTCTTATTCTTTAAGGCCTCAAATCAATTATTGCCTTTCTTTTTCAGTTTCTTGCATTAAAATTGAGATAGTCCTATTTGTATAAGCAAGAACATGGCATAATAGATAAAGGGCTAGCCTTGGAACCAGGAAGACCTGTGCTCAAGCCCTGCTTCCGACATGGACTAGATTTATAACTATGGACGTCATTTTGTCTGTTAGTGCCCCAGTTAACCATATAATTGGCAATTCAGCAGATAAGCAGACAAATATGCATGTGGAAAGGAAGTCCCAACCTTTAAATTTCCTCAAATGGAAAATTGCAGGCCCTACTTATGTACTGCCCCCGACACAGACCCTCACACAAAAAATACCTCTCACAAAAAACGGTGCTTGATGTCAGTTAAATAACTATTGTTTGTAAAATACTTTGGTTTAAATTTCAAAATTTGAAGACTTTAGTCATTTCATCAGCTCTGATATTCCATTAGCCCTTTTCCTGAGGAATTTAGTTAACTGAAGTATATTTGTATCTGTGTGAAAATGTACAAAGCTATATTCAACCTATCAACACATTTTAAAAAAAGACTGTTGAACGTGTATTTCAGGCCATCACATGGAGGAAAATTTTGTGAGGGTTCCACCCGGACACTGAAACTTTGTAACAGTCAGAGCTGTCCCCACAATAGCATTGACTTTAGGACCATCCAATGTGCTGAGTACAACAGCAAGCAATTTCGAGGATGGTATTACAAGTGGAAGCCTTACACTCAAGTGGAAGGTAAATTTCAAAGCAAACATTGATAGTGGTTATATTCGACACCAGCACTGTTTTCTATTTGAAGATGATACCATCTATGACCTTGCTATTGAGTGTGATTGAGATAAAACCTTTGTTTTCTACCTGGTTTCAATGACAACAATGTCATGGTCTGGCCTCAGTGTGGATTGTTTGACTTTGGTGTTTTCCAAAGTCACTCATGATGTCCCAACCTTATCTTGAAAAAGAAGTCCTGAGTGGAAGAGTGGGAGAGTTTTCCTAACTAATGGGAGAACCATTCCTGGAACTGTCCATATTGATGATGGGTCATAAGGGCAAGCTTTTGTCTGAAAGAACAAAAAGATTGTTATAGTTATCCTTGTCCTTCTGGTCAACAGTATCCTAGTCAGATTAGCAGAATGTAATGTTAATAATTATATGCAGATATTTTCTTAAATCTGATTTTTAAAATCCTATCATGTAAGTGTTTGGAGCTGCTCAGTATGTGGGTAGAAGTCATGTTGCCTGTTTTTAGCATGTACAGGCATCGACCTTTAGGAACAGATAGGATATATTGTCCCCTGGCATTATTAGGGAATAACAAAACAAAATTAGTAGCAGACATTCAGGAATTTCATTGAGGAAGACATTCTAAAGTGTCTGTATTCCTTGCATGGCCTGAAACCTGATGTATAGGAAAGACATCATTGTGACAAGGACATATATATCAAGCACTACCTAGCAGGTCTTTAATAAATGTTTGTTTGATCCACTGGAATTCAACTGATTCTGGAAAGCCAGCTCTTTACTTTTATCATAAAAATTTATGCAACTTTACATACTGTTAGAGTTCCTGAGTAGAGCAAATGTTCAAGGAAAAATTGAAACAGCATTTCTAAGTCATCCTTTTTCATCTTCAACCAAATCAAAACTATGCAGTGATTGTGTAACAAACTGGAGAAGTGATAGAAAAAATTCTGGCCTGGAGCTAGATGAGGTAGGAGACTTGGCTTTTAGCCTGAGCTTGGCCATTAACTGCTTGTGTGATCTTGGGCAGGTCACTTAACCTTTCTAGGAGTGACTGAAATTCTTCATCTGAAAAGTGAAAGGATTAAGCCAGATGAACTCTGAGGCCCTATCCAGTTCAAAAAGTGCTATAATTCTACAATAATCAACTCCTTAAAAAATCCTTTTCCCATAGTAACAGAGTCTATATTTAATATTCACACAATTTCTAGTATATCCCTGCTCTTATACTTACAGGGAAAAGGCATGGATCTTAATACTGAACCCTATGGAATTTTTTCAGACAGCATTAAGAGTGATAGCCAAATGGTCTCTATCTTTACTGAGGACAGGACAAGAGGAAAAAGATTTATATTAGAACTTATTTTGACTGTGCAAGTTGTTAAAATTTTGGAATGGATTACACCAAGAAGGTTGTAGACTTTCCTTGCAAGACTTTAAAAATCTGATAGTACTCATGTTCTCCACATGCCAGTATTTTTTTTTCTCTCAAATCCAAGTCTGTATAAAGCACTATGCTGTGGAGATTTCATCTATATATTTTCCCTTTATCAGTATAAAAGCACCCTTCATCTAATTTTATGCACAGATTATGAAGCAGCTCTCAGTGGTGATTCAAGTGGTATTTCATTATGCATTTTTAAGTACCTGAGTATTCCTGCTTTTTGGCAGAGATTCTTACAGGGTGATAGTAGTGAACACTAGAGCATGAAAAGAATGTCACATTATTTTAGTCTGATGAAGTTTTAAGGAAAAAGAAAATATGGCAAAATTGGGCAAGTTGAAGACACTCTTTTAAAATGAATTACTATACTTGGGTTATTTCTTAGAAATATATGGACATTATCTCAATTTAAGAAATTACTCCCACCCCAAAATTTCAGAGAAATTATTATAGGTAAAGTGAAGTATCTTTTTTGTTTGTGTTTTTCTCTTCTTTTTTTAAGATCAGGACTTATGCAAACTCTACTGTATCGCTGAAGGATTTGATTTCTTCTTTTCTTTGTCAAATAAAGTCAAAGATGGGACTCCATGTTCAGAGGACACCCGTAATGTGTGTATAGATGGGATATGTGAGGTAATAATGATGAAAAGGTATTCTATTGTAGACTTAATTTAGTTCCTCAATTAAGATGCCATTTCAGATACTGCAAGCAATAACAATGAATTGTTGACTTTTAAGAACTAGTTTTAAACTTAGGGGAGGGAGGTCAGGAGTACTGGGTTACACTCCCAAGTCTGTCATCAAATATTATTGTGCCTTTGGGCAATTGCACAGAAAATTCGGAGTCTTTGTTTTGTTGTTAGAAAACTGAGAAAGTTGGGACTAAATAATCTATTAGATGTCTTCCAGATCTAAAATTCCATAATTTATAGATGTTTTCTGTCTTCCTATTTCAAAATTAGTCAAATATGTCATTCCTTTTAAATCTTCTATTGAATTGTTTCATGATATTTTTTCTTGTCTTTGATTACATAGTAAAACTACAAAGAGGCATAGCATGAAGGACAGTAAAGATTTGTGAAAAGAGAATTTTTCAGAAAACAGTATGGCAATTATTTTGCCACCTTGATGAGAATCATCTTCATGTAGAATCAAATATTTCTCTGTGCATACTCTATAGTTATATAAAACAGTACCACTAGAATATGTGAAATAAATTGTAACCCATACCTAGTTGATATTCTCTGGGTCTCACTTTCTTCTGTGTCCCTACAACAGTGCATAATAATAAGAATTACTTAGGACTTGAGATAATGTTGACATGTGGCAAATTTT
This sequence comes from Petaurus breviceps papuanus, assembly GCF_028583685.1. Classification (NCBI taxonomy): domain Eukaryota; kingdom Metazoa; phylum Chordata; class Mammalia; order Diprotodontia; family Petauridae; genus Petaurus; species Petaurus breviceps. The sequence continues at coordinate 27,160,414 of NW_027185712.1, forward strand.
ATGGGGGTAAAATAGGTCTTAAAATTGGGGGTTTTGAATATTCATTTATGTGAGAATATGAATTGTGGCTACTGTGCACACAGTCACTTAATGCATATTTTTTGATATTTTGATCAGACAGCGTAATTTTATTAATATCTTATGAAAAAATACTGATAAGGGGTATGTTTTCATGATTTCTATAAACTTGATGGCAGGAGCTATTTTTTCTTTTTTTGTTAGTTTGTTGTTGTTCCTGTACTTAGAATGGTTTCTGTACTTAATGAATACTTCTTCAATTGAATTGGATAGAATTGAATATTTTGCTTACATTCTGGGAGGCATCATAATATAGCATGACCAGAATTTTGAACTGGGATTCCAGATAACCTGGCTTTTGATGCTTACTAGCTGTGTGACCCTAGGCAAACCATCTTACTTTTCAAAGCCTCAGTTTCCTTGTTGAAAAATTACTACAAATTGTTTATAAAACAGAGATAAAAATGTTTATATCTAAGTTTGTATTGTTCTTTAAATAAGGGTCAAATGAAATATGTATTGTACTTTATAACATTAAAACATAATATAAACATCGGTTCTTTGGCATTTTACAAATAATACATGATCTCATATTCTCCAGACAGTTGGCTGTGACCATGTCCTTGGTTCTAGTGCCACTGAAGACTCTTGTGGGGTGTGCAAAGGAAATAATACGAGTTGCAGACTTTACAAGGGTCATTATGCTAAACACCACTACACAAACCGTGAGTATTTTATAGCTGCTCCCTAGGTTTTCTGGGAGTTTTAAGTTAGAACTTCTTTGGGGGATGGACCTGAAATGAATAGTGAAAGCAGCAGGGGGTCCCAGGTTTCAACAGGATCTTATATATTTTTTCATTTCCTGCTTTAGATAATGACTCTCAAGTTTTTGTTTTGATTTTTAAAAAAAAGAGTAGTTGCTAGGCTATTTGAGTAAAAGTGGTTTGTAGGAATAGTCAAAATTACAACAGCTCTGCTCCAGTTTTAAAAAGTGATTCGTAGTTCTAAAGTAAATGATTGCCAAAACAGATATTCATACTGATTCTAATGTGGATAGGGCCTCTATGCCCATGTCTGAGTTACAAAGAACAGAAATACCTTAGTTTTTGTCCTGGCAGTTTTGTGCAAAAGACTACATGTTCCTGTTTCCTTTCATCTAGAGTATTATCAGATAGTGACCATTCCTGCTGGTGCTCGCAGTATTCATATACATGAAATGAATGTATCTACCTCCTATATTGCTGTGCGCAATACCCTCAAAAGATACTATCTGAATGGTTACTGGACAGTGGACTGGCCTGGCCGATACAAGTTTTCTGGTACTGCCTTTGACTACAGACGGGCATACAATCAACCAGAGTCTTTAACCTCTTCTGGACCAACCAACGAAACCTTAGTAATAGAGGTAATATCTTGTCTCGTGATTTCGGTGTGTGGAACTGGAGGTTGCTAGAGACAGTTCTAAGGATTGCATATTGATTATTGGTTTTGTTAATACTGAGACACAGTAGTTATGCCTCTTCTTGTATTATGCGTATCTCAATAATGAGGGAAAGAACGGTAGATGGAGATAGTGCACTTCATGGTTAAATTACTGTCAGTGATATTATATCCACCTATATACGCATATATATATGTACACAAGATATTTTCTGGGAAGATTTTACAGAAAAATAAGTCTATCAGGCTGTTATTCTGAAATGTACTCTAAAACATATTAGCACTGCGTTCCTCTGTTGAACTAGTTAAAACAAAATTTGATATAGCACAACCCTGTGTGTGGTCAAAAAGTTTTACAGTCACACAGAAATCATTGTAAGTGGAACTGACAATAACAACAAACAAAGTCTAAATCCAATGAAACCAATGTGTAGTTCTGTATTGGCAGGTTTTTATCACATATAATCATGTTTGTGGCAATTTTATTTTCTTTCCAATTTTGTCTCCCTCTGGAGTGGCAGAATTTGGAGGAGAGAGGGCAGTAGCTACTCTCTAGTTTCCTGCTTCTTCATGTCCTTTCTTTTCCTTCTGTTCATGTGGATTAAAGAAGATACTATAGCTGTAAAGAATGGCCCTTGCCACAACATATGATCTTTGTGATTTCTCCTTTTTTTTCTAATTAGGATTTTTTTTTTCCTTCTGACCAATTACAGTATTTTATCTGCTTTTATTTTCTTTTAAATGCATTTTATTCCTTCTTCCTAGTTAAGGCTCATTTCAGAAAAAAAAAAACCCTTATAAAAATTTCCTTCTATTATATAAAAACTTAAGTAAAAGAACCACATCACTCTCCACACAACATGATATTTTCAGTGGGAATTTAAATAAAATTTTGAAACAGATTTTAAATGGCGTCAACCCAGCGCTATCAGACAAAATCAAGAAAATAGAATATATGGCTCCTGGCAATGAGGGAAACTGTAATTTAATCCAATGATGATGAAGAAGAATGAATAATGATACAGTTATGGACAGCTTGATTATTCGAAAGTATCTGAAATCTACCCAAAAATTAATCTCATTTTTAAAAAGTAGAAATTGTGAAAATAAATTACTACAAATGGGGCCGTGAAGCTTCATATTTTTTGTATTAGAATAGTGTGATCATTCTGTTGCACATCAGGGATATCTAGAGTAAACTATTTTGTGGTGTTACATGGTTTGACCTACATATAGGCTCTTTTCTGATGCCTTATCATAATACAGAGGAAGAAGTTCTAAAAAATTCTACCAATTTGGAAAGGACGTGTGTATGTGTGTGTGTGTATGTATGTATGTATATCTGCAGAACAATCTAAGTTAGAAATAAAATATCTCTTGGTTGAACCACATGGTGATTAAATATTATTTTGGACATAGCAATCCAATGGAATGGAACATAAAACTGGCTATTAAGTACTTGTTCAGGCATTTTCAATCATGTCCAATTCTGTGTGACCCCATTTGGGGTTTTCTTGGTAAAGATATCAGAGTGGTTTACAATTTTCTTCTCTAGCTCATTTTATAGATGAGGAAACTGAGGCAAACAGGATTACAGAGCTAGTAAGTGTCTGAGGCCAGATTTGAACTTGGGGAGATGAGACTTCCTGACTCCAGGCCTTGCACTGTGCCACCTAGCTCCCCCTATTAAGCATTCCTAAGTTCCAAATACTATGTTAAGGGTTAGGTTGCAAATAGAAAGGCAAGAAAGTCTCTGCTTTCAAGGAGTTCACTTTCCAGTTAGGGGAGACAAAATATATAGAAAGTTTTAGATAGAGCAGAGATTAAAAGATCCAGTGGGTACAGCATCAAGGCAAGTGACAATAGCAACATTCAGTGGTTGAGACTGCAACAGCAGGTCATATGGTTAATACCCAAAGGGTCTGAAGAAAATCATGGCAAAACAGAAGGTAAGGCCAAGTGGCCCAGGTGCACCATCTTGTTTGGCAAGAGTAGATAATAATGATATTAATTTCCCCTACACAACCTAGATCCTCTTCCTTATCAAATATAATTATAGTCTCTGAAACAAATGTAGAAAATAACTTTTACTCCTGTAAAATCTGCTTTCAAATTGATGATGTTAGAGTGGTAGAAAAGATAGTAAAGATTGCTAAGAATCACATAATTGTTAGACAACGATTTAGTTATTAGTCATTTTAATTGCAATCTTTGTCCAGTAACCAGTGAGTTGACACACTGTTGAAGGAACTGAACCACGTCTACATTGACCTTCTTACTAGGGGTGTGCAGGTAGATATTTAATAACTTATCTCTCCAGAAAAAAAAATTTATGTATATACACTCTGAAATTTAATCTGTATTATTAACACTTTAATAAGTCTAGACAACATACAGAATAATAAATCAAGCCCCAATTAAAAGAAAATAAAACAACAAAAATAAAATAAATAAATAATAAAATAAATAATAAAAAAACCAAGTCAGTTCATATTGGCTCCAGCACACTCCTAGCTGAAAACATAAAGAAATTGTTATGGATCGTCATCAAATCATATACCCATATATGTACATATATACTTACATACACACATAACTGACTAAAGATGCAGATGAAATGGTTATCAAATTTGCAGATGAAAGAAATTGGGAGGGAAAGCTAACGCATTCAACAACTGATCCAAGATCCAAAAAAGTTCTTGGTAAGCTAAAAAAAATTAGGCTTGGGCTTATAAGATAAAGTTTAATACAGATAAATATAAAATCTTAAACAAATATGATTAAGGAAGAGTATTACTAGAATGCAGTTTGTCTGAAAACTATTTGGGGGTTTTAGGAAGTGGCAAGCTCAATATTAATTCACAATGTGGCACAGTAGTCCTAAAATGATAGAAATCTTAGGCTGAAGGAGTGAAGGAGGTGACAGTTCCATGTACACTGCTCTGGTCATACCTTATCAGAGGCATCATGTTCATTTCTGGTACCTAGAATAGTGAAGGGCCCCAAAATTATGGTATGCAAATATATTTTTAAAGAAACTAAGAATGTTTAGCTTTGAGAAGACTTAAAGCAGATATGATAATTCTTCATATATTTGTGAAAGAAGGACTAGAATTCTTTTTCTTGGTCCCTACAAATAAAATTCAGAACCATTGGTAAAAAAAAAAAAGACAAATTTGAGACTGATATGATAAGATATTTCTAATAATCAAAACTAGCAAAAGCAGAATGAGCAGCTTTGGTAACCCATTAAAAGGGTCATAGAAAGCACTGGGAAATAATGGGGTTTCTTGTACTAGAAAGCAAAAGGAAATGACCCACTTGTCAGGTATCCAGGTATTGTGAAGAAGGGATGTTATTTCAGGTATATGCTGGACTAGACTTTTCCAACTATGAGATTTGATCATTTTGGGATTCTTGCCTAAGCAAAGGGCTTTTCCCTTTTCTTTATTCAATTTATTGCTCCAAATATGCCTTTAAAAGTTTTTATATCAGTTGTATTCAGTACTTTTCACAAGCCACATTTCATTTTCTGTTAATCTTTATTTTCATAGGTTTATGTCATTCTTTTATGTTAATCCTTAGTTATATTACTTTCCTCCCACCTTTTTGTTTTTATTCTTTTAAACTCAGAATTGCTATTGCCTATATTTTTCCTCTTATTAGGATAATTTGTGGTTGTTTACACTATTGAAATATTCACAACTTCCAATTCCTCTTGACCTATAATCCTTTCTGAAGTATTTGTCTTTAGCATCAACCTAGCCCACATCTGGACTTTTTGTAATCTGCTTGAAATCTTACTGAAGTGCTTCCTTCCTTTGCATGAACAAATTCCATGATACATGGTCATTTCCCCCCAAGGTAGCTGCCACTTTCATATCACCAGCCTGCTTTCACTTGTTAGTAAATCCAGAGTAGCAGTTTCCCTTTTTTGCTTTCTTTGCCTTCTGAGAGATGAAATTGTCAGTAAGGTAATTCAAGAATTTATCAGATGCTCTGACTTGACAGAGTGAGCCTTGAAACAGATGGTCAGATAGCCAGAGAAGTCTCTACTCACTATTCTATCTTGCCTCTGTGTCAATCTGATAATATATATTTGGAAAGCATCATCCTAGCCAAGGAGGCTATGTATGCTCCAAAGGTTACATTATTTTTATTTTCCTCTTTTTTTAACCTTTACCCAAATGCTCTGCGTTAAACTTCTATGCCTAAACACTCAAATTTACAGAGATAAAACCATAAGCTGCAAAGTTTATTAATTTCTCTGCAAATGTATACCTGCCTCACATGCAACACTCTCTCGTTCTACTAAATCCTTTTCTTTTTTTCTAATAAAGTGTTTAATATGGGAGGTGAGAAATATAAATATACAGTCAACATAAATATGTAAATGAAATGACAAGTTATTTCAAAAGCAAATTGAGATTAAGAAGGCAGGAATTATCCCAGTGGGGTGGAGGATGGATAAAGTTATATAAGGAAAGGCTCTTGGAGGAGCAGACCTCAAATAGCAGTTTCAAGAGAGAAAAGAATGTGGTATATTGGGAAGAAAGATGGAGGTGGTCATATGAAACATCATTCAAGTCATATGAAACATCCTAGGAAGAATTCCAGAAGCAGGAAACTGAACACTGGATTGGAAAGTGAAGCTCCCAGAAGGCTAAACTTTTCTGGATGACAATCTTTGGAATGTTTGTTTCAAGAGGGCTATAGAATTTTTTAAAGGCTAAGAAATATGGATCGAGACTACCTGTGTATACGCAAATTGTAGACTATATAATAGTCTCCTCCCTTCCCCAGGCATGAACAAACACATATCAGTAAGCATGACTAAATGACACACATCATTCCTGCATTTGCTTTCCTCTCCCCAGAGGGATCTCTTTTTTTTAAACTCGTTTATGAATATTTAGGTATTTGGAATCATTGGGCATCTCAGGAGAAAGGGACGATTCTATCATATTTGTCTATCACTGCAGGTGTGAGATTTTAAATAAAGAATGTGGACCAGAAAGGAATACTGAAGGAAATGGATGAATAATTATATTGAAGAACTTTTGTTTGATTAAGATTTTGGGGGGGGGAGGAGGAGGGAAAGGCTGACAAACCCTGAATGATAAAAATCACAGTGTCTGAAATGAAACCCTTTGCTAGAGTTAGTGGATCTAGATAGAAGAGAAAGAATTCTTGTTTAGATAGTTAATACTGGTTTGAACGGGAGAGCAAAATAAATGGTTTTTATTCATCCTAGGCAATGTCATCATGGAGGTTTGTTTTTATCTTGTTTTTAAATTGTAGCATATGTTTAATTCATTCACCTGAATTAATTTACTTCTTTCTTTCCTTGTTTTGTTGTTGTTGCTGCTGTTTTAGCTTCTGTTTCAAGGTCGGAACCCAGGAATTAGTTGGGAATATTCTGTCCCTAAACTGGAAAATGAGAAGAAGCATGGGTCAAAGCACAACTATACATGGGCCATCATCCGTTCTGAATGTTCAGCTACCTGTGGTGGAGGTAATTCAGTACTGACATCAATGTATAAGTATATATATATTTATTGAGGACACATTATGTGCTAAGCCCTGTACTGGGCCCTAAGAATAAACTGACAAAAATGAATAAACCCTAAAAGAATTTGCCTTCTAGAGAGGAAAATTATATATACACAGAAAGAATATACAAAGTTATGAAGAGTAAATACAAAATAATCTCATGGATGGGGAGAATACTTACAAGTAAAGGTATCAGAAAGGCTTTGGTTGTACCTGAACCCTTGATGGGCATAAAATTCTAAGAGTTGGAAGTGAGAAGAGAACATGCCAGCCATAGGGACCAACCTGTTCAAAGGGTCAGAGACAGATGATAAAAAGTCACGTATGAGGAATAGGATGTCAGCCAGGCTAGTTGGTATATACAATGCACGAGCATGTATAATGTGTGATCATTCTGGAAAGATTAAGAATATAGTGCCTGTGTTCACCAGTTACTTTTCATGCCTATGGAATACTGTTATAATGTGGGATTAGTGGATGGTTATTTAAGTATTTTGTTCTCCTCAAGGAAAGTTCCCTAAATAGCAACCTCTTAGAAAAAAGTTAATTCATTTAGCAGAGTTTAAAAAGCAAACAAATAGTGTGTGGGGGGGGTAGATTTCTTTATTGTTTGCAATTGTAGAAAATCATCAAATGAAACTTGGGAAGAATCTATACATTTATTTTGTTCATTTTCCAAAGATAAGACAAAGTTCATCTCTATGAAATTCACAAGCTATGAAAGGTACATTATCTTCCAAGTCTAAATTAACAAAATAGGACTCTTTTGGTGGATGTTGGAGCTCTGAGTAATGTTACTGATTTCACCTAGGTTGTGACTTAGAAAAAGTGACTGAATGCCTAGGATTCTGTTCTCATAACATTTAATGAAAAACTTGTTACACCATCTGTACTTATTCCATGAAACTATTTTAATTATTATGTGTAATCTTTTTGAAGGATAGAAGGAGAAAAAAAAACAGAAGTATAGTAAATAATACTAAAAAATAAATAATCTAAGAGTCACTGACTGCCTTTTGGAAACAAGTAGAGTTATATGAAGTTATACATATCCTCACTATACCACCATCCTAAGCCTCTCTCAGCCATATCTTAATTTTGGTACCTGACAACTAATTGAATATTAGAAGGTAGAGATGATTTAGGAGGTAGAGGTTAGAGACGACACCCCTAGGGTAATGTTAAAGTAGCTAATTACAGCTTGTCTATATTTAGTTTCTGTGGCTAGCCCTGAGGTATATCATAGTTCAACTCTGAAATTGATAAGCAGTCACCTTCCACTTTGCTCTTCACTCCTTAATCAACTGCCTTAGGAGAAGGGAAGGAAGAGGAAGAGAAAGAGGAAAAGAGGTAGCTGAGGATACAACCTTTCTCTGTGTAGATGAAGCACAGCAGTTCTTTGGATATCAGTGGTCAGAGTTGTTTAACAAACCTGACTAAGACAGATATGGACACCAGCCAAGACTTTCATTTGCTTAGTGTAGCTGCCAAACACAGTAGTAACACATCCAACCACTGAGATGGCTGTGGTGAAATCCAGAGAGATACTCACTGAGTACCTGGATTTTAGATTCACTGTAGTCATCCATTAGACACCTTCCCTTTCTAAGTACTTTTGTGCCAGAATAATATTCACAGCATCAATAGTGACTGTAAATATGCTGGCACAGTTCTCAATTGCAAAATAAAACAGGATCTCTATATATAAAATAAAAGCAAAACATTTATACAGACACCAGAAAGTCAAATTCATCATAGTAGTAATGAAGTTAATACACCATAGCACAGCATGAAGTCACACCATCCTTTGACCTTCCCACAAACAAACACTTACAAGTGTAACTGTCACAGCAGTTACAAGCCTAGCTGTCTCCCTGGGTATGTCCTCTCTCTCCCACCATCTCTCTGGCTCTAACTCCAGATTCCTGTGGACTCTACTCCATCCTACAACAAACTTCTCCCACCAAAGACTCCATGTGATTACATTTGGCCTATTTGGGGACAGGGAAGATCTTCAAATCAAGGAAGATCTTTAAATTTCCTTAGGTTTATTAAGGGGCAGAGGAGATCTTCAAATTCCCATCATTTACAAATCCTACATCAGTTCCCACTCTGAGTAGATGAACAATTTCTTCTGTGGCTACTATGAGAATTGGGGGAAATATTTCATCTTAAAAGGCACCACTGACCCTCTTTCACAGCAATAATACATTGGTATATAATCTATAACAGCAATAATACATTGGTACTTCATTAATATTATCTTTGAAAAAAGACTACGTTCCAACTTTTATTATGGTTACTTCAATATTGAAATGCCATTGTATATGACCCATAAAGAGCCCTCAACTGATGATAAATTTAACTCATGAATTTTTGGTTGTGAAGGAACCTGTTCTTGGCTTTGAGATTTGTTGACATGTAGTCAATTCTCTACACTACCAGATCCTCCTTATAAATGATCCAGGGGAGCCTTTATTTTTGGACATTTCTAAACCCCATTGAACTGAAAATCCCACCTCAGACACTGAGACCGTCTGGGGCTTTCTGAGTTCAGAGAGCTGCTGTACCTGAACCTCAGTTGTCTCTCTCCTCTCCCTTTGCCTTTCCCACAATGACTTGTTGCTTGAATCACACACTTTTTCTCTCTTTCCCAAGAAGACGTAGATCATGCTGGTTTTTAAGCAAAGTATTTTGAAAGAAGAAAAGAATATAAATTAGAAATATTGTATGGGCTAAGTAAACTAGAATGCTATATGATGGAGAGTAATTAGAAATATGGAGTAAAGAATTTTATGTAGCATAATGGGATAGTACTCAATTTGTTAGTCTGTCTTAGCTCACTAAAATTTTTCCTGACTGAAACCGTGGCCAACATTATTTACTTATGGGCTGGGAGCCAATACCCCATGTGTAGTTTACTCCATTATGTCCCCCAAAGGAAAATGGTATCTTTCTTGTCCAGAGCATTCCCTATTGATTCAGAATTATGTCCATCTGAGTGTTCTATATTGAGTTCATTTGCCTGTTCCACAATTCCAGACTTACTCTTAGTAAACCAGGCGGCCTCCTGATTACTGCTGGGACATTTGGGTATTCCATTCACATTCCTGCCTAATCTCTTGGCTACTTTCCCATTCTCATAACCAAGAGAAAAACAAGGCAATACAAACAGGTATAACCAATTTTCCCATTACCTAAAAAATAGAGTAATTCAACTTAATGTATATTTTATCTCCAAATTACGAAAGGCAATCTCTTTCATTTCAATACTAATGTGGTTTAATTTCTATTCATAACATTAGTTTTCAAGTTCAGCAAGCATTTATCAAGTACCTACTGTGTATTATGCTAGGCAATGAGTATGTAAAGAAAAACAAAATGGCTCTCAAATTCAAGAATGGATAAAAGCATGATATTGTGAGGTACCAATGAGATAATGGATATAAAAGCACTTTCCAAACCTTAAATGCCAGTTATTATAAATGCCAGTTATTATTACCATTATTCATCTGCAATCACCAGGCCTTCAGTATGGTGACATCTTTGCCTTCTACTTCACTCTTGCTCAGCTCAAACAAGGTTTATGGGGCAATGCAGAGGTGTGCTGGTAAATATCTAACAACTAGTATCTCCAGGGGGAAAAAACAGTATGGAAACAAAATTTTTAGTTTAAACTAAAATATTCATACTTTCTTAAGTCTAGACAATCAATAAAACAATACATTTAATCCTGATTTTTAGTGATTGCTTATTTCTGAGATGCAAATACTAAAATTTAATAATCAGCTCTCAATGAATGAATTAGACTAAAGTCTCTCAGCCAAAGTAAAGCAAAGTTTATTAAAGATTCACCATAATGGGGAGACTCTTAAGGACCCTAAGTATTTATTTGTGAAGCTTGTACTGACAAGCAGGCCAGAATAATCTGACAGAGTGAGGCTGTGCTAGATTAATCTCAGCCCTTTCATGAAAGCAAGATGGATCTTATATACAGAAAGATTGTGGGAGTGATCTAAGGGGTGGTCTAGAGGAGGAGTCTAAGGAGGATCTTGAGGAGACTGAGGTCAGACTTCAGTAATGAGATTAAGGGTGGGAAATAGCTGGAGACTTCCTGGGGATGACAATGGAAGGCTAGGCTAGTTTAAAGGTAATCAATTTGGGTATAGATATTTTGATAGGATCAAGGGTGGGAAGTAGCTAGACAATGGAGGGCTAGGCTAGGTTAAGACTAACAGAGATTTGGGCCTAGGATAATGAAAAGCTTATGACCTCAGGCAAATGTCTCAGCAAGTGGGAAGGTTCTTTCAGAGTTCAAGGGGTTTCCCAGAACCTATACCCTATCACATGAACCAAGAAAGGTTTTTGTTTGTTTTTTGTTCCTTTAAAGATAAAGGAGCCTGAGGGGTGGGCAGGTGGTACAGTGAGTAAGAACACCTGTCCAGGCATTGGGAGACCCAGGATCAATTCCAGCCTCAGATACTTGGCACCCACACAAAATAACTGGCCTTGTAACCTTGAGCAAGCTACTTAACCCCAATTGCTTAAAAAAAAAAGATAAAGGAGCCTGTCCATGTTAATTAAGCTGTGTCAAAGGAACCAATAAATAGAGTTTGAAAATGATATAGGGAATAATTGAATAGTTAAGTTCTTTAAAGAGTAAGAAGGGGATACTATTAAGGGCACAAATTAAGATATAGAAAAGGGAAAAAGCTTACCTTTTTCTTAGCAATTGTAGTAAAAGAAGAGAGAATTGATAATAATGTAGAGAGAATTTGGAATGTAGAATAGAAAATAGAGGATTCATTGTAAATAACTAAGTTTTCTCAGTTAAAAAGTAGTTGAAAACCTCTCCAGGAAGAGATGGGAGAGTGGTTGGTAGCTTAGGCTTGAGTGGAGAGGGCAAGATTTAGAAAAGCCACTATAGAGACTGTTGCAGAGTAATAAGGAAGAATAAAAGGATTGGTGTACAACAGTGAAGGCACAGTTGAATAATAATAATTAATAATAATAATTAACATTATATAATGTTTTAAGGTTTGCCAAAAAACTTAACATGTCACTTAACATGTCACTTAATCCCCAAAAACACAGTGAGATAGGTGATATTATTATCTCTATTTTTAGGTGATAATAGAGGAGGAAACTGAGGCTGAAAGTAGTTAATTGACATGCCCATAGTCACACAACTATGCAGGATTTAGATTTGGGGCTTCCTGACTCCAAGTCAAGCATTCCATCCAACTGCTTCTTGAGTTGAGTTGAGTTACCATAAATTTGTATTGTCCAGAACCATCTTGATTGTTCAAATTCTTCTCTGATCATTCAGCCTTGGGGGATGAAGAGCACTGGAGATACTTGGGATGGGTTGGTAGGTGTTGGGATTTGGCTATGTGCTATTAGGAATAAGACAATGGACAGAGGAAACTAGGTAAAACAGTTGAATTGGTTAAAAAAATGGGGTTGAGATTCTAAAAGGAGGACTATAGTTATAGGCAAGGAGAAGGTGGGGGTGAGTAGAGACATTAGAGGTCATAGTGAGGACAAAGAATGAATTTAGGAGTAATGAAGGAGAGAGAAAACTCTAAAAACAGGGTATAGTAACCAGAGAAGATTTTCAGAGTTCAAGATCATAGAGGTAGGAAAGTGGGTTGGTGGTAAGGGTAAAGGTATGAATATCCTCCTGGGTGACTGAGCTATAATGGAAGTTTATGTTCAATGTTAACTGGAAGCCCAGGGCATCAGTGGGAATATTTAATAAGGATGAGGGCAGATTTTGGATTAGAAAGAAAATTAAGGGTCAAGTACTAAACTCATTGAAAAAGAAGGAAGGTTAATCTGGTCGCAAGTAAACCTACAAAGATGCCTTTCTTTGACAGTTCTTAATGCAGAATATAGGTTATATAGTGCAACAAACTCAAAATACATTTAGTACTTTTTTTTTTAATAAGCAATCGGGGTTAAGTAACTTGCTCAAGGTTACATGGCCAGTTATTTCTGGGTGTGGTACTAAGTATCAGAGCCCAGATTTGATCCCAGGTCATCCTGACTCTGGGGCCAGTGATCTTACTCACTGAGCCACCTGGCCTCCCCCATTTAGTACTTTCTATATATAAATAATTGTGGTAGATGATGAGGTAGCAAGATAAGTAAAGGCAAATTTTAAAACAGTCATACTTGCCTTCAAGGAACTTAAAATGTAATAGAGAAGGATATGTGCAAGAGACTTACAAGTAGAGTATTTGGATTTTGTCCACCCATCATGAATGATTTCTTTATAGTATTGTCTCTGTGTTTAAAAGAACAATATACATATGTTGAGTTTGAGTACAAAGTGAGCATATACTCATTTTCACTCTTAAAGGTTTATGGGACATGGCTTGTGAAAACCAAGCAAAAGTGAGATGAACAAGAATTACCCATGATACCATTGACAATTCACCTCAACCAAGATAAAGAAAATGCTATGTTAAACCTTTGTAAGAATAATTTACTTCTTCATTTTCCCTGTTACCTTCTAAGTGAGTGATGGTGGGGAGAATATTTGCAGGTCTTGAACTACAATAATAAAATATTGCAGGAAAACTTCACAATGAATGGCCATTTATATAAATGAGTTGGCTTCAATTCATTTTTTATATTTTCCAGATTTTAGTAATAATCATAAAATTATACATCATTTGGATTATTAATAATATTGTTTGGGGGAAAAAGAAAAATGTACATGTGCAAGGAGTCAAGTTCTAATGTATTGAAACAGAAGATACTGAAAATAGATTTGGAAGATTTATGGCAGTGATATACTAGACAGATGAAATGAAGAGAAGAATCCAAAAAGAACTGGAAGTTGGAGGAAACAATGGCATAGTTTGAAAAATCACACCATATATATGCTTGAAATAATTTAAATCTTCATTCCATTAGACACTAAAAGAACAAAAAAATTAGAGGTTGGGTGCTAGCCAGAACTATAATGCAGGCATTAAAAACTTTCTGGGGGGAATAGAAATTACTGTTGTCTCATGAGTAGTAGAACAAGCACATGTAGGAAACTCAATTGAAGTATGTTAGGAATTTTATAATGAAGGTAAGTTAGAAAACAGGTGGGAAAATGTACTAAATTCCAATATAAGAACATGCAAAAGCTAGTAGTACTAATGCAACATGTCATTTTTTTTAGTACTTTCAAGAAGAAATCTATTACAGAACTACATAGCTTTGACTATCTTTAAAAATAATACAGAAAAATGAAATTGAGAACATTTATCTTCCTATCCCCTCAAACTCTTCCCCTACCCTCTCCTCTTATCTTCTTTTTCTTTTCTCTTAAAACCATAAATTTAGAGCTAGCAGAAACCTTAGCAGTGATCAAGATCTCTGTGCCCCACCTCATTTCACAGATGAGAAAGCTGAATGTGTTAGCCTAGTTCACACAGGTTAAACTGGCAGATTCTAGACTTGAACTCAAGACCTAAAACTTCAGATCTCAGTACACTTTCCATGGCACCATTCTTTAGTCTTGTTCCTGAATAATTATAAACAAAAACTCAATGAAATAAATATTACAAAACTTTGGGGAGGGGGGTCAGTTTTGGTCCTAACAGGTCACTATTTGGTTAATTCTATAAAGAAAGTATAGTAAGAAAACCATATATTTGCATGGTCTTTTATGTTTTTTAATCTAATGGAAAAAAAATTTCTAAAGCATTGCTGCTATCCAGTAGCTTATATTTTGATGACTCCATGACTACAGAAAAGTGGATAAAAACCTCTGCCAATGTAGATTGAAAACCCTGTATTCTGTGTGATTCTTGTCCTTACCTTTAGAGAGTTCTCTCACAATATTAAAAGTTTTTCTTGTGTTCTACAATATCATGGAAAAACTATTGTGTCATTTGGATCATCAATTTGCTTTCTTTTATCCATGATAAGGGATCAGCTTCACTACTCTTTTTGTCACTATTTTGTTGTGTTTTTTGGGCCATATATTGTGTTTTGATCATAATAAGATGCTGCCATAATAGCCCCATCATTCATTTTTTCTATTATCTTTGAGGTAACTTATCTTTTTATTCTTCTAAAGCTATAGTATCACAATGTTTTATGATTTACAATTATTTAACATCATTGGGGAAAAAATGTATTAAAGAAATGGATGTATGGGTTTGTTATTTTTGTTGTTTATGACTCAGTAGTTTGAGGTAATTATAGTATGAATTTCATAACAATCTCAAAAAACATGTCAGTAGATAAATATATTTAAAAGTTTATGGCTTCCATGCAAAAATGAATACAATGAATGACAACAAAAGCTATGATGAAAAAATATGACTTGAGGTGGAGTTGTGAAAGAGGCCAGACCTTACAGACTACTCAGTAGCCACATGTCTCTATGCCATGAGCACTCCTCAAGAAGAGAGTCTCCAAAGCCAAGAACATGGTAAACACTTGTGGAAAATTGCTAACACATACAGGGAATAAAGGATAGAGGCAGTCATTTCAGAATCACCTTGCTGATCATGAAGGGACTAGAGCAAAAGTCAAAGTAAATATCAAATTAGAATATAGGCTAGTGATGGGAAAGTATAGTATGGGATGACTGAAACTCCAACCCAACCTGTTCACATTAGATAGATGTAAGTAAGCACTTCCGCTCCTTCCTTCCCCCAAAAAAGTTAAGAGGGAAAAAGTAAGGATATTTTCACTTAATCATTGCAACTTATTCAAAGCAACCTTTATTTAGGAAAATAAAAATTAATGGAATCAAAACAGTCATGAAAAGAGGAGACCAAAAGTGCCTAGATACAGTAATCTCTTTATTCTTTCAAAGTTCCTTTCATAAAAAGTTTTTATTCAAATCATACTCTGTGATATGTTAAATGTTTGGAGGTCACAGAAAAAAAACTATTAATTTTATATTGCTACTAACTTATCACTCTTAGCATAATGTCCAAAAATAATTATTGCACTCTTAGAGACCTAATGAACACAAGAAGTGCTTTTTTTTGGGTGGTGATTGTATTAACTGCACTTAGTTTCTTATTCAGTCATTTTTTTCAAGAACTACATAGAGTCAGATGTGTTGATTGTTCCTATTTTAATGAAACAATAAGGCTTTAAAATTTGTGAGGTCAGATTATCACTTTTATCAACCAATTAGCAAACATTTATTAATTGTTTAATAATTAATTATTATTGTTTAATAATTAATACATTAATACAGAAACATTAATACTGTGTGTCAAGCACTATGCTAGGTGCTGGGGATACAAAGGCATAGCTGAAAAAAAAAAGTCCTGATAGCATGGAATCAAAGGGTCAGACAGGAAGGAATGGATAAAAGATAGATGATTGACTAGAGGGACTAATTTTAAATGGAATTTAATTCATATCCTTTGATAATGTAGTGCTATGGTGCATTGAATTTCAGTACCCTAGATTTTAAATAGGACCATTTCAAAGTCCTAAATTTAATAACAGGTAAAACAGGCAGTGATCTCACATAAGAATAAAAGGTTTTTTCTTGTGATAAAAAAGTAAAGACTGGTTTTTCCCAGATCCAATTGGAGTTACTACCTTGATCAGCCTTTGAAATACTTATTAAAGTCTTCACAGTTTTAAAATATAGCAGTCATTTCCTGCATACTGTTTATGCTAATTTTCTTTATTTGAAACTTTTTATTTCTTCTAGATGTAATCATCTCATTATAAATGGTTATCATAATTATAAGGATTATCAAGACTTGTTTACAGGGTCCTAAACTATGGGATTTTAATGACTTATTGGCATATGGTGACAGAAATATAGTGTAACTCATCTCTGATGATGCTATTAAGTTTACAAAAGACTTCAATTAGCTTCTACTCCCAACTAAATTTTGTCAAATTCCAAAAATTAGTTAAGCTAAATTATTTCATTATTTGTGACTCAGAAATAATTATCATTACATATACACTAGAGGCGTATGAGTGTAGAAATCTATTAATAGAGCTAAGTTTCAATCAATAAAATATTATATATATATATATATATATATTCATTCCCTTTCCCAGCCCCCGCCATCTGAAATGAGAAAAAAAATTAATTATTTTAAAGGAAATCTAAATATAGTATGTATTTAGACTATCCAACCCCTGACATACAATTATAAATGATTTATACTAACACTTTTCTATATTCTTGAATTGAAAGGGAGAATGCTGACATCATTTTTATTTAAATATGACAACCTGATTTTCAGTTTTTTCTTACTTCTTTCATTAGATTTTTAATTTGAGATCTAGTTAGCATGTAGTTTATTCAGTCTCTGCTCAAAAATTTTACATCACTTCCCCTAGATATCTTTAATCAGTCAATGAGTTTGCCTTTGTCGTGCACAGAAAACAATTTTACACAAAATCAATAGAGAAGAGGTGATTGGTTTAATGGACTCAGTTGTAAGTCAGCAATATGCTTTGCATATTTTTAGCCTCTACTTTCCCTTTCACCTCTAATCTCCAAGTAGCAGACCTCATAGCATCATTGAATTGTTTATTCTCTCCTTACATGAAAAACTGAATATTCTCATTTGCTATCTTGAGTATCTCCCCAGATTATTTAGCAAGAACTGCTAAAATAGATAAGCAGATCCCTCCCCTTTTGCATCTTTCACTTTTTTCCACTTTCATTTTTGTCCCATATCTCCAATTCTTCCTTCATATATCTAAATGCTCTTAGTCTTATGTCATACTAAGTTCCCTAGATGTACCTCATGCACTTGTCACTTAGTCCATTTAAAATTAGGAAGTCTTATAAGTTACATTCATTCATTTAAGTCTGTTGTTCAATACAATTAAAATACACATCTAAACTGATATAATCATACTATGGCAAACTAATTAAACTAACTAAATGTATTAAGCAAAGTAATTGTTTGATTAAAGATATCTAGGGGAAGTGATGTAAAATTTTTGAGCAGAGACTAAATAAACTAAGAAAGTGATCAAATGTTCATATCATTTGACCCAGAGATTCCATTGTTAGGCAAAGGAGAACAAAGACAGAAAGAAATATTTATAGCAACACCTTTTATAATACCAAAGAACTAAGAACAAAGTAAATGTCCCTCAATCTAGGAATGACTAAACAGATTGTGATTCATGAATGTCATATAATACTACTGCATTGTCAGAAACAGTGAACATAAAGTTGCAGGAAAGCATGGGAAGGCTCATATTAGCCAATACAAAGTGAAGTAAGCAGAGCCAGGAAAACCCTTTACACAATGAATACAATAAGGTAAACTGAAGCATAACAGGTGAAACACCACTTTATTATAAAGATCAAGGATAGTCCCAAAATAGGAAGGAAAAATTGTATCACCCCCAGAAAGAGGGAGGACTATTCAAAGTATAGAAAAATGCATACTGTCAAATTTGGTTGATGTGATGGAGTTTTGTTGAACTTGCTTCCCCTACCTACCCCCACTCCTACCTCCTACCCCACCCCTATACTGTTCTCTGTTTTCTTTTTTGATATATCTTGAAATCAAAGTGATGTAAAAACAAAAGATATAATTAATTTGGTTTTTAAAATAAAGGATTGAGCCACCAGATATCAGAAATGATGAGTCTATCTTGGCTTTTTCCAAACACTCTAAGGCATTAGCTCATTCATCCCAGTGAGTTTTCAACCTCCCAGTAGGCCATTTGTGGTCTCATGAAATCCAATGTGTAAGTTAGATCTATTGTCTGTCATCTATTGCCTGTCATCTTTGCTTCACACAAGTCAAATACATTCCCGTCTGCCAGATTATTATTATACATAGGCATGTATTACAGAAGGGAGGAGTGAGATTCTTGTTATAAAGGGAAAACATTCTTAACATAGAAAAAGAACTTCTTCACTTTTGCCAGATTCTTTTTGTTTTCTCTTAGGGCAATTACTATTTCTTAAATTATACACACACACACACACACACACACACACACACACACACATACATATGTATATATGCCTATATACACATATGTATATATGCATGTATAAATAATATGTTTAGAAAAATATTTGTGTAAAAGGTTCAATTGGTTCATTGTATCCTAAATAACTTAAATAATCTTTTATATTGCTGTGTTTCTATTCCAAGTGGAAATGCTAATTAAAATCTGGAGTTTCAGGTTTGGTTTAAAATTCCTCAATAGGTTGCACTATGTCCTGGTATGATGATTGTCCTTTAAATTAAAAATGCTCTTGTAATCTCCTTTAAAGAATGTCATAAAAATTTTAAAGCTGACCAGAGCACCAGATGCCTTTCTTAAGCTACAATTTGTCTAATTTTCAAATTAAAATATTTTTGTTTATACAACATTATCTCAAGATTTCGAACTTGGCTATAGTGGTTAGCCAAAACTTTTCCCTAAGGTTTGTGGAAGGGAAGAGCGGGAACATCTTTAATCCTTGCCCCTTCTTAATCAGCCCTTTCCTTTAATTTGAAAGATAAATCTTCAGAGTTATCTCATTTAAACTAAGGGAGATCGTCATAGATTGCATATTGTGAAAGGGCTTCTGTATCTAAACATGCAATTATTTTTAACCACTTCATATCCTAGATAGAGTGGAGAGTGTGCTAGAACTGCAAGTGTTAGTATTAAAAATAACTCGGTTCTAATTTTGTCTTCAAGGAATTTAAACTTATCCTCACTCAGCTTCTTCTTTTCTAAAAATGATAATACTAACCCATAGTACTTACCTTACAGGGCTGTTGTGGAAATCAAATGAGACAATTTACATAAAGCACTTTGAAAACCTTAAAGTTCTGTAGAAATTATTATTAATAAGAGTCTACATAATTGTAGCAGCAAGTACCCTGGAATACCCAGGATGGCTGCTAGCAGAGGTTCCTAGATCTGTTTTTCTAAAGGAAAGCAACTCAAATGGGTTAACAATCTTGCTTTAATCAAACATATGTCATTTACCTAGTTCAGGGGGAAAAGGTCAACACCCCAAACTTCAAAGAATACAAAGAGAGGTTATAAGCAGACAGAGAAACAGATCAGCAGAGAGGCTTCCAACTGTGTGACCATTACATCAGTCCCAGTTACCAGAGAGGGAAGCACCGATACCTGGGTTTAAAAGCTGGGGTGCTCAACAGCTACCCAGAGTCTCATCTGGTCAAATCACAGAACTCTTCTCAAAGTGTGCCCCAAAGCAAAACCTTATATCAGGGTATATATAGCCTTCTCCAGATTCAGAGATCATCACAACCCTCAGGACCCACTGCCCAATCACAAAGTAACAAGGTGTGGGCATTCCTGAAAACCAAGCCTCCCACCACAGCCTCTGTGTGACCACATTCAGCCTATCAGGGGGTAGAGTATATTTCTAAATCAGGGAAGGTTCTTAGAGTCACTTAAGCCTATCAAAGGGCCAAGGGGCAGGGAAGATCTTCAGATTCCCATTCCTATAGCAATAATAATAAACATGTTAGCACTGTTTCACCAAAACAACAACAAAATATGTAAAGTTTTTTACATGTCACATATCATTTTATCACATTGAGACAATTTTATCCTTTGCTATTGTATCATTTCTCATTATATATTTCATTAATCATAAAATAGTAGAATCAAAGAAGTATGAAAGAATTTTAAAGTCATTGCATCAGCAATACCCAATGCAGGTATCAATTATATAATACCACAGAAAGATCTTGCAGTTTTTATTTCCAATAACAAGGAGCTTAGAACTTCTGATTTCATTGTCGAATGGATCTCATTGTTAGAAAAGTTTTCTTTATATTGAACAGGAATCTGTTTACCCATAAACTTTCACTCATTGGCCCTAGTATTATCTTTTGGAGCTATAAAGAAAAGGGGGGTCAATAGATTTTGGCTAGGAGTTCTTAAGGCAATCAATAAGGTATCAATTATATAACACCACAGAAAGGTCTTGCAGTTTATATTGCAACATTTCCAATGACAAGGAGCTTAGAACTTCTGAAGGAACCCCATTTCATAACAGTTCCATTGTCCATTAATGTTCTTTGTATGAGATGGTATCCAGTCCATTTACCATCTTCACAGACACAAGCTAACTTCCTAATAAGCTTATTTAGAACATTGCAAGAGAAACTGAATGTTCCATTTGTGAAGTGACTAGCATAGGAAACAATGGAATTGTTTCTGACTGTTGTCAATCATCAAATCCAATGACTTTGTTTTGGTCCTAATCATCCTTGACCTCTCAACTGTATTATATACTGTTGATTTAGCCTTCCTTCTGGATATTTTCTTCTCCCTTGGCTTCAGAGACACCACATTATCTTAGTTTTCCTGTGAATTCCCTAAACATTCTTTTTCTATTACCTTTTCTGGTTTTTTATCTCTTTTCTTTTAAATTGTTTCTTCCTCAAAGGTTTTATCCTTTTTCATCATCAGCAGTAGCAGCTTCTTCTTCTTTTTCTTCTTCTTCTTCTCTCCTTTACCTCCCTCCCTTCCTCTATCTCTTCCCTTTTCCTCAGCAATTTCTGAATCCTGTGGCTTCAACTTTCAACCCTCTAAAGATGATTCCTAAATCTATGCTTCTACATAGGAACATAGGTTTTAGAATTCTAAATTAATATCCAGAGATATCGATTTGACCAAAGTGAGACAAATTTAGTAAAGACTTTCATTATATTACTTACATGGACCATTGAAATCATATCCTGCAAGTCTTCCTACTTGCATTCTATTCCTTCTCCAACCCATCTTTCATGCTACTTCCAGGAAAATCTGTTGGTTAATGTACAGGCCTTATTGTATCACTTTTCTGATGAAACATTTTCAACGGATTCCTATGGCCTTTTGAGAAAGTTCAAATCTTTTTGCTTGTCATTCAAGACCCTCCATAATCTATTTCTATCTCACTTTCTAGTTAGTCATCACCTACTATTGCCCTCCATGTATTTATACACATCCACATGCATACGCACATGCACATGCACACATGCACACATTCACACTAATCAAACTGAGACATTTTCAGTCCCTATTCTTTCCTGTTACTGAATTTTCTTCATAATAAACATGATGTAAATTTCATATGCTAGAAAAGTCCTCAGTTCTTCCTCTGAATCCTTAACCTAAAGCCTGAATCAAATAACTAACCTTTCCTATCCTTTTTGGTGATCACTTTACTTCCTCCTCCTACTTACCCCTTCCACAGTGTTATCTTTAGTATTTTTTTTTGGCCAATTAGCATGACAGAATCATAAAATCTGGCCTCTAAAGGACCTCAGGAGATATCTAACACACACACACACACACACACACACACACACGCACACACACACACACAAACACACCATTTTACAGATGAGCAAATTGAAGCCCAAAGACTAATAAGTGATTTCTCTAAGGTCACATCAGTATCAAGCATCTGATGTGGCATGTTTATAAAGTTCTATTTTGTATGTTACCTCTATTGTTATCTTAACTCTCTTTTAGGCTATAAGCACTATGAGTGAAGGACAGTGTTTCTTTTAAGTTTATGTACACAATACCTTACACAGTATTCTACATACAACGGTTATGCAATTAAAGTTGAATTGGACTGAGTGCTCTTTAAGGTTAATTTCATTCTTCTAATTTGTAATGTCAAAATCTTTCATTGGAACTGATCTGAAAGGTACTTTAAGATAGTATTTATTTCGCTAAAACAGAAAGCTGGTTTCCAAAGGCATTGCTCATTAAACACACTAGTCTTTATGGGAACAATTCATCTTTGCCTTTCTCCTCATTTCTGTTCCCTATTTGCATTTTGACTTTATGTTTCAAGTTTCCTTTAGATTCTTTCTCTCTCCTATCTACTAATTTGGATCTTTATAAGACCATCTGCCAGTTTTCTGCAGCATGATTTCAATACCTCTGAGGACACTTTATTATTTTGCCTTCAGAGAAAAAGCTAAATGATGAGTGGGATAGAAATGGTGCTTTCAAAAGATGCCAGAACCCAGGTAAATTATCCTTAATTCATCCAAATGTGTTCAGTTCAATAACAAGGGGGAATATATTGTGTCAAATAAAATTGATTATAACAGGCAATGCTCCCTGAATCTGACCTTAAAATAGACCTTGGCTAAAAAATGCCTTTGGACAGACTGCTATCTAAATTTGCATTTGTATGAATTTATTCTCATTCAGTAACCTTATTGATGAACTTGACCACTGGCCAGGGGAAGAAACAACTAAATCCATTTTCAAATCCACTATTAGATATATACTCAGTTTGGCTGGAGAAATTGTGAACAATTCTGCCTCTCAGAACCTGATTTGACCCCATAACTCATCCAACATCTTCTGAAGAATGCTTCGTAGTCCTCCATATTTTTGCAAATGATATAACATGACTGCTGAGGCCCCTGGGCTCAGTTAGGATAGGGTTTATTGATTTGTATAATGAACCTTGACGAGTTTGGAGATCTACAGTCAAAAGTTGGCAGAGATCTCTGTAAGGTTAATAGGGTTAATCTCAGAACAGAATGGATTTCTGGGAAATAGCTTGAGG
Organism: Petaurus breviceps papuanus; assembly: GCF_028583685.1. Classification (NCBI taxonomy): domain Eukaryota; kingdom Metazoa; phylum Chordata; class Mammalia; order Diprotodontia; family Petauridae; genus Petaurus; species Petaurus breviceps. The sequence continues at coordinate 27,183,953 of NW_027185712.1, forward strand.
TCTTTTGTAGCCTAGAAAGAAAGGCTCCAGTACTAGAAGATATGAAAAATATCTTTCCCCATTACCCAATGCTGAGGAAAGTCTAAGGAGTCTCTAAATGAAATAATGCAACTCTAAGTGTCTCAAATATTATGAATGTTAAAGATACTAATGTTGTTATTAGTGGTTCTGGAGATGGTAGGGATAGAACCATGTCAATTTAATGATGAGAAACAGCTTATTATAAAAGACGGCACATTAGACATGTAGTAGAGAAACCTGGATTCATTCTCAGGCTTGAACTTCTCTTTGTTAATCACCCACAATTTCCCATCTCCTATCCCTAAGCCTTTGCACTGGTGATCCCCCATTCCTGGAACATCCTCCTTCCTAACCTTTGCCTCATAGAATTCCTCTCTTCCTTGGATACAACTTGAGCAACACTTTCTAGATAACACCCTTAAGGATCCCTTCTACTTTTAGTAAAGTCAGTAGCCCTCCTCAAGCAATCTGGCATTTAACTACTTTGTATTGATTTATTTTCCTTATAGTTTTTTTGTGTATACTCATATATGGTCTTTTTGTCTCCCTCATTAGAATGTAAGTTTCTTGGGAGTAGGGATTGTGTCATTTACTGTCTTTGTATCTTCAGTACACTGTAGATATCTAATAACTATTCATTAATTGATTAATACTCCACTAACTACAACCATGAGCCAAGGGCAAGTTGTTTAACCCCATGGCACCTCAGTATCCTCATCTCTAAAATGAAATTCAATCAACAAACATTTATTAAGTACCTACTATTTGCTTGGCTCTGTGCTGTCTTGAAGATACATAGACAAAAAACTAAATAGCCTTTGTCCTCAAGGAGCTTAGATTCTATAAAAATGCTTTTACTTCCTACCTCAGAGAGTTGCTGTAAAGGAGGAATCTTGTAAAAGCAATACAAATATGTATGGTGAGTATAGCTGTGATTTCGTCATAATAGGCAATTCCTTTTACCAATACAGATCGGCTACTTATATTGTCAGAAAGTTGTCCTAGGGCAGTGAGATAAGTCATTTTCCTAAAGTCACACAACCAAAATGTTTCAGAAGCAGGAATTAAACCCAAGTCTTCCTGGTTTCCAAGTTGGTTCTCTTATCCACTTCACCAAGGTGATACTCATAAAAGTGCTTTATTAAAATATTTCTAGAGGAAGGAAGCTGATATAATGGAAATGACACTGACTTTGGTGATACTGGACCTGTATACAAGTTCCAACTGTATGATTTACCATATGAATGACTTTAGACAAGTCACCAATCTAAGGTCCTTAATTTCCTTATCTATAAAATGAATAAATTAGAATAGATATAGTGTCTTTTCCTTGTCTAAGTCCTTAAGTGACATTATTGTGGCTTTGGGCTTATTTTAAATTTGCTCAGGGATAAAATAGATCTCTTGATAGCTTTCTTTCAATTTTGTTTATACTTTTATGTCCTCTGTCTGTATTCTTTTGTTTTGTGTATTCTTACCCATGGACCATTGATCAAAATGTGTATTACTCTGCATGTAGCACATTTTGCTTTCTTATTTATCTTGTCTGTAAAAGGAAGGGATATCCCTTCAGCTCTAGCATTCTGTATATCCTTATCTACACCATATTCCAAAAAAGTCTGTACCTACTTCAGAAGAGGCAGAGTAGAAATAAGACATCTCCCAAAGCATCAGTATGCTTTCTCCTCTTTACTTTGTCTCCAGAATTGTGGGAAGTATTTTGGAGTGACCTGACACTGGTAGATTATTATTAACTTCAGGAGGAGATTCCAATATTTGACTTTAGCAGATGATATAAGTAAGACTATATGCCCATTTCAAAGAGGCTGAGGCTTTTGAGAAAACCCCAATTTTGTTGCTATTTTCTTAGATGAGTGCCTTCCCTCTCTCACCCCACCTGCACCACATAAACCCCATCAAATCCCATTTGTTTTGCTATGTACATAGGAATTATACAACAGTGGTTTGAGCAAAGAACTGGGAGTTTGAACTTTCAGGTTCTTATCAACAATGTAATAAACCTTGATAAAAGGTAAATGTTTCAGATCTTTCAATAAAAATTATGGGCAAATAATTATATTTTATTTTTTAAATTATGAAATAATTTAATTTAAGTTGTATTTGCTTTTTTTTTTATTAGCTTTCACTAAAATGAATTTGTTGCCCTAGGCAGTCTTGTTCCATGTGAAAAATATTAATTGAACTAAACTTACAAATTCAAATTCCTATTAAATTAAAACCTAGAAGACTCCCTAGTGGGAATTGTCAGACCCAAAGACAGAACTTGCATGATGCCTGGAAGGTCGGCTAACAAGGACCTTACTAAACACACGAGGGAACTGGAGATCAGGAAGTTCCCTGGAAAACATCCCATCTATGATTCTCCAGGATCCAAGTCTGTGGACTATTAGCAGAATTCTCCAGCTGATTTTAATCACAGCAATTTTGAGTAAGGAGAAAAGTACTCTCTAAGTTGACTGGGTCCCAAGCCATACAGGTCTTTATAGATTAAAGTCAACACTTTAAACTACACTCGGAAGCAAATAGGAAGCCAGAGCAGATTATGGAGTACAGGTATAATAGACTCCATATGTTTTGCTCTACATCAGCCAAAGTTTCTGCAAATACGTAGGAGTAAAGATCTCTCTTCTACTTTACTTAAAATATTGAAGCATTGCAATACAAGTCTCCTTATCTTCTGCCCACTCCGCCACAAAACATTTGTACATCCCCCTCACTACCTCAAAATATCGTATCTTTAGGCTCCCTCCCTCCTTTTCTTCCCCTCAGAGGAAGGCTAAATCCTTTCTTTCCAAGTGTAATTAACTCACCTGCACCAAAGATTCCATTGCTCTTGCATCCTTTGGTACTTATCTCTTAACAGTTTTGAGGAACCTCTCCTTGCAAGTGATGACAATTTTGAGACACTCTCAATTTTGAGAGTTATACACATATTCAAAATTCCAATTCAGTGCCATAGCAAGCTTCATTGCCCATATGATTTAGCAATACCACAGGGGGAGGTTATGTAGCACGTGATTGCACTAAAATCCAGAAAGACATGGAAGGATGTTTTATAACCTTTAAGCTTCTTCCACCTCCATTAAGGTATCCTATAATTGTTTGCAATTAATTTTTTATATTTAATTTCTAGGAACACATAATGATCAAGTGGGGCAGATTTCCTTGGGTTTTTCCTGTCTGTGACAATCACCTGATGCCCATAGCAGTATTCAATCAATAACTCATTCTTTCTTCTCTATTCCTTTCTACCAGCAAATGTGGGGTTTTGCACCTTCTTAACATTGGGCAACTTATAACATGGCACTATACAGTTTATCATTCTTTATTTTATATCAGCTGTACATTGGTTATGCTTAAATGAAGATCTGATGTTACTCCTCTATTCAATAAACTCCAGTGCCTCCCTGTTGCCTCTAAGATAAATTATGCTTGTCTTTTAAAGCCCTTCACAACATAACCCCAGCCTATCTTTCCAGACTTCTTAGTTATTACTCCCCTTCTCATAATCCATGATCTAGTCAAAGTGTCCTCTCTAGGGGAGGCTAGGTGGTGCAGTGAATAGAGCATGACCCTGGAGACAGGAGGTCCCGAGTTCAAATCCGAACTCAGATGACCTTGGACAAGTCACTTAACCCCAATTGTCCTGCAAAAAGAAAAAAAATTTAATTTTCAGCGAATAGAGTTCAAAGTGCCCTCTCTATTCCCCTCACATGGCACTCCATCTTACTTCTCCACATGTCTTTACACTAGCTGTCCCACACATCTGGAATGTACTTCTTCCTTACCCCCACCTCACAGACAACCTTACATCCTTCAAAATATAGCTCAAGTAAAGACCTTCTACATGAAACTTTTCAGCAGGGTCATTTCTCCTTAATTACCTTGCTTTGTTCTTTTTCTTTGTGTATATTTTTATGTGCATGTTTTCTATCTCAATAGAATGTTTGCCTTGATACCTAGGATTGTTTCATTTTCTGTATTTTGCCTGGAGCATAATAAGCCCTTAATAAATATTCATTGATTGATCTTTCTGCAAACCTATAACACTAATTTTACCATAATCTGTGCCAAGTTCAAAACCTTGAAGTCATCCTTGAATGTTCTTTTCTTATCAACTTGTGAGCTAATAGTACTATTGATTTTGATTACTGTGCCTGGAACAAGAGATGGAAATTGGCAGGGATAAAAGGGCAGCAGGAAGAAGGAGGACATGTGGCAGCAGACAGATGGAAAGATGAGAGATGGGTAAATGGATGGATGGATGGATGGATGGATGGATGGATGGATGGCATGAGGTTGTGAATGTGCTGTCAAGTCTTACATGGAGTCTAGGGCTACTTATGTATGTGAGCTAGATCACTTTACAAAATATTGGGCCCAATTGTGGAAATAACAAAGATGAATAAATTCCCTCACTTAAGGACTAACATGGATTCAACATGCAAAAGTCCAGTGGTGAAGGTGCTGGTTCAGGTAGGGAGAAGTGTAACAGCAGCAGTAGCATCCAGATAGTATGGTGCCCAAGTAGCTGGTTCAATAGGATAGGAAGGTGAAGCATGACATTTTTTAGTACTTTCATTTACTCTTCTCACCTGGAAGGTCTTCTCTACTTTCCCCCTACCTAAGATCCTTTATGACCAGTTGTCACAGAACTGCCACTCATAGTTAAGCAAAGCATATATACTCAATCACTCCTCCTCTTTCCTCCGGGCATACTCTTCCCAAAACCAGATCTAGTTCATTTATTCAATTCAGATAGTTTGTATAAGAATAAAACATGATGAACAAAAAGTAGACAAAACCAAGTCACTGACACACCCCCACATAATCTCTCTTAGATCCCAAGGTAAAGAAGACATGACACAGGGAAGGCACAACACTCCCATTGTGGTCCATTCTCTACACTGGGGAGGGGGAAGCACTAACATATTCTCTTGATCACTGGTAACCAGAGTAATAGAAAAATCCCTGTTTATGTCTGAGAATATCCAGGGTGGAATGGTTACTAAGTTATTGAACTCATTGTTGCTTGTCCTTTGTTCTCAAAGAGGACAATAATATCAGGAGGGTGATGTCTTGATTTACAAGTGAATTGGATTTAAGTGAGGCAGGGTGTGCCAAGTCTTCAGTCCCATTCTCTCCTCCAGAGCCATCTGAGTCCAGTGGCAAGACACATGTCAGGACAATAGCAGATGACCCTAGACGCAGTTGTCCTTGGCCTTTTTAAGCTAAGGTCTTTCACAGGTCTCAGTCTATCTGAGGCAACACCATTCAGTGATTTCAGGCTAGGTAAGAAATGAGGCAAAAGATGGACTAGTTTGCCCACTCAAAAGAAAAAAAAATCAATCTTGGATGGTTAAGATCCTCATGATTTCTCAAATTAGTGAAGTATAGCTGGGGCATGTATGTGGTGTATATGTATGAGAGAGATAGACACTGATACAGACAAGATATCTAAGTAGTACGATATTGGATCTGAATTGGATCTGGATCAGTTCAAATCTGCCCTTGGGCACTAACTGTGTGTCCCTCGGTAAGTCACTTAACCTTTCTCAGTTTCCATTTCCTCATCTGCAAAATGGGGGTCATAATAATACCTACCTCCAAGGGTTATTGTGCTGATGAAACAACTTTGCAAACTTTAAATCACTATATACATTCTAATTTTATTAATATTATCACATTTTTCTAAATAATAATATCAATATATCCCCCTCTTACAACGTTAGAGAGATACAGTGATTGTTACCTGAAATAAGTATTCCCTGGGTGACTTCTAAAGGCCTCCAGCCCTTGGTAGAGCCAAGAAAGGGGTTCCACCTTCTGTCCCATAGTACATAATCATTTGCCTATTCACATGTTATTTTGTATTTTTAAAAATCTCTGTATATATCCATTCTTTCTCAACAGTAGGTTAAAGACTCTTGATTTTAGGGATGATCCCTTAGACCTCTTTGGGTCCCTAGTACCTAGTATGCATCCTTGAACATAGTAGATACTTGGGCAATCTGGGTTGATAGGTTCCTGATGGCTTTATAAAAAGTTGTGTATATGCTCCATAATTGGGAGCTTTGTGTGTACTCTATAACCTTTTATGCCAAATATTGCTACTGTTGCTCAGCAACATCTAGCTTTCTCCAGATTCTGAAATTCCACCTTCCATTCCAAAGGGCCTCAAAACCCATATATCCCCAATGTCTTGTTTTATAGATGGAGAAACTGAGTTGCGTTAAGGCTCTTTTTGACATTTAAAACTCCTATCCTGGCCCCTTCCTACTCTTCCAGCCTTCTTAAACTTTGTTGTTGTTGTTATTGTTGCTGCTGTTGTTCAGCCATTTCAGGTCATGATTCTTTGTTACCCCGTTTGGTATTTCCTTGGCAAACATACCGGAGTGGTTTGTCATTTCCTTCTCTAGCTCCTTTTATAGATGCACTCCTTTCCATACACTCTCTACTTTAGCCATACTGGTCTGTTTGCTATTGTTTGTACATGATTCCAGCTCCTATCTCCGTGCCTCTTGTACTGGTTGCCCCCTATGCCTGGAATACTCTCCTTCCACACTTCTATCTCAGAGTTTACCTGATTTCCCTCCAGTCTCAGCTCAAATTCTGCTTTGTGCCGGAGGCCTTTCTGTGTTTCTCTAACTGCTAGTTCATTCTCTTCTATCTACTCTGTCAATGGCTTGAGTATCATTAGTTACTTACATGTGGTGCTGCTTATTGGAATGTTCAGTCCCTGAGGGCAGGGATGGTTTTTGCCTTTCCTTGTGTCCCTAGTATTATCACAAGGCCTAGCATATTGTAAAGCTTAATAAAACTTGTTGACTGGCTTTTGAATGATTTACCTAAAGTCACAAAGGTAGTAATCATCAGAGGGAAAGTTTTAATAATACAGATAACCAAATAAAAATAGGTTGGCCTGAGTATAACTGGTGTAGGATCAGATATTTAATCAGATAGTCTATCGCTACAGTCCCAGAAATAAGTTTTAAACTTAAGAAATGAAACACCGCTCAGTTTTACCCAAACTAATATTTTAGAAACAGCATGATATTTTTCATTATATGTAGACAACCTAACAAGTGCTTGCCATGGTAAAAAGCCAATCTATGACAGGAAAGAACAATTGTCAAATTAGTTATTATTCTTCTTAAATTTCAATTCCTAAAAGTAATTCCTTTTTATTTTAGCTAAGAAGTTGTACCTTTATTATAGGTCATCAGTGGCCACTAATCAATAAAACCATGTTTTGATTTAATAGGTATTTTTAAAGTTCACGAGTTTTGGATTTCTTCACAGAAGGCAAGGCTCAGCCAAATTTTAATATGGTAATGCCTGTAATAAAGACATACAATTTAAACTATCATAAAAATTGGATTTTGTAATTGAAATGTAAGCAGATGACATTGTTATTTGCTCTCCTCACTATGGATATTAGCCAGCATTTTAGAATTTTCCCAAGATTGAATTTTACTGAATCTGTTCCTGTTTTAAGTTGAGTCAAAGCAATTACCATGCCAAAGACAAGAGAGCCTCTAAGCATGTCTGCAGAAGAGGTTTATCACAGGTCATTTGTTCCATTTTGTATTTATAGCTGCATCTTTATTCCTTATTACCAAGCAGAAAATATTTACTCAAGTCCCATATCAGGCATTTATTCTCTGTATATTGTGACTGAGTTGTGTCTCTGTAGTTCCAACTGCAATTGAAGAACATAATAGTAACCTAAGTCAATTGTATGATTTAAAGTGTGATTTAACTAACAGCACATAAATACTTAGAATATACAGAGCAATATTTGATCCTATAAGTTATCCTCTGATAAACAAGTATTTGTTAAATCAGTTAGTTAATAATTAGATATGAGCTTTTTTGGAGAGAGAGTGTCTCTAGCTCTGTTACTTCACCTATAAATAAAGTTTAAAAAAAGCAACTTTGTAAAGGGAGGAATATAGTAGATTTATAGATTATGTATACTTATAATACTTATATTATACTTATGTATAAGCTCTCTCCACACTCTAAGGATTCTAAGTCCCTTAACTCTTCCAGATAGTTGAATAACACACCCCTTTTTACTATATCCTTTGACTGCATGCTTGAAAAGACAAATGTGATTTTAAGTTCTTTCTAATAAATTAGGCTGTTACACAAGTATAATGTATCTTTTTATTAGAGGATATGAACAATATTTATGAATACTATTGTTAAGTGAAAGTCCCTTTTTACCTCAGGCCTTTATCTCTCCAATGAGTCTCTAAGTTCCATGAAGACAGGAACCATGATTTGTTAATCTCTATATTTCTGTAGGGTCTTATACATAGCAATGACTGATTTTTTTCAGAATCAAAGAAATAGTAAATGGATAAGTTATGTCTAATTCTTCATTCAAAATGAGACTTACTATCTCTCATCGCTGAATATAATGATAATTAATTTACTGCTATTGTTTTAAAAATAATCAATGACTGGTAATGTCACATTCATGAAATTTTTACTTTCATTTGTCCCAATTACATTTTTTATTCTGCCCATCATGTTTTCTGTCATCCCACTTTGACTCAATATATGGCACTACAACAGCACTATACTAAATGGTGCCCCCCCCCCAAAAAAAAATAAAAAGACCAAATGTAATTCTCAGGGAAAATAAATTATGTCCAAAGATTGCAGATTTGGCTCATGAAAACTTATTGCTCAACCCATTCTTGATTGTGGTAAATTGTTGTGATAAAACAATAGTGTTCAGACTGCAGAATTATGAATTTTCCCCTTTACAGTAACCAGTTTGAAAATTGCAAGTAATTCACATAGGGAGTAACAAGAGTGTTTCTTAGTTTATTGAGTTTTACTTCTGTGTCACCATTGGCCTTTAAAGAGCTCAAAGTGTTCAATGAATTCTCTTAACATTGCAGTTGAGAGTATATGTGGCAAAGTGAAGAGAGAGTTGGCCTAGGGGTCAGGAAAATTTGAGTTTAAGGCCCACCTTTGCCACATACGGGTTACGTGACCCTGGAAAAATCACTTAACCTCTAATGTCCCAGCCAACTCTCTAAGATTATAAATTACAGTGAATCAATCTGCATCAATTGAAAAAGTTTCTGCCCAGAAGCTCCCTATACTGATGAAATCACATGCCTGGTGAAAACCCAAACGAAAAATTTCTAGGAGAAAAAAAAGTCATAATCCTTAATTTCTCTAGAAAAGACATTGCTTATTGGAGAATGGTGGTAAACTCCAGAACAAGGAAGAAATAATTGGCCACAAATAGGTTTCAGGGAGTAATCACTTGGTAAAAGTGAATTTTTACTTACCAGTTACTTGTGGGGGGAGGGAGAGAAGATTCATCTAAAAAATGAAGAAAGGGTTTTATGCAGAGTGATTTCATGGTGGCCTCTCTTGCTTCATCAGAGCAAAATGTTTAAGCAGCTAATTCAGAGGAAATGTAATGAATGATCCCTTGGCCCAAAAGCTCCATCTTTGTGGTTACTTCCTTTCTTTGACCCTCAAAGAGAAAGAACACATATCTACCCTGTCACAGTAAAAACATGTTCTCTTCTGTAATATATCTTTTTCTCTTAATTGATTCTTCTTTCTTGAGAAAGCAAAAGCCCTATTCCAATTGAACTACCATTGTATATTTTAGAGACTTTTAATTTTTTTAAGAAGAAAAAAGTTTGACTTCTTATAGGAATTAAGTTTTTGAGATTTTGGGGGGGTTGGGGAAAAGGCCCATTTCTACACCCGGCTGTCTTTTTTTTAAACCTGAAACTATCCTTTCAGTTAGCTACCTTGTCAGCAAACCTTTCATCATCTGTCAGAGCATGTGAATTAAGCTGTGTTGGTAAATTTCAAAATGTCAGTACAAGTTGTGTTCTGGCTTGGGTTAGGGTATGGAGGAGGAATGGAGTAGGGGAACTACACAGGCAATTCAGTTGTGTGGACTCTATTGTTTTATATGACTAAAGGGAGGATTTTTTAAATCTTAATACATTTCATTTTTCTAAAAGATACCAAACATATAAATTCTATTTTTTTAGTGGAATTGTTCTTTGGCATCCTACTTCAAAGGCTACTGTTTATTATTAATTTTTCTTCTTTTTAGAATTAATTGAAAGAAACCAAAATTTGTGATAGGATAAACACTAAAAATTGGATATTTTTCATATGAACTAGCCCTCAGAATTCCATATTTCTATCCCAAAATGCATCAGTTTGTCTCATCTATCAACTCCACAGTAGCATATAATAAAAGTTGACATTTATAAAGTACTCAACTGCTCACAAAGGGCTAAGAGTACTTCTAACAAGTTGGCTTACTTAAACCTACAACAGTTGTGCAAGGTGAGTGGTACAAGTATCATCTTCATTTTACATATTAGGAAATTGATCCCAAGAGAGAAAATTGAGTTAACTTGCCCACAGGTACATAAGAGGGCCAATTAGGACTATCTCCCCCCTCTGAAATCTTCTGATCCCAAATCAAGTGCTCTTTCCTCCAAGCTAAGAGTTTTTAACCCTTTTTATCACAGAAGGAGAAAGGAAGCCACATTTATTAAGTGCCTACTGTATTCTAGTACTTAGCTAAGCACTCTGCTGAACACTTTACCAATATTGTCTCATTTCATATTCACGGATCTGTTTGGTGGTCTGGAGAAGCCCATGGACCCCTTCTCAGAATCATACATAAAACAATATCTACAAGATTAAAAAGGAAACAGTTATCAAAATGTGGTTTAAAAAAAGTTCACAGATGCCAGGTTAAAAACTTCTGCCTACCTCCTTCCGTAACTCCCTATGCTCCTCCAATTTCCAAACTTGCTCAGTCTCAGTCCTTGGTAAGAAGTGGATCTGAACAAATATTTCTTATTTCCACCTGGATGACTTGTTTCTGGTTGTGCAAAACTGAATATATGGGGCCATTTGGCTCATTTTCAGTCAAATGAGAATTCCACAGCTAAAATCTTAAACACCTCTGGGAAGGAAAAAGGAGGCTTAGAATAGGCCTTTCATTTCCAGTATCTCAAAGAATGCTAGGAAGCTCAATATATAAGTTACATTCACATATAAGAAGCAAGTCCTGAAACTTGCCAGGTCTTGAGTGAGGTTTGGCACTTTGCATTTCCTAGAGATTCCTGCCATTTGGAATCAGCAAGTCACTTTCATTGTTTCTTTTCTTTTCTTTCTGATTTATACTTCCCATCCCTTCCCATTGTATCTCTATTTAGAGTATGATTTCAAACTCAAATTCAAACTCAAGTGCAATTTGTTGTCTGGAGCTCCTTAGGAAAGCTGGCCCCAAGCTTCCTCCTTAGACACAGTATCTTGGAATTAAAAAGCATTATATTGGGATGTTAAAAAGGTTTGGTCTCCATAATATCCTGATTGATCAGTAATCTCACCTGGAAGAATAAATCTACTGGAAGTGGAGTGGGAGAGGTTATCATAATCATACAAATACCAAAAAATATTCAAGAAGAAATCAAAGATGTAGAGTTAATTAAACTTAGCAGATATTCCATTGGTCCTAAATAGTGCTTTATCATCTGTTTTGTTCCTTGTCCACAGGACAGATGACCACAAAAGAAGGCTGTTATAGAGACATGAGGCTTCAAGTAAACACATCATTTTGTAATCCAAGGACTCGACCAGTTACAGGGATTATACCTTGTAAAATGCCAGCCTGTCCTCCCAGGTAAGAAGCCTAATTTTGACATTAGCATTCAGGTTACCATAGATGCCATAAGAAATAAAGTACTTTGACCTAGGGATAGTAGTAAGAATTCTTCATTTATTAAAAAAATGCAAAAGGTAGAAGCAACATTGTAAGATTTTGCAAGAGATCTATAGATCAAATTACAGAAAACCTTCAATATTCTAAAGAAATAACAACACCCACAAATAGGGAATAGATGAAAATAATAGTATAACCAGAGTAATATTTTTTCTTTGTAACTTCTCTACTTGCTGTACTTTATACCACTTGCTTTATACCATTTTTGTTTTATGTATCATAATTAATGAGATGGGATAATACTGAAGTATCATGACATCATATATGTATATGTATACATGTGTGTGTTTATGTGTATATATATATCAGGAATTAATGTTACAAAGCATGGGCTGATGTGGGACAGTAGGGTTTGGGTGGTTTGGGTTTTTTTTTTTTGAGAATTATAGATTTGTGGAGAGTGGGAAGAAACACAAGAGGTGATTTAATTCATAGTCCAACCCAAAGCCCAATGAAGGAAGGCCCTCTTATATCATCTCTTATCTTTCCTCTGCACTGATACTTCAGAAATATAAACTTCACAGCATTACAAGGCAATCCATGATTTTAAATCAGGAAATGCGAATATGCAAATAGTTAGAGTTTCCTATAATTCATTTACTAGAGAACTGTTTTACTAAAGTCAACTAGATGTCTATTTAAAAATTGTCATCTTTTCAGTTTCACTTTGGCACACAAGCAAGAATTAAAGAAAAAAAAGTTATTCCTGTTAGTTAGCTAGTGTTTATTAAGTGTCTAAGTGTTAGGCACTGTAATGAATTCTGAAGATACAAAGGAAGGTCAAAAACAAAACAAAACAAACAGAAAGGCAAAGTCTGCCTTCAAAGAGCTATGTACAAACAAGGTATTCTAGGATAAACTGGAGGAGATCATCCACAAAGGGAAGATACTAACATCAAAAGGGTTGAAGAAAGGCTTCTTGTACAAGGTGAGAATTTAGCTCGACTTGAAGGAAATTAGGGAAACAAAGAAGTAGAGACAAAGAGGGAGAGAGTTTGGGGCATGGGAGGATGTGAAGCCAATGAAAATGCTTGGAGTTGGGAGATGGCATGTAATGGAACAGGATCAGAAACAGAAAGGAGGCCAGTGTCACTGGGTCGCAGAATATGTGCGAGAGGGGAGGGTCAGGCATAAGAAAATTAGAAAGTTGGGAATAACAATAATAGCTATTATCATTCTTAATAGTAACTAACAACTTCATATAATTCTTTAAGGTATGTAAAATACTTTTTAAAATGTTTTTTTCATTTTATCCTCACAATAAGGAAGGGGCTAGGATATAAGAATTTTATAAGTCAGAAGATTTTTTATATTAAGGCCTAGAAAAAATAAGTAAACACTGGCATTGACTAAATGGGGTGGGGAAGGAGAATATTATAGTCAGGCAAGCTTTTAGAAGATCAGTTTGATAGCTGAGTGGACTAGAGTGTGAAGAAATGAGGCAGAGATCAACAGGCCGATAATTGGAATAGCTTAGGCATGAGGGGAGGATGGTCTGGTTTAAAAGAAATAAAGAGGTTTCTAAGGTCCCTTTTAGCTCTATATTTATGATCTTATATAACTTTTCTAGTTGGTTTACTAATTCTCTCATATGCTTGACTGATTAAACTCTAGAGAGTGTAATCTATACTCTTTGCATCAACTCCCTATTTACCACTCAACTGAGCCCTTCTGCAAATTGCCTTCTCATTCTTTCACTTTACTGAAACTATTTACTCCAAGGCCATCAATCATCTAATTGCCAAGTCCGTTGGTTTTTTCTCAGCCCTCATTTTCCTTAAGCTTTCTTTAATATTTGACTCTGGCAATCATGTCTTCTTTTTTTTAATATTTTTCCCTTTATCTGTTTCCATTACTCTGATTCTTTTACCTCTCTGACCACTATTTCTCAGAACCTTCATTGGTTCTTCTCCTGATGTCCACACAATTGGGTGTATCCTAAGACTATCCTGAACCATCTTTTCTTTCTGTACTCTGTCACTTTATAATCTCCTCTGTTGCCATGGCTACAGGAAGAAGAATTCTGTCATTGATTACATTGAGTTTGATGTGTCAATTGGGACATCTAGGGGAAGATGACTAGCAGGCATTTGAAAATGTAAAATTTGAGTTTATGGGAGAGATTTGAGCTAGAGATACAAACTTGGAAGTCATCTGTATAGATGACTTAGCTTCTATTCTCTTCTACCTAACAAGTGAAGAGGGCCTGCCCCCCCCAAATCTTCTTAATCAGACTTGAGAACAGTATTCCTTTGCAGTCATCGAGAGGACAATCTTTAAAAAACAGGTGGTTTACTTTGCACTAATGGTCATTTTTTTTCCTTTAATAGTGTTGCCTGATATGTATGATAAAGTTGAACAGAAAATTTGCAGCTTTCATCATAATCCTATCCAAGTTTTGCTTGTAATGCCCTTCTTGACCCATGTGTCACTGGAACAACTTGAACTATGGGTTTCACATAAATCCTATGTAAACTGTATCTTCACTGCCCATAATGTTAAGTAATAGTTCCCCTTCTCCTGTCTTTCTCCCCCATTACCTAACCGGCTTATAAGTTTCCTTTCTCTCCATCCCTCTGCCTATTAAAAATTTTTAGATTAATGCTGGCCCCAAACACTATGCACAAGTTTTATGGTAAATGATTCTTATCATCAAGAATGTTCATTAAGTAGCAGGAAATCCTAAAGACACGGACAGTTGAAGTAACAAGTTTGTTCTTTGCGGTTAAAGAATACTCTTATATATTATATCCCATTTGGTCCTCACTTCAAGTATGTGGGATAGTTAGGGCAGGTATCATTACCCCCATTTTACAGGCAAGGAAACAATCTCAAAAATGTTGTGATTTCCCTAAGATCATATAAGTGCTGGACCAGAAACCCAGTTTATCTGATTCCCAATTCAGTGGTCTTTATGCTACACTATATTAATGAGGGGAGTCTGGTTCATAGAAACTGGCTCAATTCTCCCTTTTTAGCATAAGTTGTGTCTGTAGGGTACTGTGAAAGCTGCAAGAGTCCTTGGTCACTGATACACTCCCTCCAATTGGACATCTGAGGAACCGCTGCCTCTGTTCCCTCTGAGAAGATAGGTGAAGTCCAAACCTGACTTCATCTACTAAGGTACAAAGAATAGAAATAGCCAATCATAATATCTAGCCCAGAATGAAAGGATTAAGAACTATTAAATGAATGCTACCTCCAAATGTAACCTATAGGCATTGTTTAATGAGGTAGACTCAGTCCCTCAGAGAACAGAGATAAGACCATTTGGCAGGTTTTGTTGGATGAATGTCAAAGGCACTTTCCATGATAGCTACCAAATGTATACATACCACTAATGCATCTAGCCCTAAAAAGGGATTGTGAACATCATTCCTACTAGAGGCCCCTTCCAAGCTGTCTCTGATCCCTTATCTTTCTTCACTCTCCCACAAAACAGAGACAAAATGAAGGCTTTTTATGCAGTGTTAGCTTCTATTCTCTTCTACCTAAGGTCCTGCAACAAGAGGAAAGACCTGAACAGTTTATATTAAGTTATTGTTTATTTTTTTCGGGGGAGGAGCAGAGGTAGATAATTGTTGCTATTCAAATGATGTCCAGAAAGAATCTGTAAATGTTTTTCTCCTGCCCTTGTTCTCATTCGGTCTTTTTGACTTTTAACTTCATTGTAGCTGCTCTTTTCTTCATTCCAGGGTTAGTTTAATTTAACAGGACAAATATCCATGTTTGTGCCCAATGTGAATGTCCAATGTGAGTTACTAAGACTTGCTACCATCTGGGAATCAAGATTTGTGCAAGGAATTCCAGTGCATAAATTTTCACTACCATATAGGGTGGAAGGCCTGTAGCTTGGGCCCCATAACTTTGAGCAACGATTTACATGGGGTTCAGACATTTTCCCAATGTGTATGGAGAAGCACATATTACTAATTTATGCCCCTATTACAACACTTTTATGCACTTGAAAAGCATGTAGGCAACCCTATGAGATTTTTATATGCCCAGGAAAATGTGGCTCAAGGCATTTTTAGCATAGATGGTCATGAAGACTGGGCAAATAGCTTTATAACAACAACAAAAAAAACAATTGCAAAAGAATAAATTATCACAGGATCATTCTGCTGCTTTGACTTAAGTGATCTACAAATGCAGGTAGTTCAGAATAATTTAGGAGTATCACATCATGGTCTGCTGAGACAGACTACGAGACTGCATGATTATCTGGTAAAATGATCATCCTGTCAGAGGAAAGAAAGAAGTTAGGTCTGTGCCTCATTCCTGGGAACTGATTATGCTACTATCTTTACTCCTCTTTCCCTTTATCAACCATGTGTTTAACTTTTTTTTCCCCAAATTAACAAGACAAAATAAATGTAACTTTTAAAAATTCCTTCAGCGTACAATTAAATTATAAATAAGAATGATTATAAATTTATTCCACTTCTAATGTAATTTATTCCACTTATAATTATTCTACCTATAATTTATTCCATTGATGATAATGATAAAATTGTTATATTTTCCTTAGTCTAACCCTCTGCTGAACCAGAAACATTCTTTGGTCCCTGATATCATTTATTTAACCATGTTTCATATATAAATCTCACTCATAGAGATAATGAGTCAGAATCCATCTAAATTACTAAGTAGTCTTAGATAAATGTAATATTTTGGCTTTCAGATACATATACCCCTGAGAAATAGTGACTTAGATGATGTTGTTAAACAAGGTTAGTGTATACCATTAATGAATAAAGAATCATTGGGTTTTATCTTAATGATATTGCAAATACAGAGATTAGAAAATTTAAGAGAAAACTATTCTATTTTAAACTTTTTTTAATGTATCACTTCATTTGGCAAATGCTTTTTCATGGAGCTAGTATAAATGTAAATTTTACCCTAGAAAGTTAGAGATAGGATAGGGACCAGCCTTGTGATTACATTTGTATAGAATACTATTTGGTGAAGAGTTCTGTATTACAATGCAAGTTGGCACTTTCTCTGTAACTTAAAGATTTAGAAAACTGCCTAGAGCACCAAGAGGTTAAGTGACTTGCCCAGGGTCACACAGCTACTATGTGGCAAAGGAGAGACTTGAACCCAGATCTTTCTGGCTTTGTACCTGGCTCTCTAACCCTTACACTCTACTCTCTTAGACTGAGAATCATGACAAATCCTAAACTAATAGAGTTAAAATGAATGAGGGATTAACTGTAGTATTTGAAATTAATTGCTAATTAGCAAAGGATAAAATACCTATATAGTCTCATCTAAGTGTAGCAAGTCAAGGAGGATTTTAGGAAACAATGGCATAAGATGACCTAAGACAGTTACTAAAGTTTTGTCTCATAGACTCCTTCATTAATCAGGTGAAGACTATAGAACTCTGATCATGTTTTTAAATGCATAAAATAAAATATATAAGATTACAAAGAAAACCAATTATATTGGTATATAGTTATCAAAATATTTTTTAAACAAGGTTACAGATCCCAGGTTAAGAATCCCTGACCTAGAGGAAGATAGAGTTAAGAAAAGTAATTCAGACTCATGTAAGTGTTATTTCCCTATTCCCTCTCCCCACCCCCACCAAAAAAAAAGTTGTAGAAAGAGCTATGCTATTCAGTTCTTTCTTTTAAAGATTTAAAAAAAAATAAAAGCATTGTTTTTTCTCTTTTGCTCTCATGTTTAAAGCCATGTTTCCTCACTAATAAATTTTTCCCAAGAGTCCTATATTCGAAAGAAACCTAAGACCCTAGCAGCCCCTGTAGGGGAGGGCAAAGCTCTTCTCTGCCCTGGGGTTTTCTTATATGTACATTAGCAAAACTGTCCAAGTCTTTCCTTTTGTTACAGAACCATAGATAGGAGAGAAGGTAGTGATTAGGTCATTTCTTCTTTTTCCTGTCTGTTCAGTATTATTCTTTAGGGCATACTTCTTCTGTCTTGTCTAGTCCAGTTTTAAATATGTCAATTCATTGCTTTCCACATGAGGCCATTTGAAATTTTATTAGGTTTCAAAAGCAGAATGATTTTCCTGATGTTGAGTCAAATTTTCCTTATCATTATTGTATCACCAACTATCATCATATTAATATATGAATGCTAAAAACCCCATACTTGATCAAAACAATGGTTAACCTAGCACAATCCTGACATGGGTGTCTACAGACTTCTGTTTATCATTTAAAATCCCATCACAACCAGTCTCCACTGTCCTTGCTAGGTTTATTACTCACAGCTCTCTTCTTGTACACTATGAGTTCTATCCAATTTGACTTACCACTATCCTCTATTCCATCATTATGTTTTTGTACTGGTGGTATCTCCTGCTTGAAATACACTCTGTGCTCCCTTGTACATCTTCAGACTTCCTATCTTCCTTCAGAGACCCACTTGAGTACCACCTGCTACTAAAAGTGAGGCCTTTCCTAATAGCTGCTAGTTATTCTCCCCAACCCCTCGCCCAAAATTACCATGTAAAATCTTCTTCATTTATTTACATGTGTACATGTTGCTTCCTCCAATGGAATGCAAACTCCTGGAGAGCGAGAATTGTTTTGGGGGCTTGTATTTTGTTGTTGTTGTTTTTTTTTACTGTCTTATGTGTAACATCTAGCACAGAGCCTACAACTTGCTAGGCACTGAAAAATGCATTCCAAAGTAACATTGAAAGGTGCAATTAGTTGTCCCACATAAGAGTCTTCTCAAGGGATTAACATCCTTAAGCACACTTAACTATCCGTTTATGTACAATGCATCTAAATGAATCTAAAATCTATTTTCAGCTTTTACAGCACTGTTTCAAAAACATATGACTTACTATATAAAAGGGTCCATATTTTTACTTATACTAAAACCGAGTCCTTCAAAGGTACTTCCTACTTTTGGATCCTGGAATATGTTTAGTAAAGCCTTGCCTTTTTTGGTCAAACTTTGAATGGAAACTTTTCCATTATCTTGGTCATTTTAGTTGCTTCTCTCAAGACAGTTTTTAGTTCTAGTAACCTTGGACATGTCATTTAATCTATTTCTTCTTCTAAAAAACAAGAATGGAAGATATTTGTATCCACTTTGGGTTCTGTGTGTGTATGAGTGTGTGTGTATGTGTGTGTAGATGAGTGTATAGCAAGAACTTTATAACTATCAAATATTTTTAAAATATAGTCTATTATCATTATCTCTTTTACAAAAGAGGAAACTGAGGGTCAGGGTGATATGAGTAGGAGGTAACAGAACCAAGACTCAAACCCAGCTCTTCAGATTTCTCTGCTTCTTTCCACTGTTCCCTCTGATGTATAGACTCTTTCATAGTGGTGCCAAAGGCTTTTTTGGCCATTTAAACCATAAATGCATATTGAATAAATATCTCCAGGGAATATTTGATTCAATAAATTAATTTTTAAAGATTATTGAGAGCCTACTTTGGGTAAGATGCCAATATTTCTTCCTGAATCCTAAAAACTAAATCAAATTTTATCACTTTATAAATTTTGTTTCAGTCATTCTCATACTACACTATGTTACATTTGAAGATCATTACCACTGTTCTGCTCTTAGAGGTTTGTGAGACATTTCTGGAGTTCATCCCAATTAGCTCAGCAGTTTTTCAACATAATGTTATCTATATATTTAAAGATGTCATTTTATGTTTCTACTTCCATATCATTTATGACAGCAATGAATAAAATTGGTCCCAGAACCAAACCCCAAGAGATTTCTTTTGATGCTTTTCCACCAAGAGAAGGACTTGTATTCTGACCATGTCATTCTTCATAGTTCTCTGTTCATGATAGTATCTTCCCACAAGTCCCATAGAATCATTTTGGTGGTGAGGGGAGAGGAAGAAGGAATGAAAGAAGTTTTTTATTACTGTTAATGTTTTACTCTTTTAGTTAATATTCACTCTTTTAATTGTTAAAATTTTGTTCTTTCAAAGGATTTTTGAAAGTCTAAATAAATCATGTCCACTGACTCTTTGTCCAAATATTCATTAACTTCCCCAAAAAAAGATTTTAAGGAATTATCAGGTTTTCCCCTCATTTATTTTTAGTGCAGCCACATGCATTGTTTTTCATTTTCTTATTAAATCATTCCTGTCAGCCCTACATAATTTTATTTTTTAAGTATATTCCACTGTGTCTTATTACAATGAGACTTTCTAACATTGGGATATCCAGATCAAACAACTCGATTAATATACTGCTATCCACTTCCTGTTCATTTCTCTAAGTGAAGAATCAAATTCACCAAGAATACAGCTTCTGTAAGAAACCATCATAAGTCTGAGGAAGAGAAGTTAGGGTTTGAGCAGTTAGAATAGCAGAATCAAGGTATATAATGGAGATAAATTCTAGCATCACATTTGAAAAATAATCTGAAAATTATAGGGTATGATTATTCTCCATTCATAACAACAAGGTACAAGTATACAGTTCATGAAAGGTTTTAAGATTTATACAATTTCTCTTGTTTGATCATTACAAGTACCCGAATGGTATACAAGAAGATAATCCTTCCACTGCATCCTCCACACAGCTCTTAGAGTGATTTTTCTAAAGCATAACTCCCTTATTCAATAAACTCCAAATGTTTTAAAATCAAATAGAAACTTCTTTGATATTTAAAACTCTTCACAATCTCTCTTTAACTTTCTTTCCAGACACCTTATGCTTTATTCCCTTTCATGAACAGCCATAATCCAGTCAAATTTCCCTTACCAATACTCATACATGATGTGTTATCTCTCCTCTCTGTGTGTTCACAGTGACCGCCCCTCATGCCTAGAATATATTCCTTCTTCAACTCCATATCTTAGAATACTTTATTTTTTTTCAAGGCACAACTCAAGCATCATTTTCTACTTGATTTCCCCAGATGCTAGTTTCATCCTCCTAAAATTATCTTATTATTATTATTATTTGTCTTTTGAAGGGCAATTGGGGTAAAGTAACTTGCCCAAGGTTACACAGCTAGGTTTTTGTGTGGGTGTTAAGTGTCTGTGTCTGGAACCAAACTCGGGTCCTCCTGACTCCAGAGCCAGCATTTTACTTACTGCACCACCTAGCCGCCCCCTAAAATTATCTCATTATCAAAAAAGATATAAATGTAGAGACAACGGTTATAGATATAGATACATTTGTCTTCTCCAATTAGATTGTAATCTTCTTGAAGGCAGGAGTTATTTCATCTTTGTTTCTTCAGTGCCTAGGACAGTGCCCAGCACATAGTAGGTATTTAATAAATGCTTGCTGATTGGTTGATTATAGATTAGGAAACTGAGGTTCATAAGTTGAATTCCCTGCTCAAATTCAAGTAGCTAAAGATGGAAGACCTGGAACTCACACCCAGATTTTCTGACTTCAAGTCCAAATTTCTCTTTACTATTACCCATAGCTGAGAGAACACCTCAGAATGCATAGCTTCATGTATTTAGACCACTGAAGTAAAATTTGAGAAGACAGAAAGTTAGAAAGCAATAGAAACTATGAATTCATGGACATAGTTTTCTGATCTACTGTCTGTGATATCTCTTGGATATGTTGAATCACTGGACTTGGAACAGAAGAATAAAGAAAAGAGGAAAGCATTATGATGTGAAAAGACAGAAATTCATCATTATTAGTTAATGCAATCAAACAAAATTGATGAAACAATTCAATTTTAAAATAATAAAACACAGGAATTAAATATGTCAGTCTTTACCAGTTGCCTTTTGACTTAGCTGTTTCATCAGGGAAATCAAATTTCCTGAAAACAATTTTCCAATTGTTTCCTTTTTTCCTATGAATTAATGATTAACCATGGCCTTATCCAGGTTGCTGACAAAGCTTTTCAGTTGCCTATTCATTGGGCAGAAAACCAAAAGTTTCATTAGGAAACAATGAGAATGTGACTATTTCATTAGAATAACTCTCCCTTGGAGGCTCCTGTGGCTAATCTCCAAAACTGTCAGTGGTTTGTCAACCTATTCTGAGTAACTTCATGACCTAGCTGAGGCACAGTGGGATTGAATGAACAGATCACCCTGCAGAAGAGTTGGTGCACTTGCTAATTTCCAAAGGGCATGATTCAGAGCTGGACAATTTGGTGTTTCATATTCATGCCTTAGATAGATCTCCAAGGCA
Organism: Petaurus breviceps papuanus; assembly: GCF_028583685.1. Lineage (NCBI taxonomy): Eukaryota > Metazoa > Chordata > Mammalia > Diprotodontia > Petauridae > Petaurus > Petaurus breviceps. Next base: position 27,205,922 of record NW_027185712.1, read on the forward strand.
TTGGGGTGGCCAGAGCCATGGGACCTTTAAATTACCTAAAGCCCTAGCATTTTCTTTTTTAAAATTTAAATGAAAAACAAAAACTTCTGTAGTGCCTTTCAGAAACCCCTAAGCTCTCTCTGTCAGCAACCAAAGGCATGCATGTATTGTGGAAGGCTCACAGTGTTGGATTACTGTCAAAATGTAGGGTCATTAGACTAATGAAATCCCCTGAAGTCATAAATCTCTGCAGGGTGCAGAATGTTTTTGAGTTCAGGAGTTCTATTATAAGATGAAGATGATTCTAAAATGTCTGAAAGTCTTTTGCCAGCAGGAGCATCATGGCTAAATAATGAGGCGTCAGCAATTCCATCTTACTCCTATGGGATGGAGATGAGCCAGAAACCTTTGATTTCCTCTGCTCCTCCCCCACATCAAGGCGTACCTTCACACTGAGGTTGAGGCAGACACACCGTGCAGTTATCCTACTGGCACACCAAGGCTCCGACCTGGGTTTCAGCACGCATCAGGCATTTTTATCACTTGCTTTTGAACCGTGAGCCATAAATCACAATAATATTTCTTTTCCTTTGTGTTTCTCAGCTCAGCTAAGTGGAGTGACTCTGCTATGATTTGGCTAGAATAACTATCCATTTTGCTACATTTTTATATTATAAACACTGGTAACATACCTGTCTGAATGATGTATATAAGCACTACAGAGAGGAAATGCATTCCAAATGTTAAACTGTGATTTTTTTCTTCTTTTTAAAATATTCTACTAGATCAGAATAGGAGATACTAACAAGTGTGGGTAAAAATGAACACTTTCTTTCAACTTAGCCATGCAGTTCAAAATTCTCTCGTGGTCTGTGTCTAAGATTTCAGTTACTAGAGTGTGTAGGCCTGTCTCTGGGTGTTGTTATAAGTGCATTAGGCAAAATAATGATAATATATGTGAATAGTACTTATAATTTAGAAAGCCCTTTCACATCCATTATTTCCCTTGTTGCTTCCAACAACCTTGAGGTAATAAGGTGATATTCTAATCATAACTAGCATTTTCTGCGTCTGGGACAAAGCTTAACAAAATACAACTGGGCCAGGCAGCCCAAAATCACCCTCAGATTCACCAAGGGAAAAGAGATAGAGGCCTCTGCTAACAGTGGATGTGGGAGGGGAAGCAGCAACCTGTGGGAACAGGAAGTAAGAAGAAGCATGAACCAATTTTGTAGCCTCCTATTTTAACTAGTTGTTCTCGTGGATTAGTTGCTAAACTCAGATGTTTCTGTACTGCTATTAGCACCCTATAAACTCTAGCAACTTTGGACAAAAATCCCTTCCCCTGCCTTAGTTACACTCTAGAATCGTACTCAGAGTTGAGAGGGTCTTTATTTATAAAATGAGCTAGAGAAGGAAACCACTCTAGTATATTGGCAAAAAAACAAACAAACAAAAATGGGGTCATGGATGGTCAGACACAACTGAAACATCTGAACAACAAAAACATCATACAAATATGTCTACCCAATGCAGAATCCTCTCTACAATATCCTTGACAAGGCAATCTCAGCTATATTTATAAAACTCTTCTGAAAAGGATCTCACTTCAAGAGCAAGACAGATTATCTTAGCTTAGCTTTAAGTGTTGCAAAATCCTTCTTTATGTTGATCAGAAATCTGTATTCCTATAACTCGTGATCCTAGTGATTGATGCCAATTAGAACTATGAAACAGCTGAATCACTCTACCATTAGAGTTCTTCAAATATTTAAAGACATCTAATCTGCCCATCATATAACTTCTCTAGTTCTGATCACTGGTGCCTTCAACATTTTCACATATCATACAGCTCGAATCAATCTCCTCAGGAACGTTTCCATTCTATAGGATCACTCTTAAAAATTAGTGGTTAAAACCTAATTGAATTTTCCCATTATTGTCTGTTCAGTTCAGATAATAGTGAGACTATTACCTCCTATGCCCTAAGAACTATGTTTTTCTTATTATGGAGTGAATTTATATATTTAGAGATGAAAGAGAACTTACAAATCACATAATATCATAAGACGATAGTCTTAGAGGATGCTAGGTGGTACAATAGAGAGCTGGACCTGCAGTCAGGAAGACCTACATTCATATCTGGCCTCAGATACTTAAAGGCTGTGTGGCACTGGGCAAGGTACCTCTGCCTGCCTTGGGCTCCTCATCAGTAAAAATGAGGGGCATAGCAGCATCCACCTCCCAGAGAGGTTGTAAGTTTGCAATGAGATAATATTTGTTAAGCACTTTGCAAACCTTTAAGTGCTACATAAATGCTTGATGTTAGCTCTTATTATTAGAACTGTGAAGGAACTTCAAAGGTCATTTAATACAAAATGTTTTCTGTCCTAGCTCCCTCATCCTATACTATGCTGTTGATTTTTTAAAACAAAAAGACTATTGAATTTCATCTTGTTTGATTCCAAAGCATTAAGATGTTTTTGCATACTGATTCTAAGAAGAATATTCTAAAATTCTAAAAAGAAATAGATTTTAAATTCTTATTATGGGTCAGATATTGTTAGCAAATAAATTAGCCCCTTCTTCTCCCCTCTACCAGTTTTTTGACATCCACAAATATAATAATGTTATCCGTGTTCTTTCTGAACACATAGATACTGAATAGGGCAAAACTGGTACAGAATACTTGGGGCCACAATTAAATGCTTACTAGGTTCCCGTCATTCTGTTAATCCACATTCTTTGAGTCCATTTGTTCAGTTACACTGTACTTTCATGCCGCCCACATCTCTGTATTTTCTCCCCATCACTTTTTCCAAACAATGCCGTGAGAGGTAGCCAATAATTACAGGAGAGAAGGAGTATGATCTAGTGGAAAGAGAACTAGATTTGGATTCAGAAAACCTACAGGCCAGTCTCAGGTCCACTGGTTGCCACTTGTGTGACCTTAGCATATGATTTCACTAATCCTGGCCTCTCTTTCCTCAACTGTAAAATAAGAGGATTGGACTGGATGATGCCTAAGACCCATTCCAGCCCTAGATCCTATGAAAGGAAGGAAACAGATATTTGCCAAACACCTACTGAGGACCAGCATTATCTCATTTGATCCTCATGAAAACCCAGGGAAGTAAGTGCTATTGTTATCCCCATTTTACAGAGGAAACCGGGGCCGACAACATTTAAATGATTTGCCCAGGGTCACCTAGCTAGTAAGTATCTGACACTGGATTTGAGTTCAGGTGTTCCTGACTCCATGTCAAGCTTTCTATCCACTCTGCCACCTTATGGTCAGTGTTATTTTACATATATCCCCTATAGTGACAGAGGAGGAAAAAGTAAAATTAAGAGAGTCTAACATGTCCTTTTCAGGTAAGGATATCTAGTATTTTTATGTAGCAGTATAAAGGGGATTCCTTTGCATTATATTAAAATCAATTATAATTCTTAAGGAATGGGGTGTTTTAATAAGCTGGGTTTTCAGATTGAGGTTAACCAGTAATTATTTGGTTCAACTTTGTTGTTTAAAACTTTTGCAAAGGTTATTAGTAAATTTTCTTCCCTTGGCAGCCATTCTTTTAGAATTGGTACTTCTAAGAGGCGGCTAGGTGGTGTAATGAATAGAGCACCACTCCTGGAGTCAGGAGGACCTGAGTTCAAATTTGGTTTCAGACACTTAACACTAGCTGTGTGACCTTGGGCAAGTCACTTAACCCCGATTGCCCTCCAAAAAGCAAAAACAAAAACAAGAATTGGTATTTCCAGTGTATGTCCAGTGCATCATTTCTGAATACAAATTCATGGTATTCAAACTATATAGGAAGATGAGATGTGGTGGATGATTTGCTGACTGAAGACTGAGGAAGTTTGAGGCTCATCTCAGATATTTCCTAGCTGTGTAACCCTTAGTAAGTCTCTACTTCTTTGGGCTTCGGTTTTCATGTCTATTAAATTGGGACGATAACAGTATATAAATATGTGAATATATAAAATACATATACACATATATGTGTATGTATGTATGTATGTATAACACTTGGCAAATCCTGAAGAGCTATGCAGAGTGTGTGTGTGCATGCATATGTGTAATATATGTTTATATATAAATTTGGCAAACCCTGAAACCTGAAAAGTTTTACAGTGTCCCAAAAGTGTTAGTGAAGCTTTAATCTTTAATAATTTGAAATTGCACTTAACTTTTGGAATACCCTGTATTCATTTGAGTTATATTTGGATATAGGAAGTATAGGGAGAGATATAAGACTAATTTATCCTAGTCCTGCTTCCATAAGAAATTGCCAGTTATTCTGAACCTTAGCAGTCTTACAAAAGAGTAAAATTATCAAGGATAACAAACAATGACCTCTAAATTTCCCTACTTCAGCCTTCCCAATGCTGCTTCAAAATCTCTCTATCTCTCTCTCTGCCTCTCCCTGTTCTGTTCCCACCATCTGTTGTTCTTTCTTCTCTTTCTCAGATACACATACACACACACAATGTAGTAGATAAGAGAATGCTATATCCCCAGGAAAAAAAACAACTTTCTTAAAGCACCCTTGCCACCTGTTAGCATTAAATGCCCATCCTATCTCCTGTTAGCCATTGCTATTTACATATAAACTACTAAGAAGTTATAATTCTTATCTAGTTACTACCTGAGGCCAAAGATCTGTCTTAAAGGTGCTGGTAACCTCTGGTCTTTTAAACAAATCATTTTGGGCAGCTGTTCAGCTGCAGTCATGACTCATGAGCCCAGAATTATTTTCATTTGATTTGGAGCTGTATAATAAGCTAGGTGTGCTAATGATGAGCGCTGTATAAAATTCAAAAGCGTATGTCTAACTATATCTCCCCTATGAAAGATAACACTGTTTTTTAAAGGAACATTTTGCATGTATAAAAAAAATCCCAGCCAACTTAAAACACACATGAGCAGCTGTATGAAGATATGATATCTGGAAAGGAAGCCAAGTTAGAAAAGTTGTTTAATGGGCCAAACAAAATAAGAAACAATTAAGGCTCAGCTGGCTTATTTCTGAAGCCTCAGATACCACCCCTACATAAAAACCTTTGAAAGTTAGGAGAGGGGAAGGAGACTGGATACAAAGGTAATAAAATCTTAAGACTCTAATTTAAATGTCTAGGGCATTAACCCACCCTGTAATGACTAAAAATATAGGTCTATGTTGCCTTAAGATGACAAATTTTTTTTACCTAAATTTTCCTTATAAGAAACTTAACAGCATGTTAAGGAAATCCTCTGAGCCTCAGGCTGTTCAATCAATATAGGTAAATATCCTTAATTTTTCATCATTCTGTTTTCATTTGAGGAACAAGCATTTTCTCCTTATAAATTGCACATGTATAGGTAGTTCCACATGTTTTGGAAGAATCATAAATTATGCCCAACATTTTGAGCTTTGTTTTTAGTAAGACAACAAGAACAACAAAATATTTATGCATAGGAACTAATGAAAATTGAAAATTGATAAAAAAAATCTCTAGTAGTATGATGATCTTAGCAGAAAGAGTGCTAGATTCATAGTCATAAATAAATAAATATTTATATTTATTATATGAAAATAAATAATAACAAATAATAACTTTAAAGAGAAACAAAACTGGACGACTTGCTTTTGCCCAAACTCAGTATTCCATGTTCCATTACCAGGCCATTGCGCTGACTGCTCTGACTGTCTGACCAACAGTGCTGCCTCTCCTCCTCCCCTCCATTGAAGTGAATCCACTTTCTCTCAACCTGGGCTCTCCCTTTCCATGCAGGGGAAGCCTTTGCTGATTCTTTATATCATTCAGACTCCTTCCTTCCACAAATTATCTTGCATTTTTACACACAAGTGAATGTAAACTCCCTGAGGTCAGGAACTGGTCTTTATTTTGCTTTTGTATGCCTAAAATCAAACACAATGACTTGCACAAAGTAGATATTAAATAAATGACTTAAATTGAATTGAATCTGTCACTTGGGAATAACGATACCTGAACTACTTACCTCGAACAGTTGTTATGAGGCAGGAGCTTTGTAAATCTTAAAGTAGGATAATGGGATCAGAGAGCAGCAGGCATTTATTAAGTGCCTACTATGTACTAAATATTGTCCTAATCATTGGCGATACAAAATGAAAAAAAAATATGTATCACCTGCTCTCAAGAAACTCATAGTTCAATGGGGGGGGGGAAGGGGAGAAAACATGCAAAAAAATCTATGAACAAACAACACACACATGCATATACACACATACACACATATGATAAATTAGAAAAAATTAGGGATAAGCATTAATACTCTTTCCAATTTTAAATAATAACAAATAACTTTAAAGAGAAATTAGTTTAACCCCCTCGTTTCACAGATGAGGAAACTGCAATCCAAAGAATTTAAGTGACTTTCTCAAGGTAGCCAGCAACAGAGATGGGTTTGAAACCAGGACCTCTGATTTTAGAACCAGTACCCTTTCCACAATGTTTGCTAGGCAAATTCAAATTTATAGACAAGATTTTGAAGGAGACAAAATACATGCAAGTACTTTTAAAGCACCTATGAACATACAGAAACTATATAGTTAGTTAATTTGTAAATGATTCTTCCCCATTCACTAAATTGTTGTCATTTTGAGCAATCCTTTGTTAGTCAAGTCTGAGTCACTATATACACTAAAATGTAATAAAGTTTCATTTTAAAAAAATTTCTATCATTTAGATTTCCTGGTAGTTCACTAGTATAAAGATGTTTGTTAATTTATCTACTCTAAGTTCTTCTTGGGTTCTAGTTCTGAACTAAATGTATTATTAAATATTTCAATAAATGTAAATTATATTTATTTTAAAAAGTAAACTAGGCACTTCAATGGAGTCTCCATTTTATTTTTTATGTAATAAAAATAATAAAAAGTTTTAAAGATTTTCATATCTAAAAAAACTATATACAATGCATTTTAGTCATTTTAATCAGTTGTCGATCAGTTGTTTCAGTCATGTACAACTCTTCATGACTCCATTTGGATTCTCTGGCAAAGATAGTGAAGTGTTTTACCATTTCTTTCTCCAGTTCATTTTACATATGAGGAAACTAAGGCAAACAGGGTTGAGTGACTTTTTACCCAAGGTCACACAGCTAGTAAGGTCTGATTTGAAATCATGTCTTCCTGACTCCAGACGCAGTTCTCTATCAACTGTGCCATCTAGCTGAATCTCTCAGTGTTTATAGTAGATGCTAAACAGTAAATGGCAAATCAAGATGTCACAATTTTGGACAAAATCCTTCTCCACCCTCTGGTCATAGATATGAAACAGTATTATAATAAATTAAGGTGTGAGTTTTAAGTAAAGAGATCATCTTCCCTCCCCCTTTTCTATTAGAATAACTGTCCAAACCTTTTTTTTCTTTTCCCCTTGCTGCCACACACATACCACTGCTAAACTGGCTGAAATATGGGCCTTTTATTTTTTTGAAAGTGGAGAGAAATCCTTTCATCTTTCTTCCTCAGAGCAGCAGTAGAATTCTATTTGAGCTTGGAAAGTACACAAAAGTCATCATTATTTATGTCTACCCTAAAGGTAAACATGAATGTCTGAACAGAAGAATTAGGGGATCTATAAGTGAAAAGGGCAGGGGTGGGACAGAAGATGTTTTTCTTTTTTAGATCACTGTTGCAACTCTTGCAGGAGCCAGAATTCTCTGACATTCTAGAAATACACCATACTCTAGCACCATCACTCACCCCTGTGGCTATCTTGATGGTAGTCTAAAAATGGTAGAAGGGTCTATAGATACTTTTTTATCTCATAGTCATCAAGTTCCAATATTTTTATACAACTTCTAGGATGCTATGACAAAAGCTACTTGGAGATATTTCTAAAAAATTTAAATCATTCTTCTAAACATTTTAAAATTGCCAAGATAGAAAAAGAAAAGTATTTACCAATTCCAACAAGACTTTGCATAATGGGAAAAGCTAATGATTGAAAGAAAGAATGAGAGAGAGAGAGAGTGAAAGAGGAGAAGAGAAAGGGAAAGAGGAGAGAAGAGGGGAAGGGGAAGGAAGGAAAGAAAGGAAGGAAAAAGAATAAAATAAGAGAAGGGCAGAGAAGGTAAGGGAAGAAAAGAAGGAAGGAAAGATAAGAAAGGAAGAGAACAGAAAAGAAGGGAAGGAAGTTAAAGGGAAGGGAAGCAAAAGGAGAAATGAAAGAAAGGAAAGGGAATATTTATTAAGTGACTACTCTGTGCAAAGTTCTAAGGAGTGATGTTACAAATACAAAAACTGAGTTAGTTCCAGCCCCCAAGGACCTTACACTGTGACAGGGGAAGAGATGACATGTGGGAGCTTGAGGGGATAGGTAAAGAAGTCTTTGCTCTGAAGAGTCACAAGGACTTTCCCAGCAGCAATGATGGTATTGATTGAAATATTGTTCCCAGAGCAAGAGGTGGAAATGATCGGATCTCCAAAGATCAGCTTTGGAGGATCACTATTGCAGATGGAGAAAAGGGGGAAATAGCAGAGGAGATGCAAGATTTCTGGGTAGGCCCTGGTACCTGGCAAATAGTTGGACCGAATGTGAACAGAGTGACCTTGTTTAAGTATAATAAAGCTACATTTCTGAAGGAAAAACAAAACTAATTGAATTCAGGCTTTTGTTTAGAAGTCTGGTTTAATTGTTTGTTAATTGCAGACCTATAGCATTATGTTTGGAAATCCAGGTGATGTAGTACAGGTGGTTTTCTTTTCTTAAACAACTTAAGCAATGCTCCAATTTTTTTTTACTCATTTCTGAATATTTGTGAAAGCCTTGGTCATCTCTTCTCATGCAATTCTTTAGGAATAAAGAAAAAGGCAAAGTTATATAAGCTGATCCAGAAATCATATATTTATGTGACAATTTCTCTGGATAATAAACAAAATTACAGTATAATGTAACTATTCGCCCTGCCTTATTTTTAAAGGAGGCCAGGGTTCTAATATTGAAAAATATATATGCATTCCCCTATATCAAAGCAAATAAACTTCATATGAATCTGTTTTCCCCAGCTAAATTTTCATCAGAAAAAAGAATATTTTTATTTAAAACATCAGCTTTAAGTAAAAGTTACAGTTTTCACAAATCAGACCTCAACTTGTTAAAGCAGTAATGCTGCAGGGTGAAAAATGTAACCACACAATAGCATAAAACGTTTTCATGTTCAGCTTGCAGGTTTCACATAAGTTCAGCGCAAACAGAACTGACACAAAAACCCAAATTCTTGATATGCCTCTGACTAAAGTCCCTAAGAATGTAGTAGTCATAAAGGAAAGACCACAGTCTCCTAGACTGTTTAGATTTGTCTGAATACGATGCAAGACAGGAATCTATGTACCCCTTTTCCCTCCTCCACACCCCTTTCAGGGATAAATGCTGGCATAACTGTAAACAGCTTAATGAGATAATGATATTCAAATATTACTTTGCCACTGCTCCATTATGTTAGATTAGGATTTCTTGTTTGTACTGTGTTTTCAACAATAAAGTTTTCTTTTCTGTTTTCTGATATGAAAGTCATCACCTGAACTTTCATTAATGACAACTTTTCATAAATGACAAAGAGATCAAGTGCTATATCAGCTTGCTATTTTCTAGTTATCTGGTTATTTTTTTTTTCTTTAAATGAATTATTTGGGCCTAACCTAGTCAAAAAGTGACTTACAGAGGTTTGGGTATTCTTCTCAATATTTAGAAATAAAATCTTTGTCAATGATAGGAAAATCCATATTTTGGATCCTCCTAGAGAAGAAGAAAGTTGCTTCCTTTGTACTAAGAAGTACATTGTCATCCAGATTACGATAGTCTACATGTGTGATCAATAATCTTCCATTTAAGGAAATCCTTAGGGCTAAAATATTTGTATACTTTCAAAAAGGAAGATTTCTATTTTTACAGGGCTATTTAAATATGTAGACATATATGTAATGGGTGTGTATACGTTGAAAGAGGGACAAGGTTTGGTACAAGATGATTAAGGTAGCCAAAAAATGATGACACCATCATATTGAAAAGCAATGAAAGTTTTTGCTGAAAAGCCTATTACAGAATCTAGGACTTGAAAGTACCTCAGAAATCACTAAATCCAACCTGTACCTGAATAGAAATATACTCTATAACATCCCTGAAAAGTGGCCATTCAGCCCTGATTTGAAGAACTCTAAGAAGGGGGAAGTCACCATTCTCTGGGCAGCCTATTCCAACTTTGGATAGCTGTAATTGTTAGAAATGATTTCCTTACTATTAAGATGAAATCATCCTCTCTGAAACTTTGGCCAAATTCTGTTCTCTGATGCCAGTAGGATATAGTCTAATTTGCTCATTTGCAAGCCAAGCTTTCAAACACTTGAAGATAACTATAATTTGTACCTCAAGTATTCTTTGCTCCTGTTTAAATCTCTCCTCTTTACTGTCATGCATTCTAAATGTCATAACTTTTAAGTGAAAGAAGTAGGAGCTACCAATTTCCCAAAATATCAGATTGTCACTGTAACAAAGGACTCTATAGTATTCCTAGGACTAAGACAAAAGTACAAAACCAAAACTTTGTTCATTAAATGTAGTTCACAGTTTTTCATTCCTCTAGGGAGATGCACGTTTTCTTTTGTATGTTACATAACACCACTTCCCTACCATCAGCGGCACATCATGGCTTTTTTTCTTTTTCTGCTTCTGAGGATATATTTTAATTCAATACAAAAATTATTAATTGGCTACTTTGTGCAAGTATCTTTGTCAAACATGAAGATTTAAAATATAATCATGCTTTCAAGGAAATTTTTTTTTAAATGGGAGGGGAGTAGCATGGTCAGATCTCTATTTTAGAAATATGTACTTCTGAGTCCCATGATCATGAAAATGGAAGATTAGCCATTCTCCAGAACCCTTTAACACTAAAAAAAAGAGGTAGTGTTAGTAGAGAAGGACTTTCACCTTCCCCACTGTCCTCTGTAAAGATATGAGAGAAAAAGCAGATCCATCTCACCATAGGGCTCCATAGCTTGCTCTCTCCTCTGCTACCAGAGATTATACTTTTGGCATCTGCCTCTACTTACAACTTAGAGAATATATCTTGATTTTTAAAGATCTGTTAGGACTATGCCTGTCCTTTTGGAGTTAATGGTTTACCACTATGTAATTGAATCAAGCTTCAAGACTTTTTATCTAATAAAGGAGTATCAAAGCTGTCTTCTAATTCCATCAAGTATGACTGATACAGATCTTACCAGTTCACTGTTACTTGCCCCTTTACATTTTAGAATTTCATCAGCTTGTCTATTAGGCAGTTAATTGATCAGGAACCTCCAAATCAAATCATCCCACTATAGAGGGAAAATGAGAAAGTTTCTAAGGAGAGGGAAAACAACTAGAGAAAAAGAGAGGGAACTTAAAGATGTTGAAGGTTAAGAGGACAATTGATCACAAAGGTCTCAGGGCCTCAGGCTAGGAGGAATGGGATCGAGGGCACAGGTGGAAGGCTTTAGATTTGAAAAAGAAAAGGGGCTTTATTCCTCAGGCATAAAAGTGAAAGAATAAAGATACAGAGAAATGAGGTTCAGGAAACTGCTATCAGATGACTTTGACTATTACAGTAAAGTAAGATTACCTAAGAATAGGGCAAAGAGGTGAGTGTGAAGTTAAGAGCTTAAGGGTAATGAAAAACTTTTGGAATAGCCATTGTAGGGAATTCAATAAGTAGCAAACAATTCAACAGACAAAAAAAAGGACTCTTAGTAGCCCTGAGGGTTCATCTGAGGTTAAGTAGCAGGAAGTGTAGTCTACCCTTTCCACATAATTTTGTCACTTTCTCTAGCAGGATTTGGCAGCCTAGGAATAGAAAAAGAGTTATGAGGTTTGGATGGTGGTAATTAGGTAGTGGTAGGGATTAGCAAGCAGTAATGGCATAATGTCAAGGGAGTGATAGATTCAAGTATTGCAGAGAATAAATCATTGAATTATCAAGGAAGAGGCCATTAAATGGTGGTCATTAAAAGGTCATTAATGGAGGTCATTAAAAGAACAAAAAGTAGGTTTAGTAAAAAATGATAGTATAAAAAACTTAGAGGGTTTTGAGATGAAGAATTTTAGAGTTCAGGGTCTTGGAAGTGAAGCACTTGCAGGTGGGTAACTGAATTAGAGAAGAGATGGAGACTTGATGTGATAAAGTCAAATAACTATGAAACTATAGTATTAGAAGGAATATGGCAGTCACTTCCCTTAAAAGGAAAGAGCAAAAAATGGATGGATATATTAGGTTAGAGGTAGAGGGAAGTAAAATACATTGATAGGCTCTGGTTGGTGCCCCACATGTTTGTAGGATGGTTGGCTAAGATTAAGGGTGTAGCTTATGGCCCTGGAAAAGAAATATGTTAATAAGTTCATGATTTTTGCACCATTACCCCTAATCAACTAACAGAGCACAATGTCTGGAAACCTGGTAGGTGAGCTTTTACAATGTTGAATACCTAATATATCCATTAGATTTTATTCAAATACACATTGGATCTTAATAAGTAGTCACTCACCTGTCAGTCTGGTACATTTAGCACCCTTTGCTGGCTTTCTTAGACATATTTCTTTTATAATTTTTTTTCTCTTTATGTTAATGAGAATTTTTTGTGTGATTCAGGAATTTAAACTCAATAGTTATAGAATTTTCAATGACTGCAAAAGCTAGGTATATAAAAGTAGTTTTCTCATGAATCCTTGTACTCATAAAGTCCCTACATCACATACATTCTTGCTCATGGATTCATAGACTCATAGAATTGTAGAACACTAGTTAAAGAAAGACATCATAGTGCTGGCTAAACTATCAGACATTATTTCTATTTTCTGCATTTGATATCTTGGAATAAATTATCATAAACCCTACAGTGCTTGGCTGCTGTCCCAATCTGAAACATTTAAACCAGCTGAGCTAGAGTATGAGGTCTATAAATACTGGAATCTCCCTTTATCCATGGCTAGTTGTTGGGATGTTGAGCATATGTGAAACTTGTTAAACATCAAGGATAGTGTTTATATTATCCATAAAGGCTAATGAAAATGTAGCTAAATATTGCTCTGTTCAAATTCAGTTCTGACTGACTGATAGATCATACCCATTATAATAAAATAAGTTATATTCCAGAGAGTCCAACAGAGCATATTTCACTCATCTCAGAACTCAGCATTGAGAAGGTTAGAAGATTAAAAATATCTCTACCAGAATTTGCTCTGTAGTCTTCCTCACATTATTACTAAAGGTCTACACTAAGAAGCTGACTACAAGAAATGTAGCAGCAAAGAAAATTATTAAAGTCAAAGAAAATTATTTAAGTGACATTCCATGGTCTAACAATATCTAAGGCCACCCATGATTCCACTTAATCTGACCATGGTAACAAGTCCAGCAAGTGGCTTCTCTGTGGCTCAGTAGGAAAAAGTAAAGAAGGCAATATCCAGGTGTTTTGAAGAGAGTAACCGTGGATAGTTAGTTTCTCTGGGACTTGAGCCAGGAGGTTACATAAACACTGGATTTTTTTCCCCATGTAGTAGACATATTTATTTCCTGGCATCAGGCTGATCTCTTTGAAAGAACCATCGTGAGACCTCTTTCCTGTAGAAGGTGGAATTAGGCTATGATTATGGTGAAAGATGATGCTGACTTCAATTTTTAAATGGACCTTGTTTTCAGGCATGAGGATTCATGAGGTTTATAGCTCTTGAAACATGGGATAAACTATATCATGAAGTGCCCTAATTCTGGTGGCTGAATTTGTCTCCTAAAATAATGGAAAAGAAAAAAAAAGAAAGAGCATTTTCTCTATTAAAGTTTCATGTAGAAACAATCTATTACTCTTGTGTTAAAGTTATTTTCAGAATGATTTCAAGAAAGAAAATATTGAAGATGCTACAAAACCACAAAAGTATTTATCAGTCTCTAAACTTTGTTGGCCTAATGTCAGATTTGGTTTATTTTGGGGGGGTGGGGTGAATCCCTATATTAATTAGCAGCTCCATAACCTCAATTCAGCAAGTATTTAATGTGTCTACCATATACAGGGCACTGGGCCAAATATTGAGAGAGATAGAAAATAAGAAATAGTCTACATTCTCAAGGAGCTTAATGTCTAGTAAGTGGAATATAGCACACACACAAATACTGTAATGTCAAATGGGTATACATGCATAGAGAAGTAAAAGCTAAGTGCCTTGTGAGAACCACCAAGGGTAAGGGCATTTATTTCTGGCTGTAGAAATCAAGTAAGACTTCATGGCAGAGATGGCATTTGAGACAGTAAGTTCTCAATAAACATATAAGATTTCAACAGGGAGAAATGGTTATGAAAAATAGGACATTATGGCTGTAGGGAATGGTGTAAACAAAGCTGTGGAAGAAGTAGGTAGCAAGTTAGTTCAATCTGACTTAAGTACAGGATACAACTTTTGGAGAGTCGTGTGAGACAAGGCTTGAAAGGTAGAGTGGGGCTTGGTCAAATTGTGGAGTATCTTGAACACCAAAGTAAAAAAGTAGATGTCTTCCACTCTTTCAACAGTATGTATAATCCTCATTATTTTTTAAGCAAGAGACTACTACTTATATTTTAATTTTAGCAGTTTTATTACCTAAGAGGGAAACCCAGTTTGCCCTTCCAAAGGTGCTTTGTTACACAGTTACCACAGTTCTCTCTTCCTTGTTCTTTCAGCAGTGAATCTGATTAACAATCTTTTAAATCAGAATATTGGCGTTGGTAATGTCAACAATGACAGTGTACTTTTGATTCTGACATTTAAAATACTGGTTAGTGATTAAAAATATCTTTGTAATTTACATCTCAAAGCACACTGGGAATTTCTGGTAGTGGCATTAATATTGCTTCATATATACATATCTGTGTATATGTATACAAATATACATGCATATACATATATTCAAAATATATATTATATGTATACAGAATTATATGTTAATTATTCTAACAATGATCACTTTCTTTCCCATTCAACTTTCTCCCAAACCCCCACCATTCTATGCATGTTGTTGGAATAAGCTAGCATCAAGAATTTTAGTCTTTGTTGCCAGGGCTGTAAAAGTTCAGATGTGCTAGACACAGACAACTGGGAAGCATTCTTAGAAAAATGACTCACCAGGCAGGAAAAGATCATCTCTAGGATTATTTACCTACGACCATAACTCTAAGAAACATTAAAGCAAAGATGTGGGACAAGTCAGGGAACATAGTAGGAGCTGTGCCATCATATTCAAGTCCTTGTAATAAAAGTAAGAAGAGACTACTGGGAATAGTAAACTACTATGAAGAATGTGAAATTCCACATTCAATACTCATCCCATGAATGGTTGAGTTCGGGCTGGCATTTTCTGCAAGATCACCGGTGATTTCTCTTACACCTCAACCTCTGGAGAATGAATTTAACCTTGCAGTATTATCAATGGGAAGGTCATTCATTTTAAAAGAAGATAACTGAACACAGGTCAGCTTGAAAATTTTAAAATTCATATTATACACTTGAGTTTTCCCCTGGCTGTCCATAATGGGCTCTCTTGAGAGGCAGGAAAAGATATTTCAGCTGTTAGAAAAGTTGAACCCGCATAATAACTAATGGAGAAGGTTTTGGAAACAACCTGACCTTAATACTGTAGCTAGACTTCAACTCCATCCGAAATCATTTAAGTAGCTTATGAACAGTGTCAGTTGGGTTACCAATCAGAAATGGAATGAAAATAGGCTCATTTATTTCTTGTACTGGCATTTAAATGAGCACATATGTATGTAGGAAAAAAATATAGACACACACACATACACACACTGGCGAATACACACACATATGTTCAGTTTTATGAATAGGGAGAACTCAGCACTTACAGTTACATGAAAATCAACCAAGCCGTTATCAGCTAATTGCCATCAAATGAACACTCCAACTAGGTTAGTCATTGTCCAAAAAAATGCCCCTACATATGTAAGATTTCTCCTGGGACCTCCTATAACCCTTAGTTCCAACTATATTAACCAATACAATATAACAAGAAAAACAACTGGGTTTTTCTTTGTTTTATAAGCCAGTCATGCATTTTTCAATCTAAGTTCAGGTTTTTCTTAAGTGAGATGCTGTTCATTTTCTTGAGCTCTCTTTTCTAGAAAAAAATACAGTACAATTTAACAGTTGCATCAATCCTGTATCTTGTTTTGTCTCTTAAAGTTTGCAATCTGTACCTTTCATTGAAACGACAAGCTTTAACATGTGGTTTTCCTTACTGTCAACATCTCCCACCATGGGGCAGTTTATCTTTGTTTTTGTCCTCCCCTATTCTGTTTCTGCTCTACTTCAAAATGAGCATGAAACTCAGAGACACCTCTTTCATGTAAAGTGATATGGCAGTTTTAAAGATATTGCTTCCTGGGTTAAGAAGATGCACTCAGCCCTATAATGAATGGGTAGAATTAGTTCATTGCCTCTCTGCTGCAAGAGAAGTGCCAGTGTACCCGAAAGGAATGAATGTAAAAGCAAATCAATGAGTGCCTATCAGCACTCCAGCAATATCTCGGCATTGTTGCAATGTCTTGAATTTACAAGCCATTGTTTTTATTGATAGTGGTGAATCTACCATCTTTTTCCCTTAAAAAAGTAAAAAAATCAGTGTCCATGCAGTAAAAAAAAATAGTATTTATATGATGAACACTGTCTAGTGCAGATAAGATTGTTTTTAACCTTGACTTTCTTGGGGCAGTGTTATACAAAGGGGAGAGCTCTGATTTGAAAGTTAGGTTACATGGGCAATTCTTGACTGTGTTACTTCTAGCAGTGTGACCTTTAACAAGGTATTTTATCTTTCTGGATCTCATCTATAAGGAAGGGGAAGAAGACAGGTGAAGGAGATGGCTAGATAAATTATTATCATTTAGCTATAAATCCTAGTTGACACATTTAACCAAAATATTTAAATTGTTTTCAGTCATTGAATTAAGGAAGGAGAAGACTCTTTTAACATTCCTCATTCTTATTGAAAAGGAAACAATGGCATTGTCTGAAAATATTTAAAAGCATTTTAATTCCCTGTTCAGGGTATCATATTTGAGGAAAACACCCAAAATATCAACATCTCTTTGGCTTATAATGTATGGTTCAAGCTAGAGGGAAATCTCTTAATATGACTTATGTACAGCTAGTTTCTAGGTTTCACAGATATGGGTAATATGGTCCCCAGATCCCATACAAGCACTCAAGGTAACATGAGTAACTTTATTGGGTACAGTATAGCCTTTACTTCACCCCATAGAAAATACACAAGATGCAAAAGACTCACAAGTGTTCATAAACATTTCACATAGGATGTTCTGGAAACATCTCAAATCAACATATCTAAAACAGACCTCATTACCATTTTCCCAAATCCCATTTCTCTTTCAAACTTCCCTATTTCCACCAAAGGCCCCACAATTCTTCCTTTTCCTCAGGTTTATCATTTCAGTGTTATTCAGTGACTCCTCACTGCCCCTCACAGTTCCATCATATTCCCCATCTGATCAGGTTCCAAATCTTGCCAACTTTGCCTCTACAACCACTCTCCCATACAGCCCCTTCTCATTACTCAAAATCTAGCACCATCATTCAGGCCCTAATTACCTCTCACCGAGTTATAGCAAGTCTCCTAATAGGTAAGTCTCTCTGACTTATCTCCCACCCCCACTCCATTATATCCTCTACATTGCTGCCAAAATGATTCTCCTTAGGTCAATATTTGACCATGCCATTCCTCTATTCAGTGAATTCCAGGGCTCCCCATTGCCTCTGTGATCAAATACAAACTCCCCTGTTTACCTTTTAAAGACCTTTACAACTTTGCCCTAATCTCTTTTTCCAGATGTATTATATATTGCTCCTACTCTTACATGGTGCAATCTAGCCATATTGGCTTTCTCTCTGTTCCTCACATATGGCAGCATATTTCTTGCCTCTACACTCTTGCACTGGCCATACTCCATGCTGGAAAAGCACTGTCTCCTCCCTTCTGCCTTGTAGAATTTCTATTTTTCTTCAAGATGTGGCTTAAGCAACATTTTCAACATGAAGATTTTCCTGGGACTGCTCCCCCCCCACTGATACTATCCTCCCTTCCTCACTACCTCATACTTATCCACTTTTAATTTTTTATTTATTTTTAAGTACCTAAACGTGTCTGTCTGTCTGTCTGTCTGTCTATCTATCTATCTATCTATCTATCTATCTATCTATCTATCTATCTATCTATCTATCTCTCTGTCTGTCTGTCTATTTATCCATTCATTCATCTAGCTATCTAGCTACCTAACTAGCTAGCTATCTGTGCACATATATTTATATGAACACGTGGGGGTGTGTGAATATATCAATAACTGCTTTAGTTCTCATTGCCTGAAGTCAAGTGATTTATATTTCACTCCTTCCCAAGGGTTTTCCTATATCCTTAATGGGGTTACAAAGTATCTAGTCTCTCTTCCATTGGTTCTGTTGTTGTTCAGTCATGCCTGTCTCTTTGTAAACCCTTTGGTGTTTTCTTGGCAAAGATGTTAGAGAGGTTTGCCCTTTTCTTCTCCATCTCATTTTACATATGTGAAAACTGAGTCAAACAGGTTTAAGTGATTTACCCAGGGTCACACAGCTAGTTAGTGTCTGAGGCCACATTTGAACACAGATCTTTCTGACTCCAGACTTGGAGCTTTCCCCAATGGGTTACCTAGCTGCCTACAGGAACCATTGGCTCTAAGCTAATTTTGTTCTCTCAGTTCTAGGGATCCCCTGAACTCTAATAACATGTAACCATTTAAAAGTCAGACCAGCTTTTTCAAAGGAATATTTATTTAAAAACAATAGTAAGAATTAACATGCAAACACCTCCCCAACATATAAAGGATACCATCCTCGTATCCAGAGAGGGGAGGGGAATTAGGTTATAGCTTAACTCGGTTCCTGTATAATAGAATCTCAAGTTCTAAGTCCAAAATCCTCTTGTGCTCAAGCTTTCACAGCTGGGCTGGGCTGGCAGCAACATCTATCTTAGATTCCTGCTTCCCAAATCACCATGGCTCAACCCAGGTCTAGGGACTCCATCGCCTGTGCCTAGAAATTAAAAGGAAAAAGGAAACAGAGCAAAGCCCCAAATTTATTTCCTCAAGGGCTCAGGAGGGAAAAACAGTCCTTCTCCTCACTCAGCTCCATTCATGGTGTCCATGCCTCAAGTTAGCAGGACCTGCCTCCCCCTAAACCCTGGCAAAGAGAAAATGAAATTGTTAGAGTCAGGCACATTTAAAGGTGCCACCTGTTCTAGCCACACAACATAATGGGAAGTCTATTCCTGTCTCCATGGCAAAGAAACACAGAATGTCTTCTTCCAAAATCTGGTCCCTGGTGTCTCCCACGTGAGTGCCTCCATATTAGGTGATCTGGACATGCACAAAGCAAAGCCCCACTACATATACATATAACTATACTCTGTGTGTGTGTGTCTGTGTAGTATATCTATAGTTACATACAGACATACATATGTATACTTACAATGTTGGACTTGAATTGAGGTTTTATTAAAGCTTAAAACTGCACAAAGACTTTTGGGACTATATTTATATATGTATATGTGTATTTGGGACTATACACACATATCTGAGTATGTATATATTCACATACACATGTACGTGTGTGTGTTTATACATGCATATGCAGGTCCAAAAACCCATGTGCATGTTTGTATGTATGTGTGCATGTGTATATATATGCACATATATAACATTGATTAAACAAGTATAGAAGATATCTAAAGAAGCAGATAAGTAGCCTACAAACAATCAAGATAATTCTCTCTCTTCAGTGTGTCCTTTTCTGCCATTCCCAAAGTCTTTGTGTCTCAGTATTATCTATCTATTTGAATTCTCCACAAGTGAATTCTTCATAGGCTTCTACACAGGTCCCATTTCTTTCACTCCTAATCCTGCTCCCTGCCCCCTCCCTCCTCAAGCTAGTAGTGCTATACTAAGATTTGGACTCCTCAAAAAAGGGCAATACTTTAGAACTTGGGGGGAAGTAACTTCCTTCCTTTTAAGTCCAATGTCCCTAAAAAGTACACTGTTCAGGAAATCCTCCTTTTTTGTGGAAAGAAGGTCAAACCCTTACACTCTTGAATGAAAGATTACAAGGCAATCCCTAAGGCTAGTGCTAAGAAGTAATTCTTTTCTAGGTAGAAGGCTAGATTCTGGCATCATACTATCTAAGAAATCTCTTCTCTACCTAGAAAGCTGAATTCTAGAATTCTCCAACTTGGAGTTCTTCCAGAGGGAAACCTCTGGAGTTTCCATAGAAAGGACTTTCCATTATCCAGGTCATGTGAGTAACCACAGGTTGCCCTATCAGACAGGCAAACAAGGGCTTGTAAAAGAAATCTTGACCTTTCAGCTTTGCCTCACCTGCTACCATCTCCAGAGCCAGGAAAATCAAGTCTAAGGTCTCTGGTTTCTGACTTGTGGATAGAAAGGGAAGAAGAAAAGCAAAAACATGGCTAGGGACTCTGCTCTTTGGCTACATTGGGGAACACATACAAGCCTCTTGGCTTGTACTCCAAAGCAGAAGCTAGTGGCTTCCTGAGTTCCAGATCTGTCAGGAGAGGCAGATTAAAAAAATGCGAAGAAGGACGGCCAGGTAGCACAGCGAATAAGAGCACCGGTCCTAGTGTCTGGATGACCTGGGGATGGAATCCGGGCTCAGACACTTAGCACCCACCCAGAAACACCTGGCCGTGTAACCTTGAGCAAGTTACTTAACCCCAATTGCTTTAAAAAAAAGTGCAAAGAAACCTTGGGTCCTCAGTGAAGACTGCTTACCGGACACTGGAATCCAGGACAAGTCAGTAATTCAACCTCTCTCTGCCTTATTTTCCTTATCTGTAACATGAGGATAGTACCTATCTTACAGCATTGTGATGAGGATCAAAAGAGAATATATAATATATTATATATAATATTATATCTATTATATATTACATTGCATCATATTATATATAATATATTATATATGTATTATATATAATTATAACTATTTAATACATGCATATATGCATACACACTATATATGTGTATATATATGTATATGTGTGTATATATATACATATATATATTTATATTCGTATTTAACCCATGACTGTCTTTCCTCCATTGTTTGGACCTGCCCTTAGCAGTTTTAGTTTATATCAGTTGAGTTAAAGCAAGAGAAAACTTTGCAGTGTCTGCTGATAGTTGCTTCCATTGTGAACCTTGAAGTCAACTTGAATCATCTGCCCTTTCTCCTTTTCTTGCTGCTACTGTTCTATGCTGAATCTGGAATAGGCTCTGCTCCCCACATCACATCATTAAGATTAAGTAAAATTAGCTTGAAAAACTCTCAGACTTAGGTGAACAGCAGCAATAGGGGGGATACAGTTATCCTATCCCTGCTTCACTTTTCTTTTACCATTAAATTCCTCTTGTCCAAAAGCTGTGGACTTGGAGTCAGGTAGACATGTGTTTGAATTCCTCCTCAGACATTAGCTGTGTGACACTAGATAAGTCACTTCCTGTATCTGCCTCTTTCCTCATCTGTAAAATTAACATTATGAAATATATGTAATGTGCTCTACAAACATAAATCTCTATATATTAATAAGTATCATTATCATAAAATAATTTGTTAGCATTTTAGAAATTATTATTATTATCCCTGATAAAAACACAAGTAAACAATATTTGAGTGTATCTTCCACTAACCATAGCCTTATAAGGGAAAATGAAAGGTGTTTTTTTTTAATCTGGAATAATCATTTTTTTCATTATGATCATCTGACTCCCTCCATTAATTTCACTCATCCCTAAATAGGATTTAGTATTAAATGATGTTATAGAACAGGCTTGAATGGCTTCATAATGAGATTTCATAGCAAATGTTGCTTGGCTACTCTTCATTCCACCTGATTGGATGTTAATTACAAGTCCCGTTTTCTTGTCAAATTACTTGACTATTTAAATACTTTAGTCATATTAACATCTACACAAAGCAGGTAGTGATTGGGTAAGAAAAAAAATTCTACACCTCACCAATTTTATAAGAAAGGAATACTCAAAGTGAAGGAGTAGACTTCCTGGTTTATTAGTATTAATGATCTTACTTTCTTTTTAGGTGGGTTAGGTGAGGATCCTGAGGGAAACTTTTGTCCTCCCAAGTTATGTCATCTAGTAATTAAGTTTATCTTGTAACATTAAACCACAAACTAGGTAGTAAACCTAGATGTACACTTGAGAGACCTCAGCTGGAGTCTCACCCTTGTCACTTACTAGTGGGGCGATATTGGCATTTAAGCAATGTGAAATTCTAATCTATAAAATGAGAGTTGGGGGCCAGCCAAGTAACACAGCAAGTAAGAGCACCAGCTCCAGTGTCAGGATGACCTGGAGATCGAATCCCAGGCTCAGACACTTAGCACCCACCCAGAAATACCTGGCCGTGTAACCTTGAGCAAGTTACTTAACCCCAATTGCTTAGGGGAGGCCAGGTGGCTCAGCGAGTAAGAGCACCGGCTCCAGTGTAGGGATGACCTGGATCAAATCCAGGCTCAGATACTCAGCACCACACTCAGAAAAATAACTGGCTGTGTATCCTTGAGCAAGTTACTTAACCCCGATTTCTTTAAAAAAAAATGAGAGTTGGACTAGATGATCTCTGAGGTCTCTTATGGCTCAGGCATGTTGGGATTCTCTTCTACTTGCTTTGTTGTTATATGGTATTATGGTCTTACCATGGCTATTTATACAATAAGCAGCTAATGGTAAGAAACTATGGTGAATATTGCTTGGTTCAGAGGGTGATGATATGAATGAGCAATTCTTATACTTTGTAACATACAGATATAAATATATATGTGTATGTGTGTAACATATGTGTTCATAATATATTATATACACATATGCATATATACACATATATATGTATACACACATACATGCACACACAAAAAAATGCTTATGCTTTATAATTCCATTGACTTTTATACACTAAGATTTGGGGTATATCCAGCATAGCATGCATAGCCCCTTGCACAGTTTACATCCTGTCCCTTAAAATATCAATTTAATCTGGACGATCTGAAAGGCACATGTTAATACCATTTCCCAGCACAAACAAATTGAATACAGTGCTCTTGACCTCAAGTTTAGGGTTCTGTTGTACTTAACAAGAGCTGTGCCTCACCTTCCTTATCTGTGAAATAGGATCAGCAAAGCTGACATTTAATCAAATAACACTTAATAGGATATTTATCCATAGGAGATCATGAAGAATCATGGCATGGTAATTGAATTTTAGACATGAATTCAGGAAGACTTGGGTTCAAATCCTATCTTTAACACAATATCTCTTTATCATATCTCTTAGCCTTAGTTTTATCCTTTTGTTATATCTCTTAGCCTTAGTTTTATCTCTTTGTTATATCTCTTAGCCTTAGTTTCCTTATTTGTAATAATATCTGTAGCACTAACCTCAGAGAGTTGTTATGAGGTTTAAATTATATCATGTAGGTCAAGAAATTGGTAATTCAAAAAGCACAATATAAAAATCTGAAATATTAGTATCATTAATATGTCAAAATAAGTTTTCAACATTGCCCCTGTCCACAAGGAGCTTGCATTTAGTTCAGAAAGTAAGATGTGAATATATCAAATAATCAATCTATAACACTATGTAATAAAACATTAATTCAAGACAAACATAGATAAAGAAATTAATTTATTGATCAATAAGTATTTATTAGGCCTGCTATATGCTAGGCTCTAGAGATACATGAAAAAGAATGAAATAGTTACTCACATTTTAATCAGAAAGGCAAAAGTTTATACATAAATACAGATGTAGCATAAATACAAAGTGAATAAATATAAAGATATACAAAGAAGGTATATACAAAGTAGTTTGGGAGGAAGGTCGGTAGCAGTTGGGTGTAGGGGAGAGCAGGAAATACTTCCAGCGGAAGGTGATGTTTTAGTTGTGTCTCAACAGGGATTCCATGAGGCAGAGATAGGGAGGAAGCACATTCCAGGCATGAGAGATGGACAATGAAAGGCACAGAGATGGGAGATGGAATGTTCTATGTAGGGAACAGAGAAGGCTAGCCTAAATGGATCACAGACTATAGGAGGGGGAGTAACATACAATGAACCAGATTTATTAAAGGAATTGAGATGATAAGATGAGCTGAGAAGAAGGTAGGAGTGAAAATGTACTCTTCTAATTCTTTCACCTTTTGACTTATTTGTGTCTCCATTGTGTTTTCCTTCCCTCTGTGGGCTTTTTCAAGATTCAGTCTTCTATTCCTCATACTAATTTTTTAATTTCTCTCCCTCAGAGATTTCTGTTCTATGTAGCTGGCTCTCAAACCTGTATCTCCCTCCCTGACCTCTCTACTGAGTTCATTTTACATCTTTGTCTACGAATTAATAATATAAAATATGTGCATTAAGCTGGCCAAAGATTAACTCCAGAGCCACGAACTTCCCTGTAGAAGAAACTTTGGTAGAACAATCCTATTATTTAGTCTTCTAAAATATTTCTATACCTTATAGAATAATCAGGAATATAATCTCAGAAGACTATGACAGTAGTTCCATATCTGATGAATTTATGTGAATATTATTAAGTAATTATACATGCACTGAAGTGAAAAAGTGCTTCGCAGGAAGCATATCAAGATTTTTATATATACACACATATATGTGTGTGTGTGTGTGTGTGTGTTTGATTTATATAATATGTGTGTATATAAATATAAATATAGATATAGATATAGATATATATGTGAGAGAGAGAAAGGCTAGTTTATGGATCAAATAACCCAGAGACTTGACCAAGTGATGTGGACTTTAAACAGAATAGCAACCTGCTTGTGCTACTTTCAAAGTTATTGGGTAGTTTGGGAAGAAGGAAGGAAGGAAGGAAGGAAGGAAGGAAGGAAGGAAGGAAGGAAGGAAGGAAGGAAGGAAGGAAGGAAGGAAGGAAGGAAGGAGGGAGGGACGGAAGAGAAGAAAGATTAATTTTGATGACCTCTCACTTCTGTCTGACTAGTCTGACTCAACCTGGCTAGAACCTGAGAACTTAAAACACCCTATTTCACCCTGCAATGGAGAACTATCACATTCTTTTATAAGCATTCCAGTTCTTAGTCAATAAATCCTAAGATCACAGATTTAGTGCTGAAAAAAAAATGACCTTATATGTCACTGAGTCCCACTTCCTCATTTTATAGATGAGAAAACTGAAGGCTAGAAAAATGTAAGTGACTTATACAGAGTATTTCAGCTAAAATCTAAGATGCTAATATCTAACATGCAAGATTCAAAGCTGGGTTTTCCATATTCCAAGTTCAATATAGACTTTATTCATTACAGCATACTTCATCTTTATCCATCAATAAGCATTTACTAAGTTCCTAGATCAGTCTCTATGCTAAGCACCTAGATGCACATGTATAAGCAGAAATAATCCCTACCCTCAGGAATGTATATGCTAGTGGGGGAGATAATAGAAAGATTTAAAATATATATATATATATATGATTTTTTTGAAGGGGGAAAGGCAAGGCAATTGGGGTTAAGTGACTTGCCCAAGATCACACAGCTAGTAAGTGAGTCAAATGTCTGAGGCCAAATTTGAACTTAGGTCCTCTTGACTCCCGGACTGATGCCCTATTCACTGCTCCACCTAGCTGCCCCTAATATAAAGATTTTTTAAAGTGTACATAAAATATTCACAAAATGAGATAATGTATTAAAGCACTTTGTAAGCCTTAAAAAAACACTAAATATTATTATTTAGCTATTATCATGGTGAGGTATGCTAATATAGCACTTTAGGATTTAGAAAGCACTTCACTTACAACAACCTGGGTGGTAGATAAGACAAATATCTACAATTTACAAATGAGAAATTTGAAACTCAGAGAGGTTGTAACTTGCCCAGGGTCACAAAGGTACGGGGCCTGGAACTAAAACTAAAGTCTTTTAGCTCCATATCTAATGTTCTACATTATACCATTGCCTCGAAAGAATCATGGTAGAGTGATTAGAAACTGTTGTTTTGAATTCAAATTAGTCTTGTGGATAAATTGCATTATAGTTTTTGTAAGATTTATAACTGAGCAACTCTCAAATTTAGGTGGCTAAAAAGGCTGGATTTTTTCAATAGATCACTGTAAACTTTTATAATAATAATAGCTGACTTTGTGTAGTGCTTTAAGGTTTGTGAAGCACTTTACACATAATTTCGTTTGAACCTCATGACAATCTGACAACATATTTATTAAGCAGCTACTAAGTGCCAGACCTTGTGCTAAGAACTTTACAAATATCTCAATTGATGCTCACAACTGCCCTGGGAAGTAGTGCTATTATTCTCCCCATTTTACAATGAAGGAAACTGAGGCTGACAGCAGAAAAATGATTTGCCCAGGGTCATAGAACTAGTAAGGCTAAATTTGAATTCAAGTTTTCCTGATTCCAGATCCAGCGCTCTAAGCCATCTTCTATCTCTTACATCTTCAAATATGCACTTGGTAGCTCTGCATGTGAAGAAGCAGACGGACCTCATGGTTCTCCCAAGACTTGTAACCAGAGGCACTGAATTCTCAGCATCTATACATTTCTGTATGAAGGTCTCTGCAACCCCCAGAGGACAAGGAACTAGATACTGGGCTACACAGAGAAAAGCTGTAAGTTAAGAACATGCAGTCTGAGGAAGAGTTTAGGGGGACCATACATACGTAGCTGTCTTCAAATACCTGAAAGGCCGTCATCAGGGAAAAGAAATTTAATTGGCCCCAGAAAACAGAATCAGGAGTAATTGGTGATAGTCGTCAAGGAATTGGATGCCTAGGATAGGGAGAAGGGAGTCTATCAAAGCAGAGTCTCAGCTGTAACCTTCCTCATGAAAGAGTTAGTAAAAAGGTGAACAGCCCGGGATGTTCTTTCCCTACCTTGCTGTTTTGCTCACCAGTATAAGGTTTATAGCTCAAAGTTTTACCATCCATATCAGTCTGCATGGTGATTTTTCTTTAGTATGGAGAAGGGGTCACAGGCAGAACAAAGGGACAAGACTTCAATTCTAGCCTCTCTATCTAGAGACAGTGTGGCATAGAGAAGCAGTTCTCAAAGTGGGGTCCAGGAATCCTTGGGGGTCCCCAAGACTCATTAAGGTGGAGGGAGGTCTGTGAAGTCAAAACTATTTTCATAATAAACTAAGATGTGTTCATTTCTAATATAGTAAGTTTAGATAGATGTAACCTACATAAACAAAAGTTCTGGAGGGAGGATGTCCTCAATAATTTTTAAGAGTATAAAGGGATTCAGAGACCAAAAGATTTGTTCTAAGAAGGTCTCATACTACAGGATGATATGCCATTCTGTTCTTGCAGTCAAGAACTACTTTCAAATCCTAACTCCAATATTTATTAGTTGTGTGACCCTGGGAATGTCCTTTAGCTTCTCTGAGACTCAAATTCCTCAAAGTAAAATGAAGATAATAGCATTTTATTCACAAGATTGCTGTTAGCCTCAAACATGACAATTCATATGATAAAAAAGCACTTTGTAGCTCTTAAGACATAACATAAAGGTGTCCTATAATTATGTAAATATAATAATATTCCTTCCTCACCTTTAACTCTTAAAATCTTCATTACCTTCAAAACTCAGCTCCAAAAGCCTTTTCTGATCCCACCCAGTTGCTGGCCCTCCCAAATTTACCTTGTATTTTTGTCTCTATTTTATATGTAATTATATATGTATGTTAACATTTGTGTGTGTGATATGTATTTAATTGTATACATCAATAGAATGCCTTTTCCTAAGGATTGTTAGTTTTGTCCTTACTTTTGTTTACAGATTAGACTCTGTGTGTGTGTGTGT
This sequence comes from Petaurus breviceps papuanus, assembly GCF_028583685.1. Classification (NCBI taxonomy): domain Eukaryota; kingdom Metazoa; phylum Chordata; class Mammalia; order Diprotodontia; family Petauridae; genus Petaurus; species Petaurus breviceps. The sequence continues at coordinate 27,233,890 of NW_027185712.1, forward strand.
GTGTGAGAGAGAGAGACAGACAGACAGACAGACAGACAGACAGAGACAGAGAGACAGAGAGACAGTGGTAGGGGTACTCATATTGCCAGGGTGAAGTGGTATCTCTAGAATTGTTATCTCTTTAAATATATATGCTGTACTAGAAACAAGGGCACCTCAGAGAGTGCCAGAGCTCAGCATCCTTTTAGGGTGTAAGGGTTTTTCTTTTTTTTTTTTTTTTACAAGCTGATGTTGTTTTCATTTAAGTTAACAGAACAGAGACACCCTCAATGCTCTGCTAAGAAAACACCCCTCAGATGAAGGATTTAAACTGAGACAGGGGACTAATAAGGCAGATTTTAAGAACACTGAGGTCACTTTCTGTAAGCATATGTCTCACATGATTTCATTTTCCCCATCCTTCAGACTGTAAATACAAGGATGATAGATCTTGCTAATCCTTTTAAAGATAAGATCTGATGACAGGATACCGAGACAGGCAACCCCATTAAAAATAGTATCTTGGCCCACAGTGAGTGAGGATTGGACATACTCATGACTTCTCACAGTTCATAAAATTAACACCCGTGGCACCTTCTTCCTGTTCAGTTCTTGATATGTTGCAGTGTAGCTTTGCATGATTCAGCAAAGAAATTCTGTCTTTGAAGATTAAAACAATTCAGTGCCTGGATTTATTTAGCTCATTACAAGTATCGACTTCAGTTTCACGAGTCTAACTTTTCAGGCACAGAGAAATGCAGAAATTGTAAAGTTATAAGTCCTAATGTGCCAGTAGACAACATGTTTTTTGGTTCCCTCATCAAGGGGCTGAATTCCCAATCCAGGTTTCCTCCTTTCCAAATGTTAGACCCTTGCTTCTCTGCCAACCAGTTGTCAGTAATGAGCTCTCCATGCTGAGATGAAAAGGCTCAGGGGCCCACCTTCAGGCAGTGAGGCTGGGTGAGGAAGTGTTCCAGCAGACAGCCCAATCCCAGCTTGTCCAGTCAGCGACCAGAACATCTGTCCAAATAGAGACTGCAGAGGAAAATGTGATTGCTTAGTTCTGGGCAGGTTGTCCTCCATTTCCTTTGGAGGGCTTGGATATTGGGAATATTAAGACACTAAATATTTTTTCCAATCAGGCATGTACAAAGATGGCAGTCTTATATAGGGGGTAACTTAGGGGCTGTACAAAGTATTCATTTACATGTTTACTTAATGTTAAAGTCTGGCTGCTCTTTGAGGACATGACCCTGACCACTTTAACTGATTTGACAGATTGCCAAGATGTATACACTTAATAAATCCCATTTAATCCTGATGACTACTCCTGGGAGATGGATAAAAAGTAAAACCCCAAATTAATAGATGAGGAAAGTGAACTATAGAGTGAATGGCAACTGGGGTCACAATTCCTCTTGAATTCTAGGTTCAAGTATAGGTTCGATGACTACAGGTCAGGGATATTTGTTCTAGATAGGATTTATGGCATTGAGTGAAGGTTGGACTGAGTGACCTCAGAGGACCCATCCTGTTCTAAGATTCCATGATTGTTACTTTCTCTGCATTCTATTATTCCTATGGGGCCTCCCATTCAAATTATAACCTATGCAACCTCCTCGTCCTGCCATCAGGATTACAAAGTTTCTGTGCTACCTATTTATAAATACAGGATTTTGAGCTATAAGGAACCAAAGAAATAATCTAGAACAGAGGTTCCATACATGAGGTCCATGGGTCATATTGAGCCCACAACACTCCTAAGAGTGCCCAAACTAAATGTAATCAGGAAATATTTAACAAAATAAATATGCAATCAAACATAGATAATATTAATATGTGTTTTCTAGGTCAGTAGAGAGCCCAAAGGGATCCTTATATATGGTTTAGTGGGTCCAGTTTGAATTTGATATCACCAATTTCCTCTTCTTTTGAAGATGAGAAAATAGAGGCCTGAGAGATTAAGTGACAAGCCCAAAGTTATATGGATTTCAAAGCCAAGATGTAAATGCATGATCCCTTATTCCTAATCATCTGTACTTTTCATTGTATCACTATTTTATTCTGTTTCCTGATTCTGAGCACCCATGCAGAATCTTGGGAAATCTGTACTGGGCAGTCTAATTCAAACTCTTAAGCATCAAAAAGCAACTTAAACATCAAAAACCAACATGAAGAAGGAAGGAAGGAAGGAAGGAAGGAAGGAAGGAAGGAAGGAAGGAAAGTAGGAAGGAAGAAAATAAAAAGAAAATACATGGTGCCTTGCTGTGATTCCCAAAGTCCACAGAACTGTCAAATAACAATAGCAACAGTAATAAATAACAAAAACAATAAGAACAATAACAATTACAATAGCTAACATTTATTTAGTGCTTTAGGGTGATTTTAAAATATATTTCACTTTCCCCTAACAACAACCCTGAGAGAAAGGTACACTTATCCCCATTTTACAGATGAAGGAAAAGAGATTAAATGACTTACCCAGGACCACTCAGTTAGTGTCTGAGGCCAAGTCTTTGAATGCAAGTTTCCCTGACTTTAGGCCCAAAGCTCTGTCCTTCAGGCCACCTAGCTGCCTCATGATTGACTCCAGGAGTCAAAATCTTTCTGACTTTTGCAAGTTTGGTTCTTGTTGACTGTTGTGCTTCCAAGTCCAATGAGATCACTTTGGACTTCCTACCATTAGTTTTCATGCCAGTTTCTTTCCTCAGCTGCCACTGGTCATGACTAACTGTAGAGCAATTAGATGCTATTCTTTTCCTCTCCTCTTTCTTCCCCATCCCCATCTGCAGATGTCTTCTCAGTGGGTTCTCTTTCCCTAAGAACCCCTCTCCATCACTTCTGAGCCTTTTGGAGAAGATGAAAAAGCAAAGGAATCCTCTGCTACCAGGAGTGCCACTTTCTCACCTTTGGTTCCCTACTTGTAGCCTTTGCAGGCTTAGTTTAGTTGGCTGTTTTCTTGACCCTTTGTCAAATCCAATTTGTATTTTTCATTCTGATGGTTCCTTGTTTTGAGCTGTTCAAGGACATTGATACACCCATCCCTCAGACACTATGATTATTGAGCACATGGGTTGCATCTACATTTCCTCTTGAAATAGATTTCTTAAGTTTCACTATAAACAAGTAGATTTCCCAATTGGCATGTATTTAAGTGCTTCTGCCCTAATAGCATTACATAGAATAGAATGGTGTGTGCCATTAGATGCTTGTGTAGTTCTATGCATTTGTACTGACTGTCCTCCAGGCCTGATTGCCTTCCATTTTCTTCTCTTCCTCTTAGAATTCCTAGTTTCCCCAGTCAAATGCCACCTCTTCCACTCATCTAGTCACCCATGGTTGTTAGTACTCTTTTTTCCTCAAATGATCTTGTATTTACTTATCTGAATGTCTTGAGTAGGGCCCCAGGACAATATAAATTCCTTGAAGAGAGGGATCTGTATATATGTAACCCCTCTACCTAGCATAGTTCATTACCCAGAGCAGGTGATTAGTGTTTATTGATTTGAAATTATTTTAATCCCTAAGACATTACACATGTTGAACATATGGATCTCCCCTGCATTTTCTTTTAAATTTTCTCTGAACAAAAGGTAGATTTCCTAACTGGCAGAGTTTTAAGGACTCACTGCATAACAAGAAGCCATTTTTTAAAAGAAAAAGTTAGTCTAGTTCTTTATCTGTATTAGCTCAAGAATCATGCAGATAACTGTTGTCAGATAGTTGAAGGATTAGGTTTATGAGAATGTTTCCCAGGGATAATTTATCTTGCAGAGATCACCAAAAATTTCTTAATGTGAAATGAGACCTTAGGCGAGGCTTACAAACTGCCTAAAAATGGTATGGAGAAAATTAGTTCTGTAAGAGCTGCTGTGCAAACACACATTACCTAGTGTCCAACTTTATGGTGATGAGCCCCTCTGAATTTGTCAGGGCTGGTTCTCCAAAGACATGCAGAATCCATTTCCAGGTATTTACTTGAAGCCTTCGGCCCACAGTAGGACCTGTTAGGTTTTTGTATCTGCTAGGATAGCCTTGGTAAACCCAGGGGCACCTCCACACCATGATCTGGTGAACACAGGAGGACTTTAGAGGAAGAAAATAAATAAATGTTAGCATTCTAAAAAGTATGTGTATGCTAGAACCCTAGTTTAATTCTGTTCAGGCTCTAAACTGAAAGAATGTATTATTTCGAGAAAATAATGTCATAATGAGGTCCTTCTGTAATTCTATTACTAAATAAACCCTTTGGACAGTTTCTAAGATGGACCCTAACTTATACTAAGGTCTGTACTACAGTAAATCAAGGTATCAAAATAAGTATTATTCTTTGCCTTCAATGAGGTATCAAAGACTATATATATCATGATGACTTACAAGTAAAGACAACTTTATCATATGCTTATTCATTGTAATTAGCCCTTCTTTGCAGTAAATTTGGGGGGAAATGGTATGACAGACCTGATTGATATTAAATTTTCAAAAGCTGGACAAAATTTTATAACATTGTTATCCTAAAGGCACAATCACTAAAAAGCAGTAATCACTTTGAGTATTTGACACCTTTTTAAGCCCAATAAATGAGCAAATCCTCTGTATTGGTTCTTTACAGGATTAACTTTTTGTCTAATGCTTAAGGTGTCATCTAATGTTGACATTATCCTAGAGTTTGGATTTTCGCCAGAACATAATATGTCTGCTTGTGTGGCAGCTTTATGTCAAGACACTTTACTTAAATCAATTACCCATGTCGGAATTTTGCATCTTGAAAGGAAGTATCCCAAGTCTGGAACCAAAATGTGATTGATTTAAAAAAGAATTTTTTAAATGGCTTGTAGCTTTCTTCAGAAACAGTTGGTGAATAGTGGCAAATGGGGCATAAAACTGAAACAAATGATGCCAGAAAATACTATCTAACCTGGCAATTGAAGATCATAAAACCCTAGCATTTCTCCAGGCACTCCTGGGAGACAAAAGCATATGTCTCATGGGTAAGTGACTGAGCTGATGGAAAGTACTGACTATGTATGGCTCAATCTTTTAATTTCTGAAATTGGAACCATACCTTTGACTTGACACTTTACCAGCCCTTTATTTTGTTCAGACTGGAGACTTGGAGACTTAGGAAAAAAAGGCAAAACTATACTAGAACCAATCAACATGACAGTTGGTATGCTACTGTGTGTATCTAGTTTTGGGAAATTACTCCTGAAGATCAAGGAGCTAAAGAAACATAAGATGGCAAAGGGCAGGATCTTGTGTTGACTTGGATTGTTTCATGAGCTGAAATCAAGACTTCTCCCCCACAGCTCTGTCCATGACACAGACCAGACACTTTGAGTTTCCAGATACAGTATGAATGAGCTTTGTTCAAGAGAAGGATTTCTTAATGATGTGCAGTCAAGAGGGGAGGGGAAAGACTGGATCAACACAGTTGGAATGGCTTAAGACAGTGGAGACAGAAGGACTTAACAAGATGGTGTGAAAAGCCTTGAAGCAGCCAAGATGTCTGTTGCAACCCCTGTGTGGACACACCAATTATAATTTATAAGGCTTCGGGAAAGGGAGAACAAATATAAGAAAGGAGGAGAAAGTAGAAACTACCATAAATGCAAACAGGGATAATGAAGACAGAGAAAGGGGAGGGATTATCAATGAATGAAAAAGTCAAGCAGCACATGTTAAAGGGCTGGCTTTCATAATAAGGATAGATTGAGAATGTCTTTTTTTAATAGATTAGCCATTTGGGCTGGAAAGCTGAAACTTTTCCCCAGTTAAAAATGGGACAGTTCATAAGGAGGTATATTGTTTTATTTTTCTGGGTCCAAAAGTTGACATTTCAGATTTTCCATAATTTCCCAAAAATACAATGATATCTGTTTAGGAAATACACTTAATAGATAATATTTTCGAGCTAATAAAGACAGTGGTGGAATAAAGCAGGTATAGTTACTTCTGTTTTCACATCTAGGGCAACCACAGAGCTTGTTTTCCTGCATTTTACTCCAGGACTTTCACATGACATAGCTTGGTGAACTTAGAACATAAGCCCTTTTTGACATTTTATTTGTCTTACTATTCAGACTAACCTTTCAGGTAGACCTCAGTTCCCATTCCACAGGAGATCATTTGAGCTACTATAGCATGTTTTTTTTGACAAGTTGTTCCACCTTGGCCTCAGTTTCTTGAATTGGAAAATAAATTGATAACTTGTTAGATCATGATTTCATGAGTGTGGGTACTCATACCTTCAATGCAGAACAAAACTCAGTTAGACCTTTTCATCCTTAGAATTCTTGCCTGTTTCTTTCCAGAAATTCTCCATGAATTACCTACCTAATATGCTGGCAGTCTTGCTCTTTGTCCTTTAATACATCATGAATAACAATGAAACTTGTGTTATCCATCTCTTAACCTACACTCTCTCTTAATGTCCAGCCAGTCTCCTTTTTCAATCCCACCTGTCTTTGATGGTGTCCATAAGTGAATCCTGTGGCCTTCTTTCACCTACCATATGTCTTTTCTTTGTTCTTAAGATTATTTATTATTTTAATCCTTCCGAGGACATGGTATACCATGATTCAGAATCACATAAAATACCAAAGAAGAAACTGGTGTGAAAAAAAAGATGAGTTTTGGTGACATTGGGCTATTTGGGTTCATTAAATGCATAATGGAGATGTGCTCAAGAAATAAAATTACTTAGTATATAATATTTGAGGGCTTCCACAAACAAAGGTGAATTAAAGCAGGGGAACATGTTTCTTATTCACATCTAGAATACTTATTAGACTTCTTTTTCTTAATTTTGAAAAATACTCTATCTTATACAAGTTAGTTCTCCATTTGGGAGGATAAGAAGTGTTGAGGAAAAGGAAGAGAAGAATTGATAAGGGAAGCAAGTCAGTGGGGCAGAATTTGAAGATGATGATGATGATGATGATAATTGATGATGACAATGATAGCAACTTGCATTTATTGGTTTGTGAAGCATTTTAAAAATACTAACTTTAAATTTAGAGGCAGCTGGTGGCCCAGTAGATAAAAGACTGGACCTTGAATCTAGAAGAACTGGATTCAAATATAGCCTTAAACATTTACTAGCTATGTGACTCTGGGCAATCACTTAACCTCTATTTGCTTCAGCTTCCTGAATTGTAAAGTGAGGATAATAGCAGTACCCATTTCACACAGTTGTTGTGAGGTTCAAATGAGGTAAAAATGCGCTTAGCGTAATGCTTGACACATAGTAGGTGCTAAATAAATACTTATTCCCTTTCTCCTTTATTTCATTTTAGCCTAACAACAATAACCCTGGGAAGTATATTCTATTATCATTATTATTATTGTTATTATTGTAAAGCTTCACAGATGAGGAAGCTGAGGTAGATAGAGGTTAAGTGATTTGCCCAGGATCACATAGCTAATAAATGGTTGAAGCTGGATTTGAACTCAGATCATCCTGAACCCAGGTCTAGCACTCAATCTACCTCCTCACCTACCTGGAAAATATTACTTCTTCAGTGTGGAAAAAAAATATTCTGAGTTTCCTTAGTAGTGTTAGTGTAGGAAATAACTACTACTACTAATGATAAAAATATTTAAAATAGAAATACTAAATATAATTACCTTCTTTCTAGCATGGAAGATGGATAGATATTCACAAATCTTAATGACTTTTGCTTTGTCTTCTCCCAGCTGGTCAGTGGGGAACTGGAGCACCTGCAGCTTGACCTGTGGCATAGGAGAACAATCTAGGCTGGTTCAGTGCATGCAGTGGATTCACTCTAAATCAGAGCTGGTGTCTGCCACTCTTTGTCCTCAGCCAGTCCCTCCCAGCAGACAGATCTGCAATACTCAGAGCTGCCCACCAGCCTGGAGTGCAGGGCCCTGGTCAGAGGTAAGTTATTCATATTCCAAGCAGGAAGCACAGAAATGAGATCGGTACCTATTTCCAAGCCCTTGCTTTTACAGATGTCATTTAGGGTCTTCCTCCTGAAAACTCACAGGCCAGCCTAGTATATTTTCCTTTATTGGCTTTTCCTTTCCATTATTTACTCATTGTTCTTCTTTAGTGTTCAAGAACATGTGGGAAAGGATGGAAAAAGAGATCTGTGACCTGTAAAAGCATTAACCCATCTTCTCGGGCTCAGATTCTGCCTGATGCTGTCTGTTTCACAGAAATGAAACCCCAAACTCAAGAAGCCTGTTTGCTTAAACGCTGCCATAAACACAAGAAACTACAATGGCTTGTGTCTGCCTGGTCAGAGGTGGGTATGTTTCAATTCTGATCAATTGCTAGAATGTTATTCCAGTAGCTGTGAAAGAAGAAATTAAACCAGTTAATTCTTTTCAAAGACACTGAATATCTTTTCAGAAGGGATTGAGGCCCAACATTGAACAATGATTTAAAAGCTACCCTGTGTAGAGGACTGGTCACAGAGAGCTTAGGTGATGTGCATATGGTTGCACTATCAATGTTCCCATAGGAATCCAGATCCTTTGGCTCCAACTCCAGTGTTCTTTTCACTGTCTCTCATTTAAGAGAAAAGTCACATGAATAGTGATATCCACCGGAAGTATCATCTTCAAAATAAAAAAAGAATGTGTAAATAAATTACTCTGCCTAGTGCCTGATTGAATTAGGTTGAGTTTCTCTTTGGCTTGACACAAGTTTCATTTAGAGAAGATGCTTATCTGGAGTTTGTATCAGGTGTCAGATTAAAATGTAATTGGAAAATTATTAACAAAAATAAATAAAAATACAGTACAACACAGACAATATTAATTCGTGATTTTCTAACTCAATATGCAGTAGCAGGGATCTGTTTTTATTTTAATTTGATGTAAAAGATAGGATTAAAGAATATTTTGTATCTTCTACAACTTCAGTATAGTTACTTCTAAATATGGGAAAGGAAAAATATTTAGTTTTCTGAAAAGATTAAATTGATTGTATGGCCTTTATTATGATATTCTAATTGAAATACTACAATCAACATGAGTCTCTTACACCCATTCAGGTCTTAAGCACATCCATCAAATAGATAGTTAGAGCTTAGTTATCCCTGGGATAGGAATAGGGGCTGGATGTGTGATTTCAAATGTATACTGAATTCCCAAATTAGGATATTCATTTTACCAATACAGATCATCACCTTTTCTACAAATTTATAATCTCTAAGTCTTCTTAGCTAAGAGGCCAGTTCTTTATCCCCTATACCATGTTGTTTCTTCTTTATTATAGCTACCATAAAAGTTAGATAGTTGGCTCAAAAGAACAGAAAAACATGGCCTGGCCAAGATTATAGAAAATCACTCACCCCAATGATACAGCTTTCAGTTACCTGGGCCACAAACAAGGACTTGGATATTTCTACCTTTATTGTCAATTCTCCAGTCCCTAGTTGGAAAAAGACTAGTATAAAGAAGAACTGAGCAATGGTCAGTCTAGAGAAGAGTTCCCAAACTTATTTGACATACTGCCCCCTTTAAAAAAAAGTTACTCAATGCTCCCCACAAATCTATTTTCCTTAACCCTTTAATTTTTTTTTTAATTTTCATCACTTCACAAATCTATTCAAATATTTTTAAATGATGCATCTTAAAAATTTATTGTAAATTTGTGTGGGGGGGATTGCATTGAAATTTTGATGACACAATAAATCATATAATTGTATATTATCATATTGTAAGCAAATCATTACCCACACATATTCCTGCTGATACATTCTTGACTTCCCTACAACGTGGGACATGCTCACCTGCCAACACTTGCTTGTTAAGACCTGTCAGCAGACTTGACCACTGATCATTTATAACTTGCATTTTGCCTATTTATTTGGAAAATAATTATCACTGAGTTTAAATATGTTATTACACAACAAATGAAATGTGTAAGAGCTGTTTTTCAAAATTTTCTGCTCTTTTCTTCTTTCCTTATGCTTCCACTGCTCCCTTATTTTTATCCAATGCCCCTCCAGCTGCACCTGAGGCTCCTACTGTTCCCCCGGACTGTTCCAGTGCCCCAGGGGTTGGTATCACCCACTTGGGGACCCTATGGGAGGTTTCCCTAGATATTTTTGAGCTTACTGTGCAGTATAATCATTTTTCCCTAGTGTCAAAGCCACTGTTTGAGCTATAAGATCTAACCCCATAGGACACTTGGCCCATGGCAATAGCCATGTTTCTCCACCCTAGCCCCTTTTAAAATATTTCTTTTTTGGGGGCGGCCAGGTAGCACAGCGAGTAAGAGCACTGGCTCCAGTGTCAGGATGACCTGGGGATCGAATCCAGGCTCAGACACTTAGCACCCACCCAGAAACACCTGGCCGTGTAACCTTGAGCAAGTGACTTAACCCTGATTGCTTAAAAAAATTAAAAAAAAATTTAAAAAAATGTTTCTGGTTTTATCTGGAAGTCAGTCTCATGTGAGTCATGTGATCTCATGGAATTGAAACTATTTACCTTCTCCTCTTAGGGAAGCATAAGGTAGCTAAGTGCTTTGCTTTCAGGGGTATATGCACTAGCAGAGCATTTGGCTTTCTAGGACAGCAGCCCCAGTGTGAAGCCTGGTAGAGCACATGGACTTTTAAATCAAACAGTGGAGTATGCCAATTGGCTCCATATTTTTCTTTCAATGAAGCCTCGAATAAGTTCCAGTACAACATGAGAGCATCTACTGGGGAGATGCCATCTGGTCTCACTCCCAGGCATTATTTCTTTCTTCTCTTCTCCTGCTTCCACTCTTTAGCCTCTTTACTATGTTGGTGATCTCTGTCACATTGACCCAGCCCAGTTGGCCTTACTGGCCTTGTGGTAAGGTGGGATAAAGAGCATTATGAGGCCTAGTCTTGGCCACAAAATCAGTTCATAGTTGTAGGGGTGAAAAAAAAAGTACTGAAAAAGAGCACAGGGGGAGTACTCACCAAGCAGAAGTTGTATTATTTAAGCAGGAGATCATCCATAACCAATCAGGAGGGGAAACCGGGATGGCAAGTGCCAAGCAAGAAACAGCCAGGAACATACATAACCAACTAACCAAGCAAAGGATGAGAAAACACAGGAATTCAATGAGTCTTGGATGGGTTCCACCAAGCCAGCAGCCACAATGTCACTTTGTATGCTCATTGAGTCCTGTGTTTCAAGACGGCTCTGCCTATGCAGCTCTGGTCTGCCAACACGTATCACCTGGTACTGAAAGCCAGTATGTGCCAAAATCCTTTTTTAAAAAATAATCACTATATTTGGTTAAAACAATTAAATCTGGAGTCAACTGAGTTTTGTTGTATTTATGTTAAAACTCGTGATAATTGTATCACATTTTAACCTCCACATTGAATTTTGTTCTAAAATTTTTACTTCAGTGGAATTATTTTAATCCTCTTATTTGTTTCCTTTTATTTTTTCTTTTAGTGTTCTGTAACTTGTGAAAGAGGAATACAGAAGAGGTTGTTAAAATGTGCAGAAAAATATGTTTCTGGAAAATACAGAGAGCTGGCCTCAAAGAAATGCTTACATTTGCCAAAGCCAAACCTGGACTTGGAAAGAGAATGCACACTGTTTTCATGTCCCAAGCAACCAGTGTACTCTGCAGTGAGGCATACTAGGGGCACTTGGTACTCTTCTCCCTGGTCTCAGGTACTTGACAGTTTTAAATTCTCAGAGGCTTAGTAAGCAAAATTTATGGCTCTGCTGTTTGGTGGTGAAGTTTAAACAGTGATGTTTCCTCAGAGTTTCAGTCCCCGATGTCCTATTAACCTGCTTTATTACATTTATTTTAGAGGTATGAATGTGTGTGTGTCTTTTAGCATGTTTGTGTCCTTTGCTCAGAATTATCACCCACTCATCACATACAGGAAGATTTAATTCTATGGGTGAGATTGTAGAAGAATTCCCCATAGAATACATATGAAGACAAACAACTCCAGAATGAAGAAGTGGATTAAAGTTGATGGTAGATTGATCTAGAAGGGCATTTCACAAGTCCAAAGATACATAGGATATCATGTGACTTGTTTATGTACAGTTAAGTAGAGGCCCAGCTTTTAGCTGGGAAAACCAATGAAGTTCATCTTCTGTGCATAGTATTTTGTCCCCTACCTATTCGCTCCCTCTTTTCACAATCCTATTTTTTTCTTTTTAAACAAACATACAAAATAATAGCAAAATGTTCATGTATGGTCTTTGTGTCAGTAGTTTACATTTCAATATGTCCCTTTCCTAGAAGCACAAAATATAGCCCTGATTATAGCCCTCACATCTTGTTCTCTCCTTCTTCCCCTTCATTTTACTTCATTTCTCTTCTCTTCCTTTTTCTTTCATTTTAATTGCTTTTTGCTATCTCCTCAATTGCCTTGCCTTTTTCTACAACCTAAATTTCTTTACCTTCCATTTCTCTGGGAACAGAGGGAAGAAGATATGGAAAGAGTATGTCATAGAGAGGAAGATTCAGTGTGCAAGCAGTATTTTTTAAAATTCTGGATAAAATATAATGCCTTCATATCATTGACTGTCTTATCTGCTTACACATAGCTGTTACTGTGGTTGGGTCCTTTCTTGAATCAATTACTCCATTCACTCTTAAATTCTTTAATCTTGTAGCATCCTTCTAATTCTCCCACACAAGCAGTTCAGCGAGTATTGGTCTTAAGAAGAAATAACCACTTTCCCCATTATGTCAGGGATTTCTATTTCCTCAGCTAACTTAAGGAATATAGGAATCTCCTATCAGTTCAGGTCACCCCCTGACTCTTGAGGACAAAGGGAAAATCAGAAATTTCAATTTCCTTGATCTTTGTTGTCCTCAATTCCAAAGACAACTGACTATATCAGTCTTTCAAGACAGCAAAAGTTAGTTGTCTACCCATGTCTTTTCCCCTTCTGTAAATATTGTGTGACCCATTAACAAAACAAGATAGACTTAAATAAAAGCCAAAGGATATGCCAAATCAAATTAACTCTTCTATGAAAATCTGAAGGCTATCATAGCCCAACTCTCCTAAAATTAAGGGTTGTTTTTAAGCCCCATGCATTTGTTTTCAGGGAATATTCTCAAATAATTTATTTCTCTTGTTCAATTTATATTATTTTCCCATCAGTTGAATTCCGTAACTGATACCCAGTCCCTGTTATACATAATACAGGTTTTTTGGAAAGTAATAGTATATACAAGATCTAATTTTCTAGTGAAAATATATGAACCATCAAATATTTACATGCATATGTATATCCTTTAGGCAGCAGAGTGAAGCAGGTCTAGATTTGTGCAACTTGGGAAGTGAAGGGGTATTTTTTTAGAAGTTAAAATTTTTAGAAGATAAAAAAGAGGTCACTAACAATTATGCTATTCTTAGTCATCAGTCTCTTTTATTGCATAACTCATCGTTGCCTTTGTTTAGGTATATTGTTCATTAAATGGATCCTTTGTAAAGTCAGATATTCTAAAAACTTCTCCAAAATATAATGGGAAGAAGTGCAAGTGTCCCATCCCACCTTCTGTAATGAATGGAGACTGGCACTCATATTAAAAGGAAGATTGGTACAGATATTGACTGAATTCAAAATCAAGTCCCCGTCCATTTGGCATCAGTTCAATTAAAACAGATTCCTCTCAAACCTTTTAGTTATTGAACTATAGGGCAGAATGTAAAATGTACTTCCAACCAGGATGGCCTAGATTTTACAATTTGATCCAATGAGATCCATCCAACTTGCCATTCAACAAGTCCACATTCAGCCCCTCTTATACCCACTAGATATCAAACAGAATTCATCTGCCAATATTCTAAGATAGCACTTCTCTGATCACGTAGCTATGATTTTCTAAATATACCTATAGGATATGGAGTTTTGTTTTAGAGGAGTGATAACAGTCTGTATAACTTAATCCATATCTATCAAGATTGATTGGCTTTTAAAGGGGCAGAATAGCATAATAGATAGAGAGCTACTCTGGGAATCTGGAAGATTTGGGTTCAACTGCAGCCTCTGACATATATTGGTTGTGTAACCCTTGGCAAATCACTTTCCCTCCCAGGGCCCCCAGGCAACTCTCTAAGGCTAGAAATTACAGAGAAGGCATAGATCTTCATTAGTATGAGGAGTTTAATTACCTGGAACACTCTATATCATTGAAATTATAGATCATTAGAAGTTTCTTACTGACATTTTAGTAGGGTCAGAAGGAAGGAAACAAACATTTATTAAGCATATACTATTTGGCAGGCACTAGACTATGTATTTTACTAATATTGTCTCATTTGATCTTCACAACAACCCTAGGAGGTAGGTGCTATTATTATTCTTATTTTACAGTTGAGGAAACTAAGTGAAGTTAAGTGACTACTAAGTCACTTAACTAAGGCAGAAGTTAAGTGACTTGGACACAGTAATGCAGCTAGTAAGTGTTTGAGGCCAAATTGGAGCTCAGGTTCTCCTCACTCCAGGTCTACTGCTATAAGCATTATGCTATCTAGCTGACTCTGAGTTGAGTCAGTAAGCATGGTTTGACCTACAGATTTCGTTTGTGATAGAAATCGTTGTGGGAAAATTCCCTCTACCAATGCAGATTGGTCACTATTTTGTAATTTATAGTATGAAATATTTGCTTAGGACACTGAGATGTTAGGCAGCTTGCACAGTGTCATACAGCCAGTTTGCGTCAGAGGTCAAACTTCAACCCAACTCTGACTCATTCTGAGACAGAAACTTTGACTCTTATAACTTTAACTCTTTTTTTCAGAACATGTGAGCCAGGAAGTTAGTAATAGCCAATAGTTTGGATGAATATTCTCCCCAAAATGAATGGGCATATACAACCATAGGCAACATCATGATGGAGACAAAATTGTTCTTTTAGTGATTCTCCTACCTATTTTTAGAGTATTTTTGCTTTCATGTTTCTTCCTCCCTATTCAAGATGTCTCTTTGTGATACTCCATTCAAGCCTATCTTACCTTATTCAAAAACCTATCCCTCTCTGAAATTCTCTCTCTCTCTCTCTCTCTCTCTCTCTCTCTCTCTCTCTCTCTCTCTCTCTCTCTCACACACACACACACACACACACACACACACACACAATTGCATTCTTTTTTTTCCAGATTCTCTTGGAGCCCTCTTTTTTTTACTTTCAGATGTCAGCCACTTAGCTGATAATTCATCTATACAGAGGTATTATAGATTGATAACAATATAATGAATTGTCAAAGACTATTTGCATTTTAATAAGAGAATCTTTAAAACATGATAGATTGAAATTATAAGTGATCAAGTTTTGATCAAAATAAGGAAGAACATCCTAAAACCCAAGGTCACCCAACAAATTTGATATGCTGACTATCAAGGTAGTGAGTTCCCTACCCTGTAAGCATTCAGAGGCTGCATGCCCACTTGTTGGAGATGTTGGTAGAAGGAATTTATGCTTCAAGGAAGGGTTGAACTAGACTTACTTGGAACACCATTCCTACTATAAATTCTAATGACTCTAGTGACTTCCAATAATGTCACCTAAGAGATTGGGAATATTTAACTAAATGGTAAAACATTTTCCTATATTAATATACAAGTTGGAGTCTTCACTTTCCAAAGTCAGTCTATTCCAAAGAATATCTGGGCATGTTTTCTCCCATTCTAGGAAGGACCCCATTTTTTTCCAAAGGAACATAATAGAAGTCTAACACTGAGATTTGCCCTTCTCCAAACACTGTAGTAGTACATCTAATGGCAGAAACAGCGCTTATATATGGATCAGGAGGTAGTGCTTTAGTCCTGACTTTGCCACTAATCATCCATGTGACCACATGCAAATCCATTCACCTTTCTGAATCTCAATTTTCTCATCTTCAGACTGAGAGGATTGAACTAGATGTTCACTAAGGACCATTTTTTTTCTTTTTAAACTTTGGTGATCATTCTCTCATGATGCTAGTTATACTTAACATCATGCCAAAGTCCTCCCACCACCATGTGCTATGCAGCTATGCCTCCTACTACGTGAAAGGGGAGAATATCTCATCATATGCATCTGTGCTATATCCCAAGGGTCAATTCCTGAGCACAGTGAGAAAAGAGACCATGATCATATCAGGAAAGAAGCCATATGTCAGAGCCAAATGTGACTTTGGAGATCATCCAGGTTAGCACCCTCAATTTACAGGTGAGGAAACTAAGGAACAGAAAACCTGGATCAATGGCTTTCCCAAATTCATCCATCCAGCAAGTGGAAGAACTGGGGAGAATCTACATAGACTAGGATTCCTTCTACTACAGCATATGGTGTTGCCAGGAAGTTTGCTATCCCCTCTACCCTTTCAGTAACTCTTTGTCCCCAGATGCCAGCCCTGTCAGTTACTGTGCATAGACTGAAATCAGAACTCCCAGCAGGACCAGATTCATTCTCCACTTGACCTGAAATTAGAAACACAGTAGAAACTGGGAATAAGGGAGGGGGGTTTCCTTTAGTCTTCACTCTATACAAAGAAGCAAATCAAACCAGATAAACTCATGAGAACTCACTTCTCATTCTCTATAGGGAATTCATCCTCTCTGAAAAGTTCCCCACAGATGGATTTCAATTATTGCTGGGATCATCCTTTCCAGAAATGTCTAATACATACTCATTATCTCCATATATACATGACATGTGTGTACATATGTATAAATATATGTATGTCTATACATATATATATGAAGTCATATTAATTATTTACAAGTAAAATCCTCATTTCAAATTTCTGCTTTAGGGTATAGACACTATACCAACATAATTTTATTTTTTTTAATCCAGAGTACTCTATTGAGCATGTTTATCTGATTGGAGAAGAGGGGGAAAAAACACAAAAAGTGGCTGGAATGTGGTTTAACAAGCTAATAAATAGTTGTCCATGGTTCACTTCCCGGTCAGGGAGCCACATCACATACACTATGAAAACTAGTAACTGATTTTCACTTGGGTTGAATTTTTATTAAGGATTTAATAGTTTGTAAGCATTGAAATTCCACCTCAGTAAGATTTTTCCATATAGGAAATAATCTAAGCCTGCCCAGTCATCTTTGGAGAGGTAACAGAATGGTTGTTGCTTGTTGAACAGGAAAGTAAAAATTCCAGGAAAGTGATCTTTTTTGAGCCATCCACTGTACCTACTTTTCTTTTTCTCTTCCTGCCACATGGATGAGATAAAGGGGTAGAGCTGATTTACCCAGCTCAGCTGATAAATGGAGTCACTTTCCTCAGCAGCTATCTTTCCATGCTTTGGGGAGGATGGAAGAGGTGGTTTCGCTCTCTTTCATTCCACTCACTCCACTTCCTACTCCCTATTCCTTTGATAGAAGAAAGGTATCATGAACCAGCAATTCTTATCCAAATCTACTGTTCATATGTCCTACTGATTAATCAAAGATTCAAGTAAAACAAAAAAGAAGGAAAAATGAGAGTGAATTGCTAGACTCCACAAACTCAGAGATTAAGTTTTTAACTGAACCATAACTCATCACAAATACTAAGATTATTTTAAAAGAAACTGTATAAATGGAATTGTCCCTTCAACACTGTCAGTAACTCTCAAACTCATTCATATTTTCTAAAATTATTGGACCATGAAGAACTCATAATTTCCAAATATTTTCAGAATCATATCTTTATTTCATTCTAAACCATACCTTTATTTCATTCCATCTTTGGAAAAATCTACCTGCATAGGTTTGGTAATATGTTGACACATTTATAAAAAAAAAACCCAGCTAACCAGTGGTAATGTCATTGTGATGTGTGCCTCTTTTTTATCTGCCAAAGTCTCTTGATCTAATCTGTAAGTGGTTTAGAGGAAAGGCATTTTATAAATCCATGAAAGAAAACAAAAATCCTGCTATTGAATAATTGTATAGAATGCCTATAAATACCTTCCAAGTTCATCTTTGAGACACTCATAAAGTTGCTGTGTATTTTTCATTAAGAGGTATGAGATACACCTGAATCATACCATCTTTCTGACACAATCTGATTGGGGAGGGGAAATTAGAGCCTTCATTCCTTGCAAACATTTTCTTATGCTAGACAAAGAGCACCAAATGGGTAGGAACTTTCTCTGTGTAGTTTCCTGGATTTGGCCTCCTTTTTGTGTGCAACATAACTGCTAACAGTATCTACCAGCTAAGACATTAAGGCTAACAAACTGGGGTTACCACACTGTCTTGTATTAGAATATTCATTACTTCCCAGAAGAAACTTATGAAGAGACTTTAGGGGAATTTATAAAGAGAAAAAAAAGTCTTATTTGTATTTAATTTAAACCATTCTTGACATTTTGAGCAAAAAAAAGGAAAATATATCTTCACAGCTTTCAAAAGACTAAAAATACTCAATCAGTTGTCTGATAAGTCATTTTTATCATATGGGGACTATAAGCTTTCTGGCAAGTACCATTCATTTACCGGGTGTTTTATAGTTCTTCAAGATCATAAATTATTGTGATAAAAGAATCCAAAGTGATATGTATGCCATAAGCACTTTTGTGCAATAGTCAGCTTTCCAGGGCTGTGGAAAATTGTCAAGATGTAATGGCTGTCTGCCCACTAGCCCTTTGCACTCAAGAGGCTTATTCTTGTAACAGTTTAAAAATATCCATTTCTCTTATTTGGTTCATGAGATTTCTATTGACTTAAGAACTTTATTCATCATCTCTTTCAGTGGGGGACCCCTGAGTTAGGACTAACTTAAATCATGTGGGCAGAGATTCAGATGGTTCACATGCTAATTTGGTTTGGGTATGACTGGTTAAGTGCAAACACCTGTTGGATTGTCTGAATGAATCAGCATGACGAAAACAGGGGTGTGAAATCACAGTCTGAGCAGTGTGAGGAGCAATGTATCATTCCAGACATTCTTCACCATGACTATGCACAAGTTCAGTCAGTAATCTTCTAGATTTGCATCGGAAAGAACCATGTAGTGGATGAGCCATTTGGTTTTCCACTGTACTGGTTGCCTGTGTACCCTAAAAAACTAACCTCTTTGTAATTATGACAAATTCTTCCTTGTCACCTGACTCCAGTAGCACAGCACTGTATCAGCTCTCAATTCTGTTGTTAAGAGAATTCTGAGTGACTAAGAGGAGAACAGGAAATGCCATACTGACCTTGGGGTGTTGATGAGTGGCACTGAGGACAGTAAGCCTGGTGAATGGAAGCAGAGCTAGAGGATTGGAATCAATAGTCCTAGTATCCCAATAAGACCAAGGTTTATAGTCATGAAATTGTTTGCTCTGCATAAGGTTTTGAGGATTTGTGAATCCCCACTGCAAGCTTAGGCAAAGAACATCTGATCAGTAGGAAAATGGGAAAAAAAGAAAATGCAACAGGGACCATGGCTACAGGAAAATGAAAGAATTTACTAAGATCTTCAACCTGTGATGCTTTTAAAGGTATCAAATGGAGGCATTAGTCAAAAGACTTTAGTGGGGAAAACAGTGATTAGGGCACGAAAGCTAGAGGATCGTGCCATATTATTGAAAGAAGGGAAAGGTAAAAAAGGGGCTTAAATTATATGTGTGAGGGAAATCAGTAGATTCTCTAGAAAACATTTTATTCACCCTTTTAGAATAGCAGACTAAGTATTTTCTTGGAACAAGGTAAGCACAGATGATCGTTCTAAGTTAGAGACATTGGTAACTAAAAAACACTTGGTAGCAACACTAAAGTTATAATAATAGCATTTACATAATGCTTTAAAGTTTGAAAAGCCTTACAAATATTATCTCAGTTCATCCTTAAAACAACCCTGGTTAGTAGGTATTATTATCCCCAGTTTACAGATGAGGAAGCTAAAGCAAAGGCTCAAATGGCTTGCCCAGTTTCACAAAGCTATTAAATGTCTATGGCTGGATTTGAACTTGGGTCTTCCTGACTCCAGGCCCAGAAATCTATCTAACACACCACCTATTTATCTCCTTGTGAGGCCCACTGGCATAATAAAAGAAAATGACCATTTCTATTCTGTAACTTGAATATTCACTTTTCAATCCATTTGCCTAGATAATACATTCATGTACTCAAAATACTCCCTTTTTTCTTTCTACCTGCAACTATGCATGATGATCTATTTCATTTAACCAAGATAAATATGGGTTCATAATCATTATAATTTCATGCAAATTGCTACTGAAAGGGAGCATAAAAGAGAAATGATATATGATAGGTTTTTTTTCAGTTTTTTAGTGTTTGGCAAACTGGTTGTACTAAATATCTTGAATTAGATGAGTTGGGAGTTGGGTTAATGAAATGAGCAGATGTTACTTGGTTGAGTGAATATCAGGAAAATAGACTCCCCAGGTAAGTGAAGGAAGCTCAGTTAGCATCAGCAAGGTCATTTAAAATGAGATTGCAAAAAAGACACTAATTGCTGAACCACAGGGAGGAATCATGTCCTGGATAATATATTGGGCTTTTTCCACTTCTAATTTCTCTGATTATATGAAGTCTTGGAAAGTAGTCTCTCGGGTTCTAACAGAAAACTATTTCAGCCCTGCAAGAAATGAGCGGAGCAGTGTTGAACTAAACACTGAGAAAAGCTCTTTGGAGCAAACTGAAAACTCTGCTAATGTACCAAAAGATCCCAGTAGCTGGAGAAGAATTGTTGCAAGGGAGGCCCTTTGGAGTACAGACAAATCTCACCACCATTCACCAGTAGTCACTAAATTGGACCCAAGTAAAGTCGGGGTCCACCTCATAGCAGATGCAAATCGATATATTCAGTCCAAGGCTACAACTTCTGCAACAGAGCACGGCTACAACAGGAACCTAAAATTTGGAAGCACCAGAAATTCTATTTCATGACAATTCCTTATAAATAAACCTTGCCAAATAGACCCTCAAGAGATTAAATAAGTTTGTAGTAGATACAGAAAAAAAATGGTTCTGGGTAGAAAAAAGCCAACTAAGCTTAAAACAAGGGGGTGGGGGACATTGTATTGTGGAATGTATATCAAATGCTAATATTAGCTCATTTGTTAAGATTTTTATATTTGTCAGATTTAACCCTCTTCTTTCATTTTTAACATTGTTTTTAAATGGTCATGCACAGGTCAAAGTAAATTAATTGTGCTGTTGTCTAGGTAATAAGGGCAATATATAGACTAAAGTCCAAGCAAGGGGAGTTTGACCAAATTACCTAAATTATTTTTGTTCTATAGTCATACTCATAGAGAAGACCACATTTAAAATGCTTTTAGCAATACTACCCCCAGTGGTTTCTCCAGTGTAGTTCGAAAGTCTGTTTCTAGTCAAGGGAGCCCTGGTTACTTTTGAATCAGTGAACCTTTGGAATAAAAGAAAGAGTTGAAAGACTCCAGCTAAGTCTTGCATTCAAACAAACAAACAAACAAACCTGGAAATAAAAAGAAGAATTTAGGAAATATATCTAGAACTCTAGCATTAAATTTTTTACCATCTGCTTAAGACATTGATAAACTAAGAAAATAATAGTATTAAACAACTTAATTTTTTTTTTAAATCTCAGTAGAAGTTAGGGCATTGAAGTCATGAATCTTTTCATGTATGAAATTGGAATTAATCTTTTCAAGATTTTATTTAGCTCCTTGTCCTACTGCTATTTTAATCTTGATTCTCCCTCACCCCTACTTAAATGTATGTGCATGTGGGAGGAGGGTTTCAGGGAACTGGTACCTGTGATTTCATGTTTTGGGGAAACTCCTAGTGTGAAAACTTCTGTGGATGGATATGTGCAACTCACTCAGAACCTTAGAGACTTGCCCCAGCCCTGAGGAGTTAAATGACTTGTCCCAGATTACACAGTTTATATGTTTCAGAGGCTAGACTTGAACCTGGGTCTTCCTAACTACAAGGCCTGTTCATTAACCACTAGGGCACATTACCTTCCATCTTGATCAATTTGAAGAACACAATACTTTCAGAGTTTCCAACTAAAATATTAAATCTATCAACCAAGTGAAAAAATTTGAATTTTTATAAAATTGGAGTTTTTTTAATGAGTGAGGGGGGGTTTTAAGGAAATGCTTTCAGTGATACTGTAACTTAGCATAATCTAGGATGCCAATGAACAAAGTATGACCTTGAAGAATGTCTAAAACATTCTTGCAAAGAATGTCTCTCTCTCTCTCTCTCTCTCTCTCTCTGTCTGTCTCTCTCTCTGTCTCTCTCTTCAGAATTATATTTTAGACCAGAATAATAAGAAATATTTGATAGAAAACAGCTGTATCAATTGTATTTGACCCTGATAATTTGGAAATTAAGCATTCACATGCCCACACAATTAATTTTCTCTGGTTGCTTATGGTCATATTTTAAGACTAACTTACTAAGGAATTTTGCTGAGCTTTGTTAGAAAGGCAATAGGGGAGGGGAAAGAAAAACCTAGCAGAAGCATTAGAGGCATACCATGCTTATCAGCTGAAACCCCAAGGTGCCTGATTTTAATATCCAGTGGGCCTAACTATCCTTCAGCCCAAAGAGGAAAAATAAAAACGCTCTCAGCTTGTCAGTTTACAGACATCCTTTCTATTTTTCATTCTCACTCCCCACACAGAAGGGAATGGCTTATGTGATCTTGTGTTTGTCACTCAGTCAGAAGGGGAAGGATTTTTGAATTCCTAGATTAAGAGCCCCATCTGGGGCAGGGAAAGTAGAGGAAACAATGGAAGGCAGAGTTTATTGCCCCTTAGCTAAGGTCTCAGGAATAGAGCCTGGAGCCTTACTCAAGGTCACTCAGTACTATGGGATTCTAGCTGAAGAATGTTCCTGTAATTTTTGGCAAGTTGTGTTACCCATATACCATAACCTAATTTTCATACCATTTTTATTCCTTCTGTTTTAAAGGTTTTATTTCACCATTGTGTATCAAGCTATCCAAAAGAAAACTCAAACTTGCTATCTTTTTGCAGTACTGTTTTAATTGCTTACATTTTTATCATTTTTGGAGCAGGTCCTATTATCTTAAAATAATTTACATAATTCTGGCTAGACTGTTTATAGGTTTCCTTTTTGGATCCCCTGATTGCTAAGTGCCTTCTTTCCTTTCTTGGTGCATTTCTAGCTTTCTCTGTTCTTTGAGTTGTCATGGATTGTTCCACTGAGTGCTCATATCCATAAGTGCATGGTTAATTCACATAGGTATTACCTTTCATTGAGATTGTCATTTTCACCATTTCCAAAGCACATAATAAGAAGAGTAGAGGTGTTTAGGAAAAGCACAAAAATAATCTCTATGGAGGAAATTTATGTATCAAAACAATTCTCCTAAAATTCTATGGAGTAGTGGACCCTCCAAACCCCTCATTGCCAAGGTAGTGTGGAGGATCAATCAAGCATTCACAGCAAGCATTTATTGAAGTTCCTCCTATATGCCAGGCACTATGCTAGTCACTTGGAATGCAAAGAAAACAGGAAAACAGCTTCTGCCATCAAGGAACGTACATCTATGAATGAGAAAATTGGTGCTTCTGTGGGCACACACAAAATACATACAAGATGGTTAGAGAGGGAGAAAGGACCAGCAGTTAGTTAGAATCAAGAAAAGATTCACGAGGAAGAGTTTGACCTAAGTCTCATAGGAAACTAGGAATTCTAAGAGGTGGGGAGGGCACGGAGATCAAGAATTAAGTTCCATTTATGAAGAAAAATAAGAAAGCTTAGATTGACTGGATTGTAGAGTATGGGAAGGTCAGGAATTTGTAACAGACTGAAAAGGTATATTAGAGTTAGGTAGCATAAGCTCATTGTAAGTAGATATTGTTTAATTCTTTATACTTATATCTCTAGTGCCTAGCAAAGTGCTTAATAAATGCTTGATTGATTGATAGCAAAGAATTTTAAATTCCAAACATATTTGGTGCTTAAGATGATAGGGACCCAATGAAGTTCAATGAGTATGGTAGTGACATGGTCAGACATACACATAAGGAAAAATAATTTGGCAATAGCATGAAAGGGGGATTATTATAGAGGGGAGCATCTTAAAGTAGAGAGACCGAGTAAAAGGCTACTGCAGTGTTGTTGAGTCATTTCAGTCACATCTGCCTCTTCATGACCCCATTGGGGGTTTTCTTGGCAAAGATACTGGGGTGGTTTGCCATTTTCTTCTTGAGCTCATTTTACAGATGAGAAAACTGAGGCAAATAGGGTTGAGTGACTTGCCCAGGGTCACATAACTAGTAAGAGACTGAGGCCAGATTTTTACTCAGGAGGATGAATCTTCCTGGCTTCAGGCCTAGCCACCTAGCTTTCCAACTGCAGCAGTACAAGGGAAAAGTGATGCAGGACTGAAACAGAGTGGAAGCTGTGTGGGAAAAGAAAAGGGGACAGGTGAGAGTGTTGTTGTAGAGGTAGAAGTGAGAACATTTGGTGAACTAAGGGAAAATAAAGACTCAGGGATAACGCTGAGAAATGACAACCTTGGTGACTAAAAGAACAGTAGAAACCTCGCCAGCAATAGGGAAGTTTGGAAGAGAGGTAAGATTGGAGTACAAGGTAATAAGTTTTGTTTTGGACATTTCAAAATTGGACATTCAGTTGGGAATGACCAATAGGCTGTTGGTGATGGTCCTGCACCTCAGACGAGAGACGACTGTTGCTACATATATAGATCTAGAAGGCATCTAGAAGGCATATGAGATATAAATTTAGCCAACGGAAGCTGATGAGGTTCCCAAGTAAGAGAGAGTTAGGACAGAAGAAAAGGAGGCCCAGGAAAGCATCCTGGGGTACCCACAAGTAAGCAACTTGAGATGTATGATAATCCAACAAAGGACATTAAAGAGTAATCAGAGCTAGGAGGGACTTGGGGAGTCATTTAGTTGTCTCCTTTGATATCTGAATTCAGTTCTGACCTATCCAGCACTTGGAGCTAGAGTAGGCTCTTGAGTCTTTTTAGGATAAAGAGTGAGGTGGGGGAGTATTTTGGATAGTCTAATTTGGGGCATAGCTATGTTTAGCCCTGGAATCACTCTAGGACATCCAACATGACCTTGCATTATCTACAATATTGAATACCCCCAATAAGTCAGTTTGGTTTTAGAAACAAATGGGAAACACCTGTAATGGACAAGCCCCTTCAGGACCCTGGACAAGGCTTGAGATTACTATGAATCCTTAGAACTTCCATGACATCAGATTTCTTCTGCATAAAGGAAAGAAGCATCTTGATAAGAATGTGTTACAGGTCACTTTCACAAGGTCATACCTACTGGATAACTAATTAAACTAGTCAATAGCCCAAATATTCACATATGTAAGTTAGAACCCAAGTTTGTTAATGTAGCAGCAAGCACCCCAAGCATCCTCAGGGTTTGCCACCCATACAGGTTCTTGGATCTGCTTTGATAAAGGAAAGCAACTCAAAATGGGTTAACAAGCTTATTTTAATCAGTCAGACATATATCGTTTACCTTGTTCAGGGGAAAAAGGTCAGCACCCCGAACTTCAGAATATACAGGCAGAATTATCAAGACAGAAACAGATCAAGTAGACAGATTTCCAAACTGTCCAACCATTACATCCATACCCAGTCAACATCTGGGTTTTTCCAAGCCGGGGGGGGGGCTCTGGACAACGGCTTTTCAGAATACAGATCAAATCACAGAACACTTCTCAAAGTGAGCCCCCAAAACAAAGCTACACATCAGGGCTTATATAGCCTTCTCCTGGCTCAGAGAATGTAACAACCTTATTGACTCACTGGCCAATCAAGAAGTATCTACTGAAAAACAAGCCTCCCACCCCAGGCTTCAGGTGCACTTTAGCCTAGGGGCAGGGAAGATCTTCCAAATTTGCATTCCCATTACAGTTAGATACTACCATGGATCAAGATGGCATGCAAAGTCTTAGAGTGCTACCCATTTTCACTCCCATTCAGATTTCAGTAATTTGCTTCAAATGAGTTTCAGTTAGCAAATCTGAAAATCATCAGTAATCACTTGCTACTAAATCTCTATTCAATACCTAAATATAATTACTGCCCCTATTGAGAGGGAATTCCCTATGAGTGTTCATTACCAAGCAATACTATTTCTTACACCTGCCACTGACCCCTATGACTTGTTTTGCAGGAGGGTGGGTGGTCATTATCCAGCCTCTCTTCATGGTGATGACACATACCCTTTGAACTGTGAGTACTCTGAAATCATCCTGAACTCCCTGGATGTTTTCTGCTATAGAGTTATACCATGAACTTTGCTGTAAGATGTTTGACCTCTCAGGGAAGAGACAGACAGAAAGAGAATAGATGGAGAGAGAGAGAGAGAGAGAGAGAGAGAGAGAGAGAGAGAGAGAGAGAGAGAGAGAGAGAGAGAGAGAGAGAGATTATTTACTAAAGCATTTTGCAAGACTTTCTATACCTATGCATATATTTTGAAATTACATTTTTGGTGAGAGAGCACATTCAGTTTAAGTTCTCCCTATTCCTCTTTGCCATCAATTCAGGTCTATATTTTCTCTTGAAATGCAGCATAAAAACAAAGAAACTTCAGTCGTTTCATGTATTAACATCTTATCTTTATGCAAGAAATTCTCATAGACTTCTTTTTAAACAGTGTTATGTCTATAAGAGACAATAGATACCTGTGGAATGTTCAAAATTAATATATGAATGAATGAATATGGAAGATGTTAAAAAGCTAGCACATGTCTAGAAAGGTGACCAGTATATAGAAGGGACTTGAAATCACAGCATATGAGGACTGATTGAAGGAAATGTGCATGTTTAGAGATCTAGAATTTTTCAAGTAGTTGAAGGACCATCATGTCAAAAAAGGAGTTAGGCCTATTCTGCATGGTAAATCTAGGACAAATGGACAGAAATTAAAGAGGGAAAAACTGCCCTAATAATTATAGCTCTCCAAAAATAAAATAAAATAAAATGGATTACCTGAAGCTTATTCATTCCCTATCACAGAAGATTTTAAAATAGAGTCAGTTTGGCTAATTATTGGGGATTTTTTTTACATTTCAAAACAATCTCTGAAGTTGCTTTCAGTGTCTGAAACTATGAGTTGAGAAATTCCTATTTGTTTAATTGACTTTTCATTTTATAAGATAAATACATATGCTATGTGCTCTTGGATACTTTATAGAATTTGATCCACAGTATTATGCTCAATATTCAGCATTTTTATTTCAACCACAAGTTGATACATGAATTTAGTTGACTAGGAAAGAATCTAATTGTTGTCATTCATTTCTTTTCCAGTTGTGTCCAACTCTTTGTCACCCCATTTGGAGTTTTCTTGGCCTGTCTATTGGAGTAGTTGGCCATTTTCTTCTCCAGCTTATTTTATAGATGGGAAAACTGGTTAAGTGACTTGCCCAGGGTCACATAGCTAGGGATCTTGGTCATATTTGAAGTCAGGAAGATTGAGTCTTCCTGACTCCAGGCCTGGCACTCTATACACTATGCCACCTAGTGGCTCATAAGGATGTAATTAATCCTTTACAATGTCATAAATACATGCATATCCATCTAAGATTTTTAATTGTTTGTTTCAAAATATTGCATTTTTTCATAGGAACAATGTTATTCATATTATAAATAGAAAACTGGCCCCATGATGTTTCAGTCTTACGGAAGGATATCATGAATTTATTGTGGGACTTACTTATAATGTAATGTTATTAAGAACAGTACTAATAAATTCCATCTTGTCCTAGAAGCAAAAGTTTGAGGATAATAATGCCTTGTTTTTGTTTACTGTCTCTTTAACCTTTGGTGGGAGATGAATTGCCTCTATATTTATTGTCATTTTCACACATCGTCCTACTCCCTGAAAAAGGGGGAAGAAAATACTAGAGAAATAATTCTGAAGTCCTCAATGGACAAATAAATTTGGTGATATGTTATTTTTTTGGGAGGGGGGGTTGGGAAAAGAAGGGAAATCGAAAACAAACTTCATCTACTTTAGGATTTAGCCCATGGTAATTCTAAAAAAATGACTCAAGAAAGATGAATCAGCCTTTAGTAACCTAACCTGTATGCAGTTTCATTTGTGACAAAGGAGTTATTCCTACAGTACTGTCTTGGACCCTCTTAGGCTAAAGCATTTTAAAAGGCAATCAAAGAAAAGAAAAGGAAACAAAGAAAAAAGTTGGGGAGAGAAAGAAAGACATAGGGAAGTAGAGAGTGAAAAGGGGGGACTACATCACTTACATATATAAAAACATTATCTTCATTCCAGCATCTGGTTGGAATTTAGATAGAAAATATGCTAATAAATTTAAAATGACTAATTTTCTTTACTTAACTTTAAAAGACTTCAAGTTCTCAATTCAAATTGATCTTCTTTCTCTCTTCTTTTAACACACTCCCAAAGTAAATATGAAAATATGGGTATATTATTTTTGCTTTATCACAAGAAAGTCAATCTCCCAGTTAGCAGTAAATATAAGAGCATTATTCTAGAACTAGAAAGGACTTCAGAAATCATCTAATTATATTCACTCAGTTTGCAGATTAGGAAACTGAAGAAGAGGGAAGCTAAGCAACTGGCTCAATATTACAGATATTAAGCATTAGAGGCAAGATTTGAACCTAAGTTCTGACTCCAGTGGGAGGGAGGGAGAGAGGGGAAGGAAGAAATGAAGGAAGGAAGGAAGGCTGGCTGGCTCCTTAATCTCCCAGGTCATTGAGCCTAGTTGTGAGTGCTGGGCATTTGCCTTTCTTCCTCATTCTAAATGTATCTTTTTCAGCCTCTAGCTTGCCACGCATGAACCTTTCAGTGTTGAAGAATCTAACACACACACACACACACACACACACTTCTTTAAAATTTTTCTTGTCATTGTTTCCAGTGCACAGCAACTTGTGGAGGTGGAGTTCAAACACGATCGGTCCAGTGTCTAGCAAGTGGCCGGCCAGCCACAGGATGCTTTCCACAACAAAAACCTATCAGCTCCCTAGCCTGCAATACCCACTTCTGTCCTATGCCAGAAAAGAAAGGTAAATGTGACTGACAGTATTTCAATGTTTAAATTCAATTCAACAAACATTAAGTCTCTACTCTGCAGTATGTTACTGGTAGATGATAAAGAAAAACACAAAGTTTAGATAAAACTACTGATGTCCCTACCCCCTGGGTGTTTATATTTGAATGAGGGGATAGCTATGAAACAAAATAATTCATAATTTAATGCAAGAAATGCAAAGGGCTAAGTGAAGCCTGAAGATATCAAGGTTGTGACCAACCAGGGATCCGGGTTCTTTGGAGGAGTAGGTATTATTTGATTTGGGCTATGAAAAAGGGTACAAATTTTACAAATAAACAAGGAAAGAGATAATATTTCAGACAGAAGAAACAGCTAAGCAGGAAGACACGACCTAGAAAACCACAGTAAGTAGTCTTGTCTAGAGAGAAACCATACAAAATAGTAATGAATTAGATGAATTACTATTTTTCTCTGTAGGATATAGGATGCCACTGAAGATTTTGAGCTGAGGAATGATATGACTAAATGTATGAATAATGATGGATATGAATATTAAGGTTAATGGAAGCAGATTTTTAAATTAATTCTTGGTAGTTACAGATCCAGTGAGAAGTAGCACTTACAAGTTTTCATTTTGGGGTAGGTATCCTGAGTAGCCCCATGTGGAAGACCTCTGGATCAAGACCTATGCTTTCTTTCATTCCCAACCCTGCCCCACCCCCACAGTCCTCCATATTTTCTTTAAACCAATCCAAGTGGCTTCTGGTTTCCTTGTCTGAAAATATCCTATTCTTAATAACACCATACTGCTACAAGAGAGAAAATAGTTGTGAGAAATGTTTCACATAAAAAAGCTATTCAGAACACCTGGATAAGAGAAATGAGGATATAAACCCTATGTAGGCTTCCTAAATTAGACAAAAACCTAGCATATTTAGTTCTACTTTCTGTATCAGCCCAGATTGTGCTACTTTAAAAGTCATGTGTAAACACCCCCCAAATATCTAAAATATTTAGAGAGACCAGAGGGCTGTCTGCTGAGTATTTTCTAAGAAGAAATATAGCTAGAGGACAGTGAGTGGTTTGGCTAAATCGGAGGATCTAAAATGTGAGATTCAGTTAACAGAGGAACTATTGTCTAGGTTAATGAGTGGGTGGATTGGTTTATTTGGGGAAAAAAAGAAGGAGAAGTTCCAAGCTTTACAGGAGAATTTCCAAGGAAGGTCTCCTACTTTTTTGAAGTTATCTGAGCTACATCATTTGAAGACTCCCTTTAAAGTAATGATTAAGTATCTTGTATTTGCCCAAAATATCTATTTGCTGACTGTGGTGGATGGTGGCATATAGGGAGCTAACATATAATGGGAGATACCATACTAGAATATGATAAATATTTATTAAGCACTTACTATGTGATAGGCACTGTACTAAGTTCTCAAGATACAAATAAGTAAAATAGTCCCTGCCCCTAAGGAGCTTACAATTTAATGGGGATATTGACCATTGATGGTTTCTCCTCTTTTTCAGATGCCTTCTGTAAAGATTACTTCAACTGGTGCTACTTGGTGCCCCAGCATGGAATGTGCAACCACAAGTTTTATGGCAAACAGTGCTGTAGGTCTTGTTCAAAATCGAATTTGTAATTTAAGACTGATTCCCATGGTGGGAAAAATATATGTATTTTCAGCACAAGAAAAGAGCTGCACAATCTGAATTGGGCTGTGCCCAAGTAAGATAGAAATCCGAAAAAATGACTAGGCTTGGTTCTTTGACTTTGGGGTTATTTTTTAATGGGCCTGAACATACACACATACACACACACACACACACACACACACACGTGCAAATGGCATTATGAAAAATTTAAACATGGAAGCCTTCTGTAACCTTTTGCAGTATCAGGCAGGTGTCAAACCTACTAGTACTACTAGCAAAAGGAACCTATTTTAAAGGGGACGGACAAAACTTTGTTAAGGAGTATGTTGTTGCTGTTGTTTTTCTTTTAATCTCAAATAAATTAAGGCCAAAAACTAGGCCTAGATGAACTTGCTATAGTACATGTGGTGCTTTCTGAAGAAAAGAAAAAAATCCATGAAGAGGATGACAAGTTGAAATGACCTACCACCAGGCACAGTCAGTTCCTCCCCCCTCTCATCTCTGTGGTCCCTTCCAGCTCTTAAGTTTGGAAATCCTTTTAGTCTTCTTTTCAAAAGGCAGCAGATGTTATAAGACCAGAAGCTGTCAGGCCCGTGCAGCCCTCCTCCCCAGCTGCTAGTAGACGATGGCCCTACTAGGGTCGTTTGTTACTCTTTCTGAATATTTCCTCATACACTAGCAATATCAAAAGTTCCATCAACATACTTGAAGCACTTGAACCTGGACGCCGTGTCTTGATTCATGCACCAGATGTGGAAAGGGGGAAAAATGAAATATCTCCAAAGGTGCTTCCTTCCCTTTCAGACTCATGAGCCAAACAATAGTTTTCTTCTGTTTTATTTTTTATATCTATCGGTTATTTACAAAGGAACCTTCCTATTTAAACTTATTTCGTTATGCTTTGCTGTAACAGAAAGAAACAAACAAATAAAGAAAGGTTGTTCTGTATCATCTTTTTTTTTAAATGTCTGGTTATGCCCAAATCCTGCTGTCCTTTATTAAAAAAATTATGGTACTACTAAAATAGTTGTCTTCTAAATAACCAATTTTCTAAACTAGAAATCCATGTTTTGTATGTATGGCACTTTGGGGGTTGGTTTGTTTTTGCAATACCCATATAGAATGAATGCCAACATTTCACGAATGAAAAAGCTGCACATCGTCCTGTTTCCAACATACTCCATTTCAGTATTGGTGCTGCCTTAAAGTCAATGTTCTTATGGTGCAGCAACATTTGTAATGAGCACCTGAATATTTATGTTTTCTGAAATTTTATAATAAATTTTTTATTGTATTGTTTGTCTCTGGACTGTTTCATCATTTCATAAGATAATAGGATCATAAATTTAGAGCTAGAAAAGTCCTTAAAGGACACTGAGCTCCCCCTCCACCTCCCCGAATTTATTTTTTACAGATGAGGATGGAGAAGCAGGTAGAGGTTAAGTGACTTGCCGAAGGTCTTATATCTAGTATCTTCAGCAGGATTTATAGCCAGGTCTTTCAGACTCCAAGTCCAAAACTCTCTCCACTACACCACATTGCTTTCCAATTCCTAGATAATCCTTGAATTGGTTTGCTTTTGAACTAGAAAGTTGATACTGACTCTCTGCTGCTCATATATGTATGATAGGAAAGGGGAGTAAAAGGGGAATTGTGATAGAAATTGTATCGGGAGATAGTGCCAGGTTCCAAAGGACTGTTAGAGCTAATCAATTGAATGAATATGATGAAAAAGGCCCCATGCCCCCTAATCTAATATGGCCTCAAAGACAACCTAAGAATGCAGACCTAGGTCTCAGTAGCTCAACACTTCTGCTGCCCTAGATCTCAGGATTCCCTGGTTCACGTCAGATGGAATCTGGCAAATCCACTGGTGATACAAAGCAAGACTGTACCATGACGTGTCATGTGGAGTATCCATCCTGCAGAAAACCAAAAAACTAAAGGTATAAATACATTCTGCTAGTCTGCCTTCCTTAT
Organism: Petaurus breviceps papuanus; assembly: GCF_028583685.1. NCBI lineage: Eukaryota > Metazoa > Chordata > Mammalia > Diprotodontia > Petauridae > Petaurus > Petaurus breviceps. The sequence continues at coordinate 27,266,449 of NW_027185712.1, forward strand.
GCTTGCTCAAGACACTGAGACCCTTGGGGCATGAGGACAGCTAAGTGGTACATCACTTTGTCCTTTTTAGGGGAGAGGAAGGGAATAAATACTTATTAATCACCTGCTATGTGCCAGGCCGAGCTGGTGCTTTACAAAGATTGGCTCATTCAATCCTCACAAAAACCTTGGGAGGCAGATGCTATTATTATCCCCATTTCATAGTTGAGAACATTGAGGCAGAGAGAGATTAAATTACTTTCCCAGGGTCACATAACTAGAAAATAACGAAGGCTGGATTTGAATGTAGGTCTTCCTGACTCCAGGCCCAACACTCTTCAAGAAAGTACCTAGACACCTGCTTAAAAAAATCCAGACTTCAGAAGCTCAGGTCTTTCTAAAACAGGATGTGGGTGACTTCTCAAGAGCCACTGGATGGTAGACTTATTTTATGTGTGTGTCATGATTTCTGTGTGCACATTGTATTGGGCTACCTTCTATTTGTTTTCCTGTTCACTTTTTCTGAGAAGTTTAACTTGAAGACAAAAATAGGGAGCTGAATTTTCTTTTTAGTTGATGTCCTCAAAGGCAATGCACCTCTACCTGCATTCTTGAAGCTGGTTTCTAACTAGATGCCCAGGATTTAGGTCTGAGTCTGTAATATGTTGGCAAGGATTTCTCTAAGATTCCATTTCTGATAAATGGGTTGGTCAAAAGGGTTGGTCACCAATCATATCGATATATGTGAAGGATATTACATTTTCTCTGTATCCCAGACTAATTAACAGCCTTTCTAAGAATAATATGTGAAATTCTTCAGTTTTCCAAGTGTTGTTCTCTCTCTCTCTGTCCATCCCTCTCTCTCCCTCTCCATATATATATATATATATACATATATATATATATGTGTGTGTGTGTGTAATATATATATATATATACAATTTGTATGCCATACTTTAATATAAGATGATAACTTATAGGATATTCCTCAAATGGTTGTTATAAAGCTTCTGAATAGTGGTTTTAAAAGTTACCTTTCAGATAGAATATTATTTTGTGGACATCTTTACATATTTTCTCAAGGATTTTACAAATGACAATTAATAACAAACAAATAACAAATAAGTTATTTACAAATAACTCCCTTGCTTTTACAGATTAGAAAATGAAGACAAGAAAGTTTAAGTGACTTATCCAGCACCACACAGCTTTTAAGTGACTAAGGCAGGATTTGGATCTTCTTGACTTTTTACTGTAACTAGAACAGTGTTTGGCACAGAGTAGGTGCTCAACATTTATTTTATTGAATGTCGATCAATATTCTTGGCCCAGTTGTAGGGATAAATTTGAAGTAATTAGTCCAGATTACTCTGATTAGTTTGCCTTTTTGGTTAGCTCCCCTTCTCCTAAATAACAGGGCAGTTTTGGGGGTTAATATACATAAAAGTATGGTTGCATAATCTTCCCTACATGCATGCATTTACCCACTCTCAACATCTTTCTATTCTGCAATTTTCTCAAATTCTGGGAGTAGAGATATTTAGAGATGCCCATCCTTTATTCTTCTTCTGAATTCCAATTATAATTAGCTTGGACTATGTCAACAAGTTTCTAAAGATACACAGTTCCGGGGGTGGTTAGGTGGCACAGTGAATAGAGAACCAGCCCTGGAGTCGGGAGGACCTGAATTCAAATCCAGCCTCAGACACTTAACACTTACTAGCCATGTGACCTTGGGCAAGTCACTTAACACTGAGTGCCCTGTCTTCCCCCCTTCAAAAAGCAAAAAAAAACCAAAAACCCACAGTTCCTCACTATCCTTGGGAAATAAATAAAAAAAAAATTGTCCTTTTGTTGATGCTATTCATGTTCCACCTAGGCAAGAACAGTCAGCCCGTAATTCAGTTCTGCCTTGAGAGAAATTAAGAAAAAAAGAGATTATAGAATCCTTTTTTCAATCCTGATCTCTCTCTCTCTCTCTCTCTCTCTCTCTCTCTCTCTCT
>NW_027185712.1:27268530-27280337 GCF_028583685.1 Petaurus breviceps papuanus
TTGTTTCTCAATTACCTTCAAAGGCAATGACAGCCTTCTACAGAAGGTCTTTTGTCCTCAGTCACACTTACTTCACAAGAATTTCACCAGGTGCTACTTAAACCCTAAGAGGTGGGCAGGGAGGGGGTGGTTATCGCTCGGCTCAGAGGAGTAATGCTTTCCACATTTGCCAGGAACCACAATAGGTTTCGACTAAATACAAGCCCCAGAAATTCCAAGCTAAGGAAAGCAGTCCAGACAAAACAAACCTGCAGGGAAGGAGGAGAGAGGAGAGAGAGAAAATAGGATCTAGATAAGACTGAAAATTGAGCAGTTGTTCTGTCTGCTAAGCATCCTCCTTCCTGTACTTGTGGAGAGATGAAGCACTTACTGCTCCTTCTGAAAGCTGTATCTCCCTTAGAGGTCACTTTAGATAGCCCCCTGGGATACTTAGAGGGGAAGAAAAGGAAAAGAAATACCAGGCAAGATATCAGGAAGGAAACTAGCTCTCAAATCTTCACAAAGTAACCAGATCAGAAACTTAGGAAGATCAAGTACAATAGAAAATAAAATAGCAAAAACAGCATTGATTTGTGGTACAATGAGGTAGAAAATAAAAGAAAATTACAAGTGTGCCCCCCAGCCCCTACTGAAGAAGAAACAGTGACTGTGGTGTTGCAATATTTTGATGCCTTAATCAGTTTTCCTAATTTTTTCTTCTTTCTCTTTTTTTCTTTTTTTCACCTTAAAATCCTTAGTTATAAAGGATAACTCTCCTAGGAAGGGAGAAGAGAATGAGTACAGATATAAATAATATAAAAAGAAAAGATGTTAATTTTTAAAGTTGTAGGTGTGGAGGTCTTTTATAACTGTTGTTTTATGTTTCTTTTAATTTTATGGCTTATTTTTTATGTTTTTGAAAAGTCATCCCTTCTTTGGGAACTAAGTATATTTAGTATTAATAATCACCAGGATGTAAAATTAAAAGAGCTTTTTGGGCAAATCAATGGCCATTTTATTCATTACACTCTATCATATCATCATCCCAAACAAGTTCATTAGTTCCTAAGAAAACCACTTGGTTATTGTATGTATGTGTTGTGTAGGTGTGTGTGTGTGTAAGTGTGTGTATGTATGTAAAGGAATCAAAATTATAACCATAAGATATTAGAAGTAAAGGGGAAATTAAGTGGAAATTTGTACAAGGGAGTGGCAACTGCCTACACATAGTTCTTTAAATATAGGTTGATTTTTTTTTCTTTTTGGAGGGCAATTGGTATTAAGTGACTTGCCCAAGGTCACATGATTAGTTTTTGTGTTAAGTGTCTGAGGCCGGATTTAAACTCAGGTCCTCCTGACTCCAGGGCTGGTACTCTATTCACTGTACCACCTAGCCGCCCCTATAGGTTGATTTTTAAAATTAAAAATAAGCAAGTTCAAGAATAGCTAAACAGGGGTGGAGTCAAGATGGTGGAGTAGAAGCAGGACCTCCGAGCAGTTCCCGCTTCCACCTTCCCCAGTCAATGTAAAAAGGGGACTCTGAACTAACTTTTTAGCTGCGGAACCCACAAAATGACACAGAGAACCTAACTTCCCGCTGAGGACAGCCTGGCAGGCCAGCAGGAGTAGGCCAGCACAGTGCCTGGGAGTGAGCCAGAGGTTTTAGCCCCAGATTAGGTCTGACCAGCCGCGGGCTTGAGAGACTCCAGATCAGCAGCAGCTATGGCCATTTCCAGAATTATCAACACATAGATGCGAAAGACAAAGTGAGAGGTCAGTGCAGTCTGGACTTAGGGATCCAGAAAGTGGAAGTGCTTCAGCTTTGGCCCCCAGGGCGAGAAACTGCTGAGACTCCTGGCACAACCAGCCAGCTCCACGTGGCACCTTCAGCTCCTGGCCTGCAGAGTGTAGGGGGACCAAGCAAACAGTCTGAGGGGTATTTGATCTTTCTTTAACCTGCTTGGATCTGGATTGCAGTCTAGCGTGGAGGTCCTGGTGTGTGTGACCAGCTTGCCAAAGCATGTGGCAAAAAGCCCAGGGGTCAAGTGACTGAGGGGCAACATGAACAGGTAAAGGAAACAAAGCAGACAGAAGATTCAAACATTAGACTCCTATTCTGAGGACAAAAATGAGCAAAGCATGGAACAGGAGGAAGACAGTAAAGTTAGAACTCCTGCACCAAAAGCTTCAAAGGAAAATACAAGCTGGTTACCAGACATAGAGGACCTTAAGAAGCAGATAAGAGAAGTGGAGGAAAAATTGGGAAGAGATATGAGAACAATGCAAGAAAATTATGAAATGAGAGTCAACAGTCTGACTGAGGAAAATAATACCTTAAAAAAATAGACTAAATCAATTGGCAAAAGAGGCTCAAAAAGGCAATGAGAAGAATGCCTTAAAAAGCCGCATTTGCAAGATGGAAAAAGCATCTCAAAAGCTCAATGAGGAGAATTATTCCTTCAGAATTAGATTGGAGCAAATGGAAGCTAATGATTTTATGAGAAATCAATGTGCTGTTAAACAGATCCAGACAAATGAAAGAATAGAAGGCAATGTGAAATATCTCATGGAAAAACCCACTGGCATGGAAAATAGATCTAGGAGAGATAATTTAAAAATTATTGGACTTGGGTGGCCAGGTGACTCAGCGAGTAACAGCACTGGCTCCAGTGTCGGAATGACCTGGAGATCGAATCCCAGGCTCAGATTCTCAGCACCACACCCAGAAATAACTAGCCGTGTGACCTGGAGCAAGTTATTTAACCCCAATTGCTTAAAAAAAAAATTAATGTTATCTTTGGGCGGCCAGGTAGCACAGTGAGTAAGAGCACCGGCTCCAGTGTCAGGATGACCTGGAGATCGAATCCTAGGCTCAGACACTCAGCACCACACCCAGAAATAACTGGCCATGAAACCTTGAGCAAGTTACTTAACCCCAATTGCTTAAAAAAAAAATTCTTGGACTACCTGAAAGCCATGATCAAAGTAAGAACCTAGAAATCATCCACCATGAAGTTCTCAAAGAAAACTGCCCTGATGTTTTAGAACTGGAGGGCAAAATAGAGGTTGAAAGAATTCACCAATCACCTTCTGAAAAAGATCCCAAAAAGAAACTCCTAGGAATATTATAGCCAGGTTCCGGAATTCCCAGATTAAAGAGAGAATATTACAAGTAGCCAGGAAGAAACAATTTGAATATTGTAGAAACACAATCAGGATAACCCAAGATCTGGCAGCTTCTACACTGAGGGATCAAAGGGCTTAGAATATGATATTCTGGAGGTCAAAGGAGCTGGGATTAAAACCAAGAGTCACCTACCCAGCAAAACTGAGTATCCTGTTTCAGGGGAAAATATGGTCATTCAGTGGAATAGAGGACTTTCAAGCATTCTTGATGAAAAAACCAGAGTTGAATAGAAAATTTGACATTCAGATACAAGAAGCAAGAGAAGGATGAGAAGGTAAACAGGGAAAAGAAATCATAAAGAACTTATCAAAGTTGAACTATTAACATTCCTATATGGAAAAATAATAATTGTAACTGATGAAACTTTTTTCAGTATGAAAATAGTTGAAGGGAATAGATACATATATGTCTATATATGAGGGTATATGGGCATATGGATACATATGTGAATGTGTGTATATATGTTTACATGTATACATAGATAGAGGGAACAGGACCAATTTAACAGGAAGGGATGATACTTAAAAGGTGAAATTAAGAGGTGAGAGAGGAATATAATGAGAGGAGATGGGGACAGACAGAATGGGGTAAATTATCTCAGAGGGGAAGAATAGGAAGGCAAAAGGGAATGGGTCAACCTTATTCTCATTGAATTTGGCTTGGGAAGGGAATGAAATACATACTAAATAGGGTATCTCACCCTATAGGAGAGTGGGGAGGAAGGGGATGAGAGGGGGGATAATGGAAGGGAAGGCAGGCTTGGCAGGGAGGGAAGTTGGAAGCACTCACTTTTGAAAAGGGACAGGATCAAAGTAGAGAATAGAACAAGTGGGAGGTGGGATAGGAGGGAGGGAAATATAGTCAGTCTTTTACAATATATCTACTATGTTATTGTTTTGCATTAGTCGCACATGTACAACCTATACTGAACTGCTTATCTTCCCAGTAAGGGTGGGTGACAAGGGAGGAAGGGAATGAATCTGGAATTCAAAGTTTTAAAATCAAATGTTTAAATATATACATACATATTTATATTTATATATACTATTATTAATACTATTTTACATGTAATTGGGAAATAAGATATACAGGAACTGGGGCATAGAGATCCACCATACCCTACTAGAAAAGTCGAAAGGGGTATGGGAGAAAATATGGGAGAGAGCAGATTAGAAGAGGGGATATCCTGTGGGACTGCTATTTTGGGGTGGTGGGTAGGGAAAAAATGGGGAGAAAATTTGTAACTCAAAATCTGGCAGAAATGAATGGTGTAAATCAGAAGTTAATAAAGCATTTGAAAAAAAAGAATAGCTAAACAAATTTGGGCATGTGAATTTAATGGAGTGTTTGAGGGACAGTTTGAGGGGAAACTGGAAAGAATGATAAATCGATGCAGAGTCAAAGGAGCAGAACTATAAGAACAATTTATAAGACATCATAAAGAAAAAAAATATTTTGGAAAGCTTTAGACCTTTGATCAATACAATAATAAGCAAAGATGAAACATGCTACCTATCCCATCAAGAAATCATGATTTTAAAATGCATTGAACATAGACAACATGGGAATTTGTTTTGCTGGACTACTTATATCTGTTAACGAGGTTTTTCTTTTTCTTTTCTTTTCCTATTGGAGAGAGGAGTGGAAGAGATAATAAATGCTTGTAAAAAAAATTTAAAGAAAATAAACTCCATAACAGAATTATGTTAACATATTAATACGGTAGTGATATTGATAATAATCATGGTGATATGTTATAAATATATTAATACTATAAGGTAATATTCATTGATAATACTAGTCTATATTAATATGACGAATCATTTCATTAATAGGCAAATATCCTTTTACTTCCAGTCTTGGAGGCTAGAACTCAGGCCTAGAGGGCCCATGATCTCTCCACTCCACTCCTTCTATTACTAACAGCTTAGAGCATGATTTGCTGCCTCATGTGAGCTGTTACATTCATTTACTCATTCCTCATTTATTGATTTACTCTCTCCTGCTCCAAGTACATCCTTTACTTTTCCTGTACCTCACCCCCTGAGGGTCAGACTCTTCAGGTTATTTTGGATGACAATTAGCAAGTCTCTTGCCATAATGTGTTAACAAGACAGGGCAATAAGAGCCCCTTTCAGTCTTCTTTAGAATCCTCCCAAGGACCTTTCCTACACTTTCTAGGCCACACAGGCATTTACAAGGGCCATCTGGAGACAATAAATAATTGCTATTAGGTCTTTCTATCATTCTGTATTGTCTTCTGCAAGCAAAATAAAATAAAAGTAATAAAAATAAGTCCTCCAGTAAAGTTCCTCCAAAGCCATATCATGGCACCAAATTGACCCTAGTTTCTCAAAAGCAAAACACAGACTCTGTTAGGTCCTACTGAAATGGAAAGCCTTTGATCAAAGGCTGTGGCAGATTGTTCTTCTGTCATCTGAGAACTAGCTTACTAAGGTCAGCAAAAATTTACAACTGGTAGGTTGGATTAGGTGATAGATATGTGTATGTGTGCACGTGTGCATACATGTATGTATGCATATATATGTATGCAGACATACATATACATGTGCATATGTATGCATGTCTATATACACATGCACCTATATGTATATGTGTATCTGTATGTATGTATATTTATATAGCCACAGAAGTTTATAAAGACCTCTACATAGAAGAGAGCAGTTTTTTCTAATGGAAAGGACATACACATTAGTGAAATCATGAATACTTGAAGTCCTGAAATACTAAAAATGTATAAATATCCATTTCTTTGGCATGAACTTAAAAATCACACATGAACACATATATACTAACACTCCCAAAAGTTATATGCTAAGAATAGTAGAAAGATGCCTTTTCTATAAAAATAAAAATGCTGTTAACATACTTTAAACTTCCTTCATTGTCATTCCTTTCATTTTCAAAGATATCATACCTAGATAATCTTCAAGCAAGGCAAAGTTGCATAAAGTGATCAGCTTCACTCTCTCTTCCAAGTCACTGAAGTCCAGTGGCAAGACAAAAGTCAAGATGACTGGCAATGGCCTGGGATACAGAGGATGATCTTGGCATCTTCCACGTCTCACCAAGTTCTACGCACTTCATAGTGCCTGGTTCAGCTGCCTTCATGACCATTGGAACAAAGTGTTCTCAACTGCCCATTCTGTGGGGGAACTCTTCACATGCTTGAGGCAGACATCCCTCCAACTCACTGATGGGTTTGAAACCTATTGATTAGCCTCAACCTGGTTTAGCTGGTCTGCTGACATGGTTTTACTAGGGTATGGCTACGGCATATGCTACAGCTTCTTGGAGTCATAGGTGAGAATTGGGTGAAAGGTAGACACCAAAGATAGATGAACAGCCCTGAAAAAGGCTCAGCAAGCCCTCATACCAGAGGTTCTAGTCCTCCCTAATATACATCCCAAGCTTCTACTTTGTAAATCAAAATGCTGAATCCCAAAGAGGTCACAACTCATCCAAGGTCAACTAGCTAATAGGGGCAGAACTAGAAACCAGATATCCTAGTTCCATTTCTTGTAGTAAACTCACAAAATTTTGATCTCCCCCCCAAATTTTTTTAAACAGAATTAATACAATAAAGTACCAAGGAAAGTGTGGTTGAAATTAAAAACACCAACAAGAAATTTTTAAAAATTGCTGCAAAAGAGACTAATTAATTCTCAGAAAACAAAGACCTTCAAATCAAGTAAATTCAAGAAACTTATTAAGCAAGAACAGGCACTGTACTCAGCTCTGAGAATACAATGAATGTCAGAAATCAGTCCTTGCCTACAAGAAGCACAGGTATAACAGGAGAGACATCATGCAAGCAATTATGTACAAACAAAATTTATACAGAATAAATTAGAAATAATCTCAAAGGGAAGGCATTAAGATTAAGTGGGATGGTGAAAGACTTCAAAGGAACCCATTCTCTTCCACCTTCGACACCTATAGTAGTAGAAAATAAAAGTGGATGTTTATATGGCGCTTCAAAGTGTACATAATGGTTTGTATTTGAGCCTCACAACAATCTTGTGAGGTAGATGGTACAGGTATTTTTATTAACATTTTACAGATAAGGAAAGTGAGGAGGCCACAGTCGTGGCAAATAAGCATTAGGAACAAGATAAAGGGACATGCCTGAGTTATCTTGAAGCAGCCCATGAGGTCAATTGTTAAATTTTCAGTGTTAAACATTTATACCTTGGAAACTGGCAAAAATTATAAATCAGACTTAAAAGAGTAACAGATAAAATATTAATAATACAAGCTAAACTGAAAAGGATGTGGTACATATTTTCCCAGAAAGCTAGTCATTGAACATTTACTAGCACAGCCCTGACTTGAACACAGGCCTTCCTGACTCAACAACCAGCACTTTATCCCTTACACCATGCTGCCTTTCATAACTGATCTTCAGAAGAGTTCCTCCAGGGCACTGTACGATCTTTAAGCTTAAAAAAAAGTTCCACATTTTCAGCAAGGAACAATACTCTATTTGTTCCCAAGGCAAAAAAATGTAATGACACATTTTATGAACCAGTTTGTTTATTTTTTGTTTTTTTCCAACCCAAAAGGGTGAAACTAAAAAGTGGTTTCTGCTGAACTTTCAGGTGCCCAGAAAATTAAATTTACCAGACAACTGATTCTTTGTGCTGAGTCCTCAAACTGATTTCCTTAGGTTAACTGAGGTTTTTCTTGTGTTCCAATAGCATTTAAATTGTAATATAGCTGAAAAAGAAAGCCTTCCCTGCCTGTTTCCACTTCAGTCAATCTCTATGACATAAACCTCCTAAATAAGGAGAAAGATTTCTTGTTTATTTTTATGTCTTGGGTGTTTATTTGCTTTGCTTTTATTTTTTAAGAGGAAAAGGGTAACAAGGTAATGGAGAGTATGATAGAATAGAAAGAATGCTGGATTTGGAGTCAGAGGACTTGGGTTCAAATTCTGGTCCTTCTACTTATTATCTGTGTGATCCTGGCCAAGTCACTTCAATTCTCTGGGCCTCAGCTCCCCTGTAAAATAAAAGGTTGAACTAGATGACCTCTAAACATTATTCCAGTTCTATATCTATGAGCCTATGAGGCACAGTAGTGCTGACTGGAGCAGTTTCAGCTAAGCCTAGAGAGTTAAAAATGAATGTGAAGGGACAAATGGCATGCGTGAAAAAAGATATGCACCACACCAAAGTAGCCCTCCTCAAGTGTGTCTCTATTTCTATTTTTCTCTATCTCTGTTTCTCTCTGTGTCTTCCTCTTTCTTCTTCTTCTTCCTCTTCCTCTTCTTCTTCTTCCTCTTCTTCTCTCTCTCTCTATCTCTCAGGGACTTATGGATGAAATCATTTTCTCTTAGCAAAAGATCTCAACCATTTCCCTTTCTCACAGAGTTATGAGAAAAGTGATTTGCAAACCTTAACGTGTTTGCTAGGAGCTGTTGTATATTTCAAAGATAAGCCAAGTTTAAACCAGAAAGTACCACGTCATTTTGCCATCACATACTATATCATGTTTCTAAAACAGAGATGAATGAATAAATGAAAATAAAATTTAGTTTAAGTTTTTCAAAAAGAAATACCATAAATATAAAAATATCCAACTTCTGACTGCCAAATGAATAGCACAGCAAACCAACCATTCTTTTAGGCATACTAATGAGACTTTTTATTTTATTTGACCCTTAACTGTGGCAGAGAAAAAAAACTACTGCTTTAAGACAATAATTTCATTATGAAACACTCCATTAAGTTATTTGAAGAATTACAAAAAGAGATTAAGGATTACAAGCCAATCACAAAGCACCTTGTATATTGTCTTTTTTTTTGTCTTTTTACAAAATGTTAGCCAAATTCCACATAGTAATTGTGCAAAGAAGGAAAACCAATTTCTAACCTACCAATTGAGCCTGTTACATGAGAATAGCACCCCAAGACAGCAGACTGAGAAAAGCCAGGGGCCTAGCAATCCTGAGAATCTTATCTCTACAGTTAGTAGATTTTCATTGATTTCTACATCAAAAATGATTGTTGAAAGGTGAAAAGTATTCAGCTGGCATTTCCCACACACATTTTTTCTATTCAAAAGAATTTTAGAACCATTCTAACTGGCTTTAATTCCCCCAGTTGAATTCCAGGACTGATTATCACCTCATCACAAGCTCAACGAGCCACAGCCAAATTCATCTTGGGGTATACACCTCAATGTAGCTTCAGCCCTCTTTAAAAGGGAGCTTTTCACGTGGAGAAGCTCAGCAGGAATTTGGAACATAACGAAAATCTGCTTGTAAAGGTGGGCCCTTTTCACATTACTATGAATTATGTTTCTTTGAAATAGATCACCTTGTTCACTGGCAGACTTCATTTTCTCTTCTGCAATAGAAAAATTCAGCCTCTAAAGATATTCCTGCCTCAGACACAGGATGGTTTGACAAACTAACCCAGAATCAACAGCAACACCCTCAAGGATTGCTGGAAGCTAGTCTTTTAACACATTTCAATGCTTCAACCTGGTAGTCTGTAGCTTCATCACCAATCTGCTGTACTGACAGCTATGATCTGTATTCAACTGGGTAACTCCTAGCTTTGTGTCCCTTAACCACAACTGCCTGGTAGATTCCCCTTCTTGGCCACCCCATCAGCATATTTGTACTAGCATATTCAAAACGGAGCTTATCATATTTCCCCAGATCTCTAGCTCTCCAAAATCCTTTGTTGTTATTGTTGAAGGCATTCAGTCTTTCAGGTTCACAACCTCAGGGTCTTATTTGAACCGCCCCCCCCTCTGACTCCTTTGTGCCACATCTCTAATCAACTGTCAAGCTTTATAGATTCTAGGGTAAAGGTAGAGTTCCATTAATTATCCCATTGACATAGAAATAATTAACACTGTTAGATAAGCACCCTTCTGAACTGAGTCGATCAGACCCAGATATGAACAGGACCTATACACCTCCTTGAGTCAAAGATATTGTATGAGAAATGTGACTATCGCCTAAGGAAATGGAAGAGGAAACAGCTATCTCAGAATTGAGAGTCTAGTACTAAAGACAAAGAAGTGGCCTTATGTAGATCTGTGCTTAGAACTGCAAGCCTTGAAGCAAGCATGGAAAAGAAAGAAAAGACAGGATTAAGCTGTGGCAAAGAAGGGATATATCAAGGAGGGCCATAGGTTTTCTGGGAGCAGACTAGGCCTAATCACACCAGTGAACCCCACTCAAGGACTGACAGAAGACCTGAGAAAAAGTCTCTTTCCCCCAATATCATTTCCAGATGATTGTCTATTTACAGATACTATAATACAATCTGCTATTTCATTACCCAAACAATTCCAGTAACATGAATTTTTTCCTCAACCATACAGAAAGGGAGGTATAGATATAAATGTAAATTTAAGTAGAGTCCATTTTCTGCCTAAATATTAGGAATTTTTCTAACCAGGGGTTCAGAGTGATTATGACTAAACTCATAACTTTTCATCTAAAATTCACTCCCTAAAGTCTCAGAGGAACAACATTATATTGTCTTTAGACTTAAAAGAGTTGTTTTTTTATAAGAGTTAGACTAATGCATAGCATCTCTCAAATCTTCCCCTTTTTCTCAGTCACATTCCTGGTAGATCTGCTCTTTACCCCTTCCCCAAACTATAGCAATAGACTCTTAATTCCTTTCCCTGATTCCAGTTTCTCATCCTTTCTATCATTCCTCCACAGAGCTTCCAAATTAGTATTCCTAAGGCACTCGCCTGCTCAGAATGCTTCAGTAGCTCCCTATTTCCTCTAGGATAGAACACAAATTACTTAATGTGTCATTTAAAGCCTTTTCATGGTTTGGCACTTACTTAACTTTTCTGATTTATTTCATGTTAGTCTATAAACCCAAATTTCCAGAAAAAAACTGACCTATTGACTGTTCTTGGAACTCAGCATTCCATTTCCCATCAGTATTCTGGCCTTGGATGCACTGTGAGCTCCTAGCTTCCTTTAAGGCTTAAGCTCAGGCATTACCTCCTACTGAAGGCTTTCCTGGCCTGAGTGTGCACATTTAGCTTTGTGCTCCTATAAGCACACATGCATGTGCACACACACACAAATACACACACACACACACATACATGCACACACACACACTTTTAGAGCTCTCCTTTCAGGACTCACTGCTTCACTTAGTTTACCACCACTACAAGAAGGTTGTAATTGAAAATGGAGATGGAGGCTATTTATTCTATGTTCATCCAAACTTTCTTTTTTCTTTCCTTCTCATTTCAATGCCATTTCTTTTCTAGGAAAATATCAGATTAGACAAATTCATAGGATTGGTATCCATTTGCAAGATATAAATAGAGTATGGGTTCTACTCCAACCAGATATGGATGTCTCTGAGGGATTTCTAAAGACTGTTATTCCTCTCAGGAAATACCCATTGACCTCTATTCCCTTAAACACAAAGATTTCTGGTTCTTAGGGAGGAGTTGTCCACAACTCCTAGATAGGCTAAGTGAATAAGGCCTGGTCAATTAGCCCAGCATGGTTCAGCCACTGAAGCAGTGGAAGAGATACGAATAGTTAAGAAGAGATTTTCTGTTCTTTCTTTCTTCCTTCCTTCCTTCCTTTCTTTCTTTCTTTCTTTCTTTCTTTCTT
>NW_027185712.1:27280437-27293083 GCF_028583685.1 Petaurus breviceps papuanus
TTCTTTCTTTCTTTCTTTCTTTCTTTCTTTCTTTCTTTCTTCCTTTCCTTCTTTCTTTCTTTCTCTTTCCCTGCCATTAGTTTACAAACGGGAGCCTTTAACAAAATGCCTGTGCCTGCCAACTTTTTGTCTAGAAAGAGCTGGCTCTTTTCCATCTACCTAGTTAGTGAACAGACCACGCCAGAGCTGCTATCTGAAGTGCATACCTTCGGTGGGGTGACTAATCATGATGTAGTTTTCATCTTCCTGACCTTGGTGCTTTATGATGGCTGGTCCAGGCCTTGAATTCCCAGCTGGAGGCTGGAAAGCTACAAAGAGTCTGTGGTGAATTCAGCATATCTTAAGAGCTTTAGCTTGAAGCCTGGACAGAGACACACAAAGGACAGGGTGCCCTGAGGCTGAGTAAAGTAATTGTTTTCTCTGGTTAAAACCAAGAACCTTCTGATTATTCACAGACAGGTATGACAGATAGAAGCCAAGGAGAGATCATGTCTATCTGTTTCTTCCTGTCTTCCCACACGATTATGAGTCATTGTCTTAAGTGTCCTAAGATGGGTTGAAGAGATCACTGAAGAAAACTTGGCAATAGAATATAAGATAAATTTGCATACCGCATATGTCTCTGTAAATCCACTGTAGTTCTAATTTGTTCTGGTTAATTTAATTCCAGTTACAGCCTGGTAAGCCATTAACTCCTACTTTCTTATCCAAGCTGAAAACCATGCATTCCCAAGGGTAACTTGGAGTTCAAGAATCCAGTAGTGTCCTGAAGGTAGCCTCACACAAAAGAAGGTGTCCCCTGGGCCTACTTATCTGCTTTACCTTGGCCAAAACAAAACATTGCTTCCTGCTGCCATCTCACATTTGAGGGGGAAACTTTCCAGTCCCTCATTTCTAAGTAGTTGTAAATAGTTCTAGATGATGCCTTTATCACTCCTTTGTCCCTACAGAAACCAAGGCAGTGAGAATAATAATGACATCCTCCCTTTTTAAGTCATTTTTATATCATTTACAGAAATGACTTCCTGCTATCTCACTAAGATCAAAATAATGGGTAGAAGGAAATTCAAGGATAGAAGGGATCTATTATATTGTCTTTTGCTCCTCTATCACAAAAATAATTCATATTATGCATTTTTCTGTCATTCTTAAATACTCATGTAATTCACCCATCCTAAATGTTAACCTTTAAGGGACTAAACACAACTCTCACTATTAATACAGCCTGAAAACTGTTCTCTAATTTATCATCCTAGAGAGTTTTCCAAGGCAGTGGAAGGTGAAATGACAAAGGAAGACTTCTATAATCAGTTGGTATGAGAAGCTGGACTTTAACTCAGATCTCCTGGAGTATGAGGGAGCTCTCCCCCATGACACCCCAGAGCTGCCCTTCCTCACTTGTCCCTATATATAATCAACATAGGAGATTGGAGATTAGGCTCAGGGATAGCCTAGAACTTGGTCAGTCAGTCAATAAACATTTATTGAGCACCTACTATATTTCAAACACTGCTAAACCCTGTGGATACAGAGAAAGATAAAGGCCCATCTCTGCTCTCAAGAAACTCAGAGGTTAATGGGGGAGACAACATGCAAATAACCACGTACAAACAAGGTATATACAGGATAAATAGGAAATAATCAACATAGGGAAGGTACTAGGATTAAAGTGGATTGGAAAAGGCTTCCCATAGAAGGTAGGACTTAAAGAAAGCCTGGAGAGTTAGAAAGTGGAAATGAGGAGAGACAGCATTCCAAGTATAACTATTTAAAAGTACTATACCTTTCTTTTTATATTTTATTTTTTATTTATGGAATAAAGCAAGCAATTATATAACACAGTATAATAATTTTTTAAAAGGTAATTGTACAGGAAACTGCATATCTATTATGTACAACTTGCTATCCTTTTAAATATATAATAAAGATCATATAAATTTCCTTTTTTTCCCTTTTCTTTTCCTCCCCCCACCCTAGAGATGGTTATCATTAGACAAAAATATGTGTGTATACACACACATATGTAAAATTATTCTATATATTCTTCTATTTATCAGCTCTTTCTGTGAATGCAGATAATAGTATCTTCCTTCATAGGTCCTCTGTAGTTAATTTGGGTCTATGTAATAGTCAAAAATTACTTAGTCCCTGAAAGTTATTCTCAAAACAACAATGCTGTTACTATACACAATGTTCTCTTGGTTTTGCTCATTTCATTCTTCATTATTTCATGCAAGTCTATCTATGTTTTTCTAAAATCACCAAGTTCATCATTTCTTATAGCACAATAGTATTCCATCACAATCAAATACCACAACTTGTTCAGCCAAAAATACTATACCTTTCTACTAATAGCATGTCTCTCAGAATTCACCTTACAGTTTTAAATGAGTTAATCTTTGTAGCTTTAACTTTTCTTAAACCCCAGTGTTATTGAATTTTAGTGGTAAGTGAATACATTCCTAAGTAGCTTAGCAGAGCTATCTGTCAAATCTACCAAAAAAAAAAAAAAACCCCAAACACCAAAACTGGTGGTTTTTATAATCATGTCCCTGAGAGCTTTTTGTTACAGCACAGTCCCTGCATGCTAAGTCAGGCTGTAATCTTCTCATTTATTTCTCCTTTTTTCTGTTGATTCTCAGAGAATCCCAGAATAACAGAAGTGAAAAGGGCCTTAGAAATCAATTAATCCAATCTCCTTCCTTTACAGATAAAGAAACTGAGGCTCAAATAGGTTTAGGAATTTATCCAAGGTTGCCAGGTCCAAAAAAGAAGCAGAGCTGGTATGTGAACACAGATTCCTTAACTCCTAGCCCAGAATTCCTATCACCATGCCATGATTTACACAGTCTTCTAACAACATGGTGAACTCATTTAATTCCGTAGTACACAATTACATATCCTCAGGAATACCGCAATGATAATTAATTATTTCAAATTTTCTAGTTGTAAATGTATATAGGTTCAATAATAGTTTTTATTTATTTTATTTTTAATTTGTGGAATGAAACAAATGTTTCTATAATACAATAAAAAGATGGTTGCACATGAAACTGCAAATTATGTACAACTTACTATTGCTTTTAAACATAAAATAAAGCCAATATATAGTTTTTTTTCCTTCCTTTCTCTCACCCTGCTAATAATGGATTTAATAAACTAAATGAATGAATAATTTCATGAGTACTTTCTGTATGTTTAACATTGCACTACCTGTAGCAAAGGTTATATGCCAAGGTCTTGGCTCTTATGATGTTGAGGCTTATAATTTTATTGGGATTATAAAACTTATTCACATAAAATAGGAGAAAACAATACAAGTGAATTTAAAACTAAATGCTTAGGGAAATATAATCAGGAGTCAATTAACAATAAATGCTATAAATAGGAAGGAGAAGAGAACAATACCTACTCAAGTTTTCAGAAAAGACTTATGGAAGGAATTAAAATTGAAATAAGACATGAAGGATGTATTAAGTGATTATTGTTTGCCAGGCACTAGGGATACAAATAGAAGCAAAAAGAAAGGCTATCTCTGTCCTGAAGGAGCTTACATTCTAATGGAAGAAGACAACATGCAAAAAGTTACTGAAAAGGGGAAAGGGAAATAAATATGGGGTGGGGGGGGGGGGAAGAGACACCATGGTGGAAAAGTACTGAGAGACAAAAATAGAAGATGGGAATAAAGTATGGCTAGTTTTTGCCTATCTGCAAAATGGAGACCCTGGGAAGATCTCATCAATTTGAGGTAGGAGGAAGATGAAGAAGTAGAGGTATGTATGAGGCAAAAAGACCTCAAGTGCTGAAGGAAATTCCAAGGTGAGAGGTTAGCTGAGGTGTGGTAGTGAAATTCAGAGTCAGCATGATGGAAAATGCTATCCATGTCCAGAAAAAGAATTGATGGAGTCTGAACACAGATAGAAGTATATAATTTTCATTTTTTTTCTTTCACTTTTGTTCTGTTTCTTCTTGCACAACATGACTATTGGAAATATGTTTTACATGATTACACATGTATAACCAATATTTGTCATCTTGGGGAAAAGTGAGGAAAGAGAAGAAAGAATAAAATTTTGGAACTCAAAATCTTATTAAAATAAATGTTGAAAAAAATGAAATCCAGAGTCAGAGGCAGAACTAGGAAGGAAAATGTGAGGATTCAAAAAGAGCCCAATGGGCTAAGATACTGGTCCAAATCCATAATAAATAGAAATATATAATGTTAATTTATGTTTTTCTAAGTAAATATGAGACCCTCTAAGGATCCACTTTTATTTGACTTTGACACATTGATCCTGGAGCAGTGACTAGGATGAGCTAAAATAATTGTTTTCAAGTAATTGAAGATCTGTACACAAAAAAGGGGGTTCAACTTGTCTTGCTTAGCTCCAAAGGCATAACTAAGAGCTATGGGCAAATTGGCAAAAGCAAATTTAAACTTGAGATAAGAAAAACTTCCTGGCCATTAGAGCTGTCCAAAAGTGGAATGAGATGTCTTGAGAGGTGGTGGATTCCATCTCACTCAATTTTCTTTCACAAAACTATATGAAGTGAATAGCAACATCAGAAAATTCACTTGCAGACTACTGATAGATATATTCTTATATGATCATTGGATTGGTTTTTTAAGGTCCCATCCAAATCTGAAATTCTAGCCTTGAAAGCAGCAGGGAAAAGGAGGAGGTCATTTTTGTCTGAGGAATAATGCCTGTAAAAGTAGTACTGGCAATGCACAGGAAACCAGGCTAATGGGGACAGTTTACATTGCAGATAGTAGATATGGTGAGATGAATTAGCATTGAGAGTTTTGATGAAGAGGATGAAAGATCTGGACTTGATCTGACATAGTAGGTAATGGAGAGTCATTATAGGTTCTTGATCTGAGGAATAATGTGATAAATAATTTTAGAACAATTCTCACTGCAGGATATCCTGAAATCAGAAAGGATCTTGCATAAGTTCAGTCATAAAGTATTAAGGGCCTAATTAGTGTTTTGGCTGCATTCATGAAAAGAAGCTGATGGACATGAGAAGAAGGCAAAATCATCATAATTAAGTGGCAGACTGGATAAATGAGATAAAGAAATCAAATATTCCAGATTGTGGGACTGGGTGACTAGAAAAATAAACAATTATTGGATCATTGAAAGTTTGAAATGAAAGGATTTACAATTGCATCCCTAATTTGTGAGGGTCATATTATGGTGTTAAGGTGCTGCTTCACCAAATATTCCTTGGTGCCATTAAAAGTGATGGAATAATGAAGTGGATGGACTTTAGTAATCTTATTTAAAGGGTAACATAATAAATATTTCTAGAAAAATTTATTGTTACTCCCCAATTCAAGAACCTATGAACTCCCTATTTGTCTTCTGTATCAGATCAAGTCATAATTCTTCATTCTGAAGAAATTTGAAATGTCTTACATTTCTCATGAAAATTTACTTTCTATTTTTTCTCCTACTTTAACTCCACAAGTTTTTAACATATGATTATCAAATTCTTCATGAATTCATTAATTGAGGATAAAGCTAAATTAACTCCACAAGCTTTTTACCACATGACTATCAATTTCCTCATGATTCATTAATTTATACTCAGACTAAATATAGTATTCATTTAGATCATATTATTAATCTCCTAGAGACTCTGCCAGAAAATGAACTTATCATAAAGGAAATCAAACTTAGTTCAGTATTCCAAGAAAATATGATTTCATCTGGGTGGGTACTCCCTTTGTTAATGCAGGTTGTAAACTCTTCCATACCTTAACAAATGTTTTAATGAATTTCTGTGACCAAAAGTAATCTTTACTTGATGATGAATTCAGGCTGGTACTCAGATGATATAAACAGCCTATCCTTTGGAGTATATGTGCTTGGTATTACTTTCTAGAATTTGTGGTCTACTGACATGACCTTTGTGAACCTGGGGTCACCTCAGGTCCATTAACAGCTACTCTTAAAAAATGAACAGGCAACATGCTTTTAAATTTAATCTGAATTATTAACACTTTTTGCGTTACATTCTTATGTCTGGACAATCAACAAAACAATAAATCAAGTTCTGATTTGTATTATTTACTGATTTCTGAGGTATAAATGCTTAAGCTAAAATTTAAAAAATAGCTCTCCAGTTCAAACTGGTTCCTGCTATCGTCTCCACATTTCCATGCCTCCATTAATTTATCAGAGGATGACTTTAGTGGAGAAAGTTGAATCATGAATACAATAAAATGTATGAAGTATCATACTGAATAAAATAAAAGTGTAGCATGAATTAAGAAAACCTTGTAATCTGAATTTACAATGCGGGTATACCAGAAACAATTACTATAATCTTTAAGGATTTATTTCAAAGTTCCTTTAATGATCAAACTCCCAAAGTGTATTGATGTTTCCCTGTAGGTGTTTTTAATTGCAGCAAATATAGACTCACTTTTCTTCCAATCCCTGCTCACACTGGCAATGAGTATCCCTAAGAACAGCTGATATTCTGCTTCCTAGGTTCTAGAGGACCCTAAGGGCCTGGAAAGTGTTCTTCTGACACTGTAGCTCATTCGCTCAACCCACTGGGTTCTTCCCAATATCATTCACTTTCTCAACAATATCAATTAACCAATAAACACCAAATAGCTTTTATAAAGGAATATTTACTAAGAACATATAACAACATCTGAAGTACAAAAGACTCTGACAGGGGAGCACACTTTCCTCTCCTGCTACCTAAGTCCTTGGGAAGAGTAGGCTCAGATATTAAGTGATTGCAATAAAAAATTCTTCCCCAGGTTCACTCCTGGGTGTGGCAAAGCTTTAATAAATGAATCCATCACTTTTAAGAGTCTTTGCTTGTAAGGAAGCTGCTGGGTTGATTCATTGCTGAGCTGGGTCAATCTGACTCTTAAGGACTATGCTGTGTTCTCATCTCATTTAACTTCAGCAGTTATTGACAGGTTCTGCTATAGCCCTTCTGTTTTAAAAACTGGGCTCTCCTTGTCATGTCCTCCTCTGCCTTTATATATTTCTCTGACGTTCTTAGAATGTTGCTGTTCATTCTTCATTTTCAAAGACCAATGACATAATGGGGTGATGTCTTGATTTACATGTAAATTGGATTTAAGTGAGGCAGAGTTGCAGAAAGTCATCAACCTCACTCAGTCTTCCTGAGTCACCGGAAATCCAGACAAACATCAGGATGACTGGTGATGGCCCAGAATGCAGTAGGTGACCTGGCATGTTCAATGTCTGACCAAGTTCTAAGTGCACCACAGAGCCTGCTCCAGCTGCCTTCATGACTGTTGGAACAAATTATTCTTATCTGCCCATTCTGCTGGAGAAAGTCTTCACATGCTTGGGGGTCAACATTCTCCTAACTCACTGATGGACTTGAGGCCTGTTAGTTCCCCTTAATCTGATTTAGTCCATCTACTGAGATGGTTTTACCAGCATGTGGCTGCTATGAGAGGTGAGAGTTGGGTAAAAGATGGACACTAAAAGTGTATGAGCAGCCCTGAGAAGGGCTCAGCAAGCCCTCACACCAAAGGAACACCCCATAAGCCCCTTGGAAAAGTATCCTGATGAATGAAGACCAACTTGCATTGAAAATGAGGGTTGTTTAAAATAGGAGTCAATTTCTAAAAATGTGATTCACACGTTTGTAAAGCATGGCACTCCAGTATTCAGATACTTCAATGCATGAGATTAGGGGAGAAATAACTTAAAGAAACTTAAAAAATGCACTTAATGGAAAAAAATAAGTTATATAATGAAATAGCTGTAATTGAAATGGTTATCATAAACATATGTTCCTTAGTGCTAACCTACAGTTCTTTCTTTAGTATTCTTGCCAGTATCTCCCCTGAGCAGAATTAAATTGTTGTTTCATTATGTGCCCAAATGGGGAGTAGTGCAATATCACCAAATTAATTTTCATTTGGAAACCACAAAGTAAAATCTGAATGTAGGTCTCCAGAAACTAAACAAGCACTGATCAAATGGATCCCCCTATCTCCTTAGGAAAATATACAACAGCAGCTCTGAAATTCCCCTTTCTTATCACAATGTTTTTGATTCTCCCACAGCTTTTCCCTTCATGGACCTGTTCTTCACCTTCACTGTGACCCTTCTTTGTTCTTACAATCTATTACCACACTGAGATTTTACTTCCCTCCCTTTGCAGTCACTTCAACAATGTACTTTGTCTTCCAGCCTTGAATCTCTTCCCGTATTGCACTTTATGGTTTCAACCTTGCTAATCCCAAGCCTGGGTGACCCCCATGGACCCCCTTCTATGCTCTAGTTGCTGCCAAGTGCTGCTGGAGATAGTTAGGAAACCTTGCTGATTGGGTCCACTACAAATTCATATTATCTAACTTCAACTATTTGGCATGTAAAGATATTCACAACAGCTTGGCCTTAACCTGCCTTTCCAGCTTTTAAATACTAAGTTCTTTGAATCATTTCCAGTTAAATTGAACTTCTTACTGTTCTACATAGGATATTTGATGTCCCATCTCCCACTGACTATCCCCCATGTGAATATACTCCCTTGTACTACTTAGTATACCTAGTTTCCTTCAAGATTCAACTAAAACACAAACTTCTATGTGAAACCTTCCTCACAATTGCTACTTCCTTTCCTCAAAAAATTTTGTATTAACTTTGATTGCACAATTACACCATTTCACAATGGAGGATGTATTCTAATCCCCCAAATGGGTTTTGAATTCTCTATAAATGACTGGATGCTAGATGGACTGTCTCCTTCTGGGAAAGTAGAGCCATTGCTAGAAACGGTGGCAAATGTGGATGTGGGGAGTTGAAAAAAAAATTCCTCTTCCTCTCCCATCCTTGTAGGCAAGAAGAAGCCACTGGAGTTTATTGAGTAGGGGGTGGTGACACAATCAGACAAATGCTTTAGGAAAATCACTTTAGTAGCTGAATTGGAGGATGGATTGGAGTGAGAAGAGACTTGAGACAGACAGACCCACCAGTGGAGGTGATAAGGGTCTGCCCTAGAGAGGTAGTAGTGTTCAGTGGAAAGAAGTACATATATTTGAGAGTCGTTGCAAAGGTGAAATCGACATAACTTGAAAACAGATTAGATATTGGGAAAGCGATAAGATTGTGAGGAATCCAGGATAATTTTTATGTTGTGCATTTGAACAACTGGGAGGATTATGCTACCCTCTATAGTAATTGTGAAGGTAGAAGAAGGGGCGAGTTTAGTGGGGAAATGATCTTCTATTTTGGACACACTGAGTTTAAGACTTCTACTGGACATCCAGTTTGGGATCTTTAAAAGGCTGGAAATATGAGATTGGAGGTCAGCAGACAGATTGGAGGAAGAAAGATAGATTTGATAATCATCAGTATAGAGATAGTTATCAAACTCATGGAAGCTGATGAGATCACCAAGTGAAGTAGCATCGAGGGAGAAGAGAAGAGGGCCCCAGAAAGAACACCAACTCTGGGTAAGAAAGCATGATCTGGAGGAAAAGCCAGCAAAGGAAAGTTAGGAGGTTTTCTTTCCAGGAAAGAGAGTGTCCCAAAAACCTAGAGAGAAGAGAGGATCAAGGAGGAGTGTCAAAGGCTGCAGAGAGGGAAAAGAGAATGAGTAGTGAGAAAAGGCCTTTGGATTTGGCATCTAAGAGATTATTAGTAACTTTGGAGAGGAAAGTTTTGGTGAAACTGTAAAGTCAGAAAGATTGTAAGGGGTTAAGAAGAGAGTTGAGAAGAAAGAAAGTGGAGGAACTTATTGTAGATTGCCTTTTTGAAGAATTTAGTCACAAAGGGATGAAGAGATATAGGATGGCAATAGGGATAGAAGGATAAAGTGAGTTGTTTTTGTTTGTTTATTTGTTTTTTCCAGGATAGGAGTGACATGGATATGTTTGTAGGCAGCAGGGAAAAAGTCAATAGAGAGTAAGAGATTGAAAATAAGTATAAGAGTGGGGATAACAGAGGATGCAATCTGTTGGAGGGGACAGGATGTAATGGGATTCCTTTAGCCTTTATAAGGAGTATGACTATTTCATCATGTGAGTCAGAGGTAAAGGGGGAGAAAGTGTCATAAAGCATCTGAATGATGAGAGATAAGACAGGAGAGGAAACTCATGACAAATGGTCTCCTTTTTCTGCAAAATACAAGCTAAGGTTCTCAAATGAGAGAGTAGGTGGAGAGGGAGACATGGAAAGTTTGAGGAGCAATAAAAGGGTAAATGAGAACATCATTAAAAATTAAAATGAGATATTGATGATGATTTTAATAATAGCAATTGATTTTTTCTTTTTGGTAGAAGGAGTCAAATAGATGAGATCACATGACTTGTGAAAAATTTGCAAACCTAAATAATGTCAGTTACTTAGATATTGCACAAAATGAGTTACCTCATAACAAAATAAAATAAAGTTAAACATAACTAACTGATCCATCTGCCCTGAGTCAATGGAGTTAACTCCATACCTTCTACCTCTTTTCTAAGAAGAACGGAAAATACATGATCATTAGACATCTCAAATAAATGGTCATTACATTAATCTAGAGTCTAGTGCTTTTTTTTACAAAATGTATGGTTTTCAAAAGCTACAACTGAGAGGAAGAACCTCAAGCTAGACCAATGATTCAATACCTTGAGTTAAGGAAGCTGTGGTTTCCTTAGATCAACTAAGAAAAGATCCCCCAATTTCCATTGGTCCTAGGATGCACCTGTAAGTTCTGAGAAGACAATAAGTGGGGAGCTAGGGTGGGACCACAAGGAAGTACAAGTTTTGAAATAGAAAGCAAATCAATCTAAATTTAGAGGCAATATGATGAGGAGCAAAGAAACACCAAGAAGCCTATAGTCAATAGTCGTGGGTCCAGTGCAGAGTCAATGGAAGAAGAGGTGATGTCACCACTAGTCTAATCACTCAAGAAATATTGATCTAGTCAAATGAAATGTAGGCAGGTCAGTTAGGACAGAACAAAGAGGATAGGATCCAAGAGAGAATTTCTAGAGGGACAGAACCTGGAGATCTGTGCTAAAACCTGAAAGAAGATAGTCTTAGGCCCAGATAGGAGAGAAATTTTTGACCCCACACCTGGTAACTAGGTAGGGAGGTAAAGAGGAAGAAGGCCAAGTGAAGTGATCAAAGAAAGACCATACTAAAGAAGACTGTGGTGGAAAAGGACCTGCCTGAACAGGTTTGCTATACATGGCTGTTGAATAATTTTATTCTGCAAGTTCTTAATTCCCTGATGTAGGACTGAGATGTGAAAGCCTGGTCAGTCAAACCCATGTTAAAGCAGCACTGATGATAGAAAGGGTACTGACCTAGGTTCCAGCTTGCTCTCATTAACATTTGCTAAACTCTAGATTCATTATTTCTAGCAACTTAGCTACTTTGGGGCATTTATATTGCTATTTTTGAAAGAGGTCATTAGCAGACTTGTTCCCTAAAAACCTCTCATTTTACCTTCTTTCCAGAAGCTTCTTTGTTTTTCTTAGATAAGAGAAAGTACAGGGAATTGTGTCTTTATAATGACTTTACTCTCAACAAAATTATCACAGGATCATAGATTTAGACCTGGAAGGGGCCTTAGAGGCCACTGAGTCCAATCTTTTGCTTTCACAAGTGAGGAAACTGAGGCAAGGAGAAGTCAAGGGACTTTCCCAAGGTTGCACAGCTAGCAAGTGTTTGAGACAGGATTCAAATTCAGGTCTAGCACTCCCATTATCCTTGGCCCTGATTTACCGGAATGAACACTGTATTGGGAATCAGAAGACCTCTGTTCAGATTCTTCCACACCCATCTTCTCCTGCTTAATATCTGGGTTACCTTGGACAAATTACTCAACCTTTAAGGGCCATTGTAAGCAACAAAAGGAAAAAAATTTCAAGAAAAGTTTGAGGTTACAACCTGTCCCACCTCACCACCCCATAAGGCACATAAATTAGTAGGGGATCCAGGAATAAGGTGGTAGCTGAAACTTAACAGAAGATGCCAGTTGGCTGAGCTTCAGACTGACTCCTTAAAAATGAGATAGCATCTGGGTGCTAGAGTTGATCTAGCACCCAAATGGATCCCTACTGCCTGGCCCCAGGCTGCATGGAACCATAATACCAATCAATATTCCACCATTCTCTGTGTTCAGATTAACAAAAGTAGAGATAATCAGGATTTGCTAGTTTGTGTGTGTATGTGTGTGTATATACACACGTACATATATACATATAGAGAGATATATGTATACACACATACTTATATATACATATGTATGTTACATACATATATACATAAATTAATTAAAACATTTATATAATTAAAACACATGTGCATGTATGTGTGCATGTACACATGTGTGCATTGTGTGTGTTTGTGTGTGTGTGTGCAGCTCTTTGTTAATTTTATTCTGTAAGTTTGGGGCCAGTGTTGAGCTGAAGTGGGAGTGAACCAGATAACAGGAATTTGAACTACTGCAAAAAGCAAAAACCTGAAGGAAGCGATCTGTCTACTAATCAGTTTAGACAGGAAATAAATAATGGTGATGAGGAACTAGAAGTTCATTAATGATGAGGGAATAGCATGGGGAAAAGTATCTGATCTCATTTTTCCCAGACCTCTCTCTCTCTCTCTCTCTCTCTCTCTCTCTCTCTCTCTCTCTC
>NW_027185712.1:27293183-27402043 GCF_028583685.1 Petaurus breviceps papuanus
TCTCTCTCTCTCTCTCTCTCTCTCTCTCTCTCTCTCTCTCTCTCTCATAGTTCCTGGCCTTCTTTTCTGTGGAATCCTTCAGTCATTTGTTTCCTACACTGATTAAAATGTTGTCTTTATACAGAGCAAAAAGTGTTTATTCACATCTCCAAAATCACCAGCACATCTTCTTCCCTTTCTTTTCTTTGATGAAAGTGTTCAATCAGCCTATCAACAAGCATTTACTAAATACAATCCATATGCTAGGTACTGTGCTAGGCACTAGGGATACAAAGTCATAAATTAAACAGTCCCTGCCCTCATTCAACCCAGAAAGACAACATGGAAATCTCTAAGTATATACAAAATAAATACAAGGCAGGGGAGGTCTCTAGAAGTTTGGGGAATTAGTAAAGTCTTCATGTAGGAAGTGGTGCTTAGTTTAATATTGGATGGACAAAGAGATTCTAAGAGGTGTGGAGGAGACACATTCTAGGCATGAGGGACACCAAACATAAATGCATGGAGATGGAGCTTCACGTGTGAGGAACAGCATGAAGTTTTATTGGTGCATGAAGGAGAACATACAAAGAGGGTAGAAAGTGATGTGAGAGCCGATTTGTGAAAGGATTTAAAAGAGGAACTTATATTTATCCTAGCAAGAAAAAGAGCTATTGTAGTTGATTATGTATGGGAGTCAGAATTTTTTTTTAAAGAAAATTAGTTTTATAAATATTTTTCTATGTAAATGAACTTTATCCTTGTTATCTATGTGATTATTGATTTTTTACTTATTTGTATGGTTGAGCTGTTTGAAATTTTGGTTCTTGAAATAAAACATAATTCATTTCTTAAATCTTTAAAGCAGAAAACTGCACTGGGATTTTTGGAATACTTTGTAATTCTGTGTGTGTATGTGTGTATACATAAATATGTACACACATGTCAGATGGATAGGGCTTCAAGCAGCTCTGTGGGAGAGGAATGGAGTGTAAGACAGGCTCAGTAGGGTGATAAGTGGGAAGATTGGCTGCTACTCGGTCTCAACAAGTGGGTAAGACTCTCAGCTGCTGTGTCAAGGTCACAGGGTTAGTATCAACAGGTGGATAGTATATCCCAGGTATTCAGGCAGAGGGCAGAGGTTACTGAGCTACTGAGGTCTTCTTCTAAGGGTGGAGCTGAGGACAGGGGCAGGGACCCTGATTTTTCTGATCTAAGGATTATTCTTGGCAACAAAGATCTAAACCAGGTAATATGAAAGAATATTAAAAACTTCCAAGAAGGAACAAAGAATGTACCAATTCTCTTTCCTTGTCCAATGTAGTGGGATGTAAGAAAAAGAGCAACCAACGTTTGAGAGGATGGACAAAAATATAGCGTCTTCTAGAGGGAGTCAGTTTACTGTTAGTGAAAGAAAATGGAAAGAGAATGAAAAAGAGAAATGGAGGATAAAGGAAGTTCCATTAGTGATTGAGCAGCAGGGCACAATTAAAATGTAGGGCAGAGACAGAAAGGGACCCAGGAATGATAGTTTTGAACTAGTTAGGAATGAGAGTACAGAGACAGTTTTCAGAGAAAGGAATATTTTTTCTCCACGATGGAGTAACCCTAAATCAGTGAATCAGTAAAAACAAATTTACTATCCATAGTTACTGATTATTTAGGGCTTTACCTTCCGAGTCCTACAATGGTAAGTGATCTGTTTTGTAGTATTCCCCCACCAAATGGTGAGAACATTAGAATACTGGTGGTAGGAAGCTTAAATCAAAGGGGCTGAATTCCAAGTTCCCAGGGACAGGACTGAATTCATATATGGCACCACCTCAGTAGCTGTATACCAAAATGATAGGGGAATGAGATTTCCCACAGGTGGGACATGCATTTAACTCTGTGTCAGGTCTTATGCTTGAGGTCTCAATCAACACAATACTAAGATTTTGCCTGGGAACCCAGGATCTTTAGCTCCAAACATGATATCTAAGGTACTGGATGGGATAGTACTATGCCTTTGAATTCTCAGACTTGCTGGTTCCTGGGTAATGTTTCTACAAAAATTCTAGAACATTTTGCAGTTAAAGTAAAAAATAAGTTAAATAAATTATATGAATGACTAAAGTGAAGTCCATAAATTAAGATAGATGAACTGGTTTGAACTTTTTTTTTTCTTTTAATCCTGCTGTCCTCAGTTCCAGGACCTTGTTTCCTGATGGCTTGTGCCTGGAACTGACAATTGTAACTAACATCGACCCTTCTTGAATAATGGGTGTGATTATTGGAATTCAATTCTCAAAATGCTTAGAACAAAGAGAAGATCACGTATTGGTAGAAATTTTCTATATTATGTTTCTTAGAAGGCTGTGTGTCTTACACAGATTGTGATGGCATCATTGGGGACTATGGTCATATGGGAGAATAGAAGAAGACCTCATATAGCAGTAAGGCCATGATGTTTCTAAACTCAGAAACTGAATCTGACCCCTGATGACATCAAAGCCAAGGCAAGACGTTTTAGAAATTCTACTAAATGTCCCTAAATCCCTAGGAAAGAAATTCAAAGGAGCAGTTGGCCCTATACACTGAACAATTACAATTGGGTCTTTGAAGTTACTGTTGCCTCCCACTATACTGTCAATCGGTGATTAAAGAAGAAGACAGAGATTATGATTGCCTTAAAAGTCTAGGAGATAGCTTTAAATCTAGGTGTCAGGAAGGCTTTATCATTTTATTCTTTCCAATGTTATTTGCATTGTTTTGAATACTTTTGCTATTTGATTCATGAGCCTCTTGTATGGTCTGGGATTAGCTAACTGAATCATATAATTGATTACTCAAAACAATCATGCTGAATATGAAGTGAGGGGGTGTTCTACCTAGGAGCAACTAGGTGACCCAGTGGACAGATCCCAGGGCTTAGAGTCAGTAAGATGTGCATTCATAATCCTACCTCAGACACTTACTTAGCTGTGTGATCCTAGCAGCTAAGTCATTTCAGTTCCCTGTATCTGTAAAATAGGTATAATAATCATATCTACTTTGCAGGGTTATTGTGAGAATCAGGTGTGTTAACATTTATAAATGCTAGCTATTATTACCATTACATTCATAAATTGAAATTCATAGCTATGCAAATATAGTATTTAAGTACTGTCAGACTGTTCCTTCTAGACTACTAGCTTTATCTAGGTGAGCCAGGCAAATACAGGGTACTCCAAAAGTCTTAGTAAAGATTTAAACTATTATAATACATATTGAACTCTTTATATCTATTATTTTTAATATGTTGAAGAGTCAATCACAAAGCCTTTTTAAAAATTAAAACTGCAATAAGACTTGTGGAACACACACATTGTTTTCAGTACATAAAAAGACTATCTCAAACCCTTTTTTCAATCCCTGAAAATATTTTATTAATATCACATATATGGATTTCACATCAAGAGGGAAGGTGGAGGGAAGTTGGGAGGAAGGAATAAGTATTTTTATACTGCCTACTGTGTTCCAAATATTATGTTCATTGCTTTTACAAATATTATCTCATTTGATCCTCACAACAACCATGTAAGGTAGTTTCTATTGCTATCCAATTTTAGAGTTGAGGAAGCTGAAGCAAATAGAGGTCAAGTGACTTGCCCAGAGTCAAACAGCTCGTAAGGGTCAGAGGCTGGATCTAAAGTCAGGGCATTCTGACTCTAGGTCCAGCACTTCATCCACTATACCACCAATTGCCTAATCATACACTGTGGAATGTACCAGTTCTCCACTGGTGCCCTTCCAATATCAGGAGAAAGTAAGGAAAGCCCTACCCTCTCAGTACTTTGGCTAGACCTCCCGGGTTGGACTTTTGGGAGGACATAGACATGAGTTACAAAGATGAATGACTAGACATGAACAGGGTATGATTTGTATCATTGGAGGTTGCAAGATCACAGATCCATTTGAGTACTGGAGTACATCAATACCAAAGGAAAGAAAAGAGAATGTGAATTACACATTGGCACCATAGGTGGTGGGGGGTGGGGGGGGAGACATTTTAATTATCTGTGTGTTACCTTCTTGCTGTGTATCTCTCCAGTGTGGGTGGACTTTTTGTATACTCAGTGTCTCTGCTTGTGTATAATAATTTGTGATGGGTACTGAAACCTCTGCACTCAGGAATAAACACCAATCAAATAAGACAAGGACCAACACATACAGATGTGGGACAGAAAATGGTGAGTAAAAGAGGATGGAGTGAGGAAAGTAATCTAGGAAAAAAAAATCCCTGCTATTAAGAGCGCAAGGGGAGAGAGGGCTTTACCAGGGCTAGAGAGGAGTCACTGTTTTCTCAAGTGTTCAGAAGAGCTCAAAGAAAATTCAACTTGAAGTAGAGGTAGAATTAAGATAGAGCCAGAAAAAGAATGCAGATTTCCTGGATAGTCAGAGAGATAAGTATTTGTGCCAGCAGGTGATTGGGTTACTGGAACCAAAGATTTCTAAGTAAAATTTATTTCCTCAGCTGGATTCTATATTTACTCCATGTATCCATAATTACTGACCAGTAAATTGTTTGCACTCTGGCAAGTGTTCATACCTGTGGGAAAGGTGGTTAATTTTATTTTATTTTATTGCATTCAAGACAACTGATGAAAGTATGTTATGGTCGGTTACTTCCTACAAGAAAAATATGAGAAACAAATAGTAAGGTGATATCTCCGAGGCCATTGCCCCAATCAAAAGGGCAATTCTCAAACAGAAAACTGTCTGGCCAAGTTCCTGCGTTGGATACTTTTGGTAACTTCCCATTACTAGCACCCAGGAGAATACAGAGGGGAATTTCTTCTCTTAAGGGCAATACTCTCTGGAATCCTTGGTCTTTCCCTTTTTCCCTTCCAGCTCTAAAAATCCATGCCCTATCGTACTTAACTCTTTCAAGAGAAATGTGCTCTGAGAGAGTTGTTTGGGAGTTTATTGGGTAATGTCTAGTGTCAAAACAAAATATTCAATGAGTGCTGGCACATCCTTACCTCTTAGCACATTGGCAATAGAACATAAAGCCATTGTAAAGTGTGCATTCATAGTGTCAGGGATTCTCGTGAGACAAACACACATTAAGTTTTAGATACATTATATGTACAATGTCTAATGTTACTAAGTTATCTTGGCAGTGTTCAAGAATTAATCAGTCTTTTCCAGGCTTTCTTTGTTTTACTCCCTTTCTATCTGAAATGCATGCCCTAATTCCTTTCTTCTTAATTTACTTAATTCACCCTACCTTTTACCCTAGGGCCAAGGCCAAGGCCAAGTGTTTGTATTCTCTCAGGTCATTGAACTCTGAGGAAGTCGCTTTGTTTTTCTGCCAAGGTTTCAAGTCCACTCCTTATATTCAGATTGAAACTGCTGTCTTCCCAGCTGCATGTAAAACAACTTGTCAGTGTCTTCTGATACTTCATACAGAGAAGTTCCCTGAACCTACCCTCCTCCTGTTCTGGGCACCCAAGACCCTGTTCTGCTTCCTCATAGAGACAGAGCTGAAAGGAGCTTTGGAGTCACCTAGTCCAAATGCATGATTTTACAGAGAAGAATACTGAAGCCCAGAACAGCAAAGTAACTTCTTCAAAGTCACACAGATAAGGAGGGGCAGAGCAAGGACTGAAATCCAGGGGCTGACTCTAAATCCAGAGCTCTGTCCTGGTCTTCACATCATGCTCAGTCTTGCTTCTGTCGCTTTTTATTCTGTCTTGCTCGGAAAGCCCCAAGTTCCTTTACAACCTCAACTCATTCCCTGACGCTCTAACCCCCCAGCCTCAAATAGCCCATTTCTACTGGATACACATTCAGATATAAAGAAATATTCATTACACACATATACAGACTGAGAATCCCATCACTGTTCATTCCCTGGCAACATTCTTAGTCAAGTACTCAACTCATCCTTGTCAGCCTGTTGTTCAGTTATGTCCAATTCTTCATGACCCAATATGGAGTTTTCTTGGCAAAGACACTAGACTGGGTTGCCATTTCCTTCTTCAGTGATTAAGGCAAACTGAGATTAGGTGATTTGCCCAAAGGTTTACAGCTACTGAGTGTCTGAGGATGAATTTGAACTCAGGTCTTCCTACTCTAGGCCTAACACTCTCTCCATTGAGCTACCTAGCTACCCTGACTAACTTCTATATCTATTCCATTCTAATCTAGCTTTCCAATGTGCCCTCTCATACCCCTGTTCCATTGTTAACAAACCACTCTTCATATTATATGATTTATACCCCTTCCACCCCACCTAAAACAATAAAACAAAACAAAAAACCATATATGTATTTCTCCCCATAGATAAGTTCCTTGAAAGCAGGGACTTTTTCATTTCTCTATTTGTATTCTCGGTGTCTTGTACAGTGTGACACATAGTAGAGGTTTAAGAAATGTTTATTGAACTTTTTTTTTTTGCTTTTGAGAGGGCAATTGGAGTTAAGTGACTTGCCCAAGGTCACATGGCTAGTTTTTGTGTTACGTGTCTGAGGCCTCCTAACTCCAGGGCCAATGCTCTATTCACTGGGCCACCTAGCCGCCCCTGTTTATTGAATTTAAATGACTTGTGATTTTATTGGTATGAGAAATTTCTGGTGTGTAATATGTCATTGCAGATCAAAAGCTTATCTTTCATTTATAATCTTTAAGAACTCCCTGGGTAGCACTGAGAGGTCAAGTGACTTATCCATGATCATACAGCCTGGTTAGCAGAATGTTCTTCCCTCCCCACCCGGGGAATATGGTGGTTCCTTGTCTATTGTTATTCTCCCCTCCCCAAAATATTGGGACAAAAAACATTTCAAATCTGCATCCTGGTGCAAAACCCAAGTTGTTCTGCTCTACTTTGGACTTTACTCACAGGATTATTTGGAGGATCAGATAAAATAATAAATGTGAAAGATTTTTGAAAATTTTAAAACAATTTACAAAATAGTGTAGGGTACTCTTTCATTTAGTCCCACAATTTAGTAGGGTCATGATTGAGACCCATCCTGAGCTACAGCTGAGCAGGCTTGATGTCACTACGATGAAAAACAGGGTGTCTGGTTCAGAGACTGGGACATCACAAGCAGGAAGGTATTGCCCAAATGCAGAAACATGATAAATAAGCCAAAGTCAAGAGCCAGGATACTAGTTGTGTAGCTGAAAAGTCAAGGTTAAAACCAGGATCAGAACTAAGTGGGTATTTCTAAGTGGTGGTAAACTGGTGCTATTATTTTTAATTATTATTTTGCAAATCTCCATTTTGGACAAATATTTTTTAATTATTGTTCTTACTTTCAAAACAGAAATGAAAGTACTAAAATATTAGTAAGTGTAATTGAAATCAATTTTCAGTTGAAATTATCTTTATATAATAGTTGTTGCCATGGGTAGAATTACACTTAGAGGGTTTTTAGGAATGAACTCAGTGGCCTATGATGTAAGCTGAACCTTTTAAACTTTTCTGGCATGGGGGAAAGGAGAAGCAGCTATTTCTGGTCATTTTGCCAACTGGCATTGTAGACTTGTCTGCCTTGCATATTGAAGAATGTGTGGGCCTATTTATGCCTGCAGAATCTATGCTGGAGTTACAAGGAAGACTAGGAAAGCAAATAGATAAGGCTGCTAGGTGAGGTCACCCAACCAACATCAAGTAAACTGAGCAAATTCCCACAATCCCAGGGCATTAACCAAAAAGTTCAGGGGCATCAGGTAACACTTTTCATTGGTAAAATGCAAAAAGTATATGTCAGTCAGGCTAGGTGCTATCAGATATCATCTAACTAACTGCACTATAAACATATTAAAGGTATCCTAGATGCTACCAAAACAAAAGGTTGCTCTTTTATTGTCTATACAAAGAATATCATAAGTGATTGAAAAGATGCAATTGGGAGTAAAACTTATAGATCTATTTACTAATCTGTGTCCCTGTTGTACACTGCCCAACAGAATGTAAGTTTCTGAAGAAGAGAAACTATTTCACATTTGTCTTTCTACCCTGGGTGTCTAGCATCATGTCTTGAACATAGTAGGCATGTTCAAAATGTTTATTGAATTGAATCTATGATCTACAATATCTTATCAGTAAAACCAGAAGATCTAACATTTAAAGCCGTGCCAAATGCATGTCACCCTTGACCTGAGGTACTGACATGGCCTACACAAAAACATTTTAAACTATTTGTAATGATTATAAATTATAATAACTAATATGTAGTCTTTTATTGTGTTAGGAAGAGCGCTAGGGAAGGGGGAAAATTCCTCCCTTCTCTTAAAATCAAAGTTTTCTCAATTGTCACATAATGTAATTCTAGATTTTGTAATGTGAGATTCCATCCCCCATCAATTCCATAGTTTTGGGGTTCACGGTTTTGGAGAACAGAACTGTTCTCCCAGTTAAAAGACATTAAAGGCATAACCA
Source organism: Petaurus breviceps papuanus (assembly GCF_028583685.1). Taxonomy (NCBI): domain Eukaryota; kingdom Metazoa; phylum Chordata; class Mammalia; order Diprotodontia; family Petauridae; genus Petaurus; species Petaurus breviceps. The sequence continues at coordinate 27,301,576 of NW_027185712.1, forward strand.
ATTCCTTGGGCCTAGGATTAACCAGACATCATTAGGAGGCAAAAAAGATTCAGCTTGGAAGAGGGGGGAGGAAGCTGGGGAGGGGGGGAAACATAGTAATCCTAAACTATAACTCCATAGAGAACAAAATAAATATTTCCTTGAGTTTCAGCTAAGGGTTTCTCTGGTGTCCTGTCACATTCATTTCTCCTAGTGCTGAATGAAGATTTCCATGCCTGAGGCACATTGATTTCAGAAAAATAGTCAGCTTTATTCAGATAGTTAACTAAGGAGAAAAAAACAAAACTCATTATACAACTGTCTCAGTTCAGTGCTTTCTTTGGTGTTCTGGTCAAACGTCTAAGCTGAAACATTTGCTGAAATAACCTAGATTGTGTCTACAAAACAGCTGTTTTCAGCTACCTTTTCTTTCTATCCAAAACATTTCCTTTTGCCTTTCCCCCTCCCACCCCATGCATATCCATAGAGCAGTCTTGCTGACTCAGTGAGCACATCAGCATCTTGGACAGCCTTACAAAAGATACTTTTCTCATCTCTGCCTGACCTCAGCAATCCTGACAGCAGCAAGTTGACCTAACATACTACCTCTACATCAGAGCTTCCTTTCCCCAACACAGCCTTCCTCTTCACCTCTTCTCTTCTTCAGCCTTGACTTCTGTTCCCAGCAAGAATGATTTATCTCACTTCACAATCCCAAAGTGATCATTGTTTACCTATCTCTTTAGTCTCTTATAGTATAGAGAAAATAAATTACATTTTAGTCTGTTTCTAAATTAAACTCTCTCTTTCCTTTCCTCTTCACCTTGTACTGTGTAAACATGGCAAGTTTTAACATTGTTAGTTTTGTAACTAGAGAATTCAGTCATTTCTAGTTTGCTAAGGTTTTAAAGGTTTAGAAGGAAAATAACAGACTGACCATTTGTAAAGTAACTAGTTGTGCAGAGGAGAATGTTGACATAGAGCTAATTTGGCAAAGGCTATTAATTGAAGCAGACTTTATTTTGTTCAAGGGGTAGCAGAATGATAGTGTCTTCCAAGAAAGGTAAGTGGTCCAGCTAAGTATTATGAGACTTTGAAGAAGAATGGACCCAAAAACTCATCATACAGTTTTTCTATTTACCATTCCTTGCATCTCAAGATATTTCCTATGGAGAATCTTGCTTAGCTCATGACTTCTTTTATCTAATAATTCTTCCTTTGGGATCTGTAAAGAATAGGCCAACTTCATAAGCCCATTCAATATGGTGACAGACATTAGCATAGATAAGTTGAAGGAATAAGCCTGCTCATGTCACAATATCAAAGATGTATCTATTACTTTACAATCTCTTCAATATCTCATAGCATGGAGATAATGTGTACTCTTTTCCAGATTAAACTTTGCCCCCTACAATTTGAGGGGCTTACTCAAGGCCTCAGAAATAAAATGCTATTGACAGAGCCAGGGATGCAATTGATAGTTTCTGTTCATTTCTATGAATACAGCTTATCACAAGATCCAAGTTGACTTGCCTGTAATTCCAACTGAGTCTTTCATGAAAAATGTAGGCCTTGACTTTTTTTCTATAGATAAGTTCTTATCCTCAAGACAAATGAAAAGCCCAACAGACAGATTTTCTTGGGAATTAATAATCAATTTATTAATTAGACTAGCAGATAATCAATAAATTGAAGGTCAGTGGTTTCTCTCAATAACCAAAGGCAAAACCATGTAGGTCCCTGAATGCTTAAATACCTTTGGAAAACAAGGTGCCTCAAGAGGTGAAAATCAACTCTGGTGAACAATTAATGAGGAGGTGGACATATGAATGAGGAGGTGGGCTAACAATCTTCAGCTCCTCTTGCTGGGAACATGACATGATCATGAGGCTCAGCTGCCTCCAGCAATCTGGACAAAGGAATCAGTATCTACCCAGATCACTCTGGTTGATTTTCTCCTTCATGAGCTGAGTTCCTCTAGACTGCAAAGGAGGGTTGCAAGGGTTAATGCTTTAGGACTAGAATCCCGCTAGATTAGATTCTATTCATACTATAAACAAAAGTAAATTCCTCTAGGCAGGTAGGGAGACAGTGGAGGGAGTACCCTAAGGATTAGACCAATTTTATCTATCAGCCTTGTCCTTCAGAGACTGGCCAAATGATCCACACGTCACTGAATGAGGAAATAGAAAGGAAAATCCTCCATCCTAATTAAATAATTAGTTATTAGTGTAATAGAAAAATAATCACTTCTCTCATCCTATTGCTTTTTTCAGCATGTAACAGTAATGCAATAGAATTCCCTCCAGCTGTGGCACAAGCAGCTGTCTGGGAAGAGCACCCACCAGTCTGGCCTTGTTAGTCTATGGACTGTTACAATCAGACTTACTATGAAATGAGTGGGGGAGAGATCAACAAACTTGACGTGTGACAATTCCACTGAATGTTTCTCTAGATCTTTGACCTCATAAGACCTCCCCCTACCCAGACACCTCCTGATGCTTACATGTAGTCTCATCCTGTTTGATTCTTGCCCATGTGTTCCCCTAAATCCTCCACAGAGGATCCCTCTATCGATACAATGAGCAGTTAACTTTAAAAAATAGTTTAACTGTAATGTGTCTTAATAAGCCACAGTCAGGTTTATTTTCTAATTTAATATTTAAGGGAATATTTAAGCAATGGATGGAAGGAAACTTTTAAGCAAATCCATATGTATCATTTATAGAAAAAAAAAGGATAAGAATAGATGTAGTAAAGTCGAGAGCAGTAGAAAGGAAAAGAAGCAGAAAATTGAAAAGGATGAAAGATTCCTGGTAAAATACTTCGTGCTAGAGGAAAGCATTCTATTTCTCTAATTTCATCCTTCTCCAGGGGCTACTTTCCAAAAAGCATGCTTCTCCTGCCCCTTCCCTTACAGAAGTGAAGGATTTTTGATTAACTTCAGTGGTGGTCTCTTGGAAGATCCTCCATTAGATCATTAAATTTCTAGTCCCTTTGGGCAAAGACATCTGTATGATTAAATGGGAAAGGCTCAGGTTACTCCAACAATATTCATTTGTGTTGTTCCCATTCCTGCCATGCTGCCTTTTGAGCTGGTGTGCCTCTGATATCAGCTCCAAAAGAGGCGGATACATTTAATAGGAGCCCCGGGAACTGGAAAGCCACCCACCTCATGCCAGAATACATCACGTGTGACTTACAACCTCTGAGAGAAATCATGTTGGACTTGAACAGAAGTCAGTGACTATGAATGCCTATCAAGCATCCCTTTGTTTCTGCGAAGGAAATGTAGCCAGTAACTTTCCCCCCTAGAGCCTCAGTTTCATTATATATAATATGATAAGACTGGAGCGATTAGATTATTGTTAAGGTCCCATCCAGCTCTAAGTTTCTATAATTCTGTGATTCTAAGTTTCTAAGATATCATCATTGATCTTGAGTCATCTATTTTTGACTTAAGGATTTTCTCCAATTATTGGTTCTGAAAAGCAGACAAACATTTGGTTACCTCATCTAAACAGTGACAGTTTCCTTCTATCCATTGGTGTTTCATTTTGGGGTTTTTTGCCCAGACTTGTGATTTCCTTGGTGCAACCTCAACTCTAGGTGAGAAAATTCTACCAAAGCAGATTGGCAACAGTTCTGCAATTTATAGTCATAGAGAGTTGCCTGGTAACACTGAGAAACTAAGTGAGCCACCCACTGTCCTAACAACATCATGTCAGAAGTGATCTGCATCTAATTCATCCAACCTCTGAGGAGATGTTGCCCCTTTATCCACTACCTCTCTTGCATTCATATTCCATTGAAATATTTAAGTTTGGGAAACAGATTTCACAGTGTTTTAGCTAAAGGCCATATACCTGGGTAAGGACTATCAACATTTGAAAACTAGTTACCTGGAGGGACTTTTCTTAACCTTTTTAAAAATTTGATTTGATTGATGGAAGTAAGGATTCTTTGCATATCAAATGTGTGCTTTGAAAAGTGAGACTAGAGACTAAGGATAGACAGTTTCATTTAATGACAATGGCAACCATCAATTTCTTTTATTTTGAAGGCACTAATTAAAATTTTCTCTCAGTTAGTGAAGAAATAATTTTAAAACAGACAATTTTGAAATTAATAAATGAGTAGTAATAATAACAAAGAGCTAACATTTTTATAGCATTAACTGTGTGATAGGTATTACACTAAACCTTTTAAAAATATCATCCCACTTGATCCTCACAACAACACGGGAAAGTAGGTGCTATTTTTATCCCCATTTACAGATAAGGAAACTGAGGCAAACAAAAGAGAAGTGACTTTCCTAGAGTCACACAGCTAGTAAGTTTTTGAAGGTGTATTTGAACTGAGGTCTTCCTGACTGTAGGCTATAATGCTGGGGATATAAATAGAAAAGTGAGATAACACATATAGTATGCTTCAGTTGCAGAATAATATCTGGTTGACAGAGTTTAAACAGACCATGTCTCAGGAAGCAACATAGTGTAGTAAAAAGAATGCTAGATCTGAAGCCAGAAGACCTTGGACTCCTAGCTCTGACTTGCTAGCTACATGACCTTGAATAAAGAACTTAATATATCTGAGACTCAGTTTCCTAATTTGGCAAATGGTAGGTATAAACCAGATGATCTCAAAGGTCCTTTCTAGCTGTAAATCTATGATCCTATGAGGGTTGAGACTGTGAATAATGTCTGACTGTATTATAAACTATATGTGCACATAGGTTATATCTTCTCTTGTATCTCCTTCCAGCCAGTCAGTGCTTTACCCAGAGTAGGTGTTTAATGAACCAAATTATTCATTAAAAATTTAATGAGACTTATAGATATTAAAGTATCTAACATACATAAATAAGTTTCAGCAATAATCCTTATGAAATAAAATCCATTTTATTGAAGAGCAAACTAAGGAAATGGCTTAACTTGTAGTATCTCTTCTGTACAATTTCATATCCCCCTTTTCTACTTGAGTTTGTCCTCCCTGCTTTACATGATCCAAGTCTTTAGTGTTAACACTGCTCAAGGCCATCTTACATCTCTTATTTACCCTTTTAGTCATTTGAAAATTTGATTTTTTTTTAACTGTGCTATTCCATGGTTCATAGTCAGTCATTCAATAAGCATTTTGTAATCATGCATTATGTTTGAGGTACTAAGAGACATGGGATGCAAAGAAAACCCAAAGACAGTCCTTGCTATCAAGGAGCTCACAGTCTGTGCAGCCGTTACAGAAAAACACCTATTGTACAAAAAGATCGATACAGGATAAATTGAAGATAATCATGAAAGTATTAAAGGGATCAGGAAAGACATAGTAAAAGATAGGATTCAGAGTCATATATTGCTGTAATAATTTTGGAGCTTACTTTAATACAGAGAAAAATTTAAGGTCATTTAAAACACTACAGAATTTTCCAAAATACAATTCAGATTATTTTTCTTCTATCCAGTCTTTTTATTCAAAGAGACTTTATTGAGTTTCCAGTATGTATTGGGTACTAAGCTAGGAATTGCAGATAATAAAAACAAAATCATCCTCTCCCTAAAAGAGTTTAAACTTTTACACAAAAATGTGAGGTACATAAAGTGTACTTACATAAGTACAAAATACATACACAATACAAAAGAAATGGGGGGGGGGTAGGCAGGAGCAGTGTGGAAGGGCACTGGCAATTGGGAGACTAAGTTAAGCTACTTGAATTGAGGCTTGAAGGAAAATGGGAATCCTATGGGACAGAGGAGAGGAGGGAATGTATGCCTGTAAAAAGTTAAGAAAACAGGAGATAGAATGCTGTGTACAGGGACTAGGCCAGTTTGACTAAGATGTAAAGACATGAGATGGGAAGTAAGCAGGAGTCAGATATTAAAGATTTTAAATGTCAGGCTGAGGATTTTGTATTTTTTCCTAAATACAGGTGGGAGTCACTGGAGTTTATTGAGCAGGGGAGTGACATTATCTTATATGTTTAGGAATATAAATTTGGCAGCTACCTGGAGGAGAAGCACACAAGTATATCTTGTATATGCTACGTCAGAGTTGTCATATAACCCATATATATATATATATGTATATATATATATATATGTATATATATATATATATAACCCATAACATATATAACCCATAACACTCATCCGTGTGACTTGACCCAGACTAAAATGTAGTCCCCATCTGATTTTAGTGTTGATGTATTAATTTTAAAAGGGCAATATATAAAAGTGTGGTTTTCTAAGTCTTAAGTCATACCTTCTGTATAGTGTAGTGACCCACATTTCCATTTGAGCTTGATAACTCTGCTCTACATCATTTAGTCAGCTGTATGATTATAAACATGTGGTCTTATTTGTGAAATCCTGACTTATTTTCTCACATCTTCATCAAAGATGGCCTCAATATGTGTATGGATTATTCTCACAAAAAAAATTGCAGAAGTAGGAAAACTAAATGTCAATCAGTAGTTGATACTTTGTTGCTTGATTTTGTTCAGTAGTTAATAATGTCCATTTTCTCCAAATATTTACTATTCTCCACTTTTTCAGATATTACAAAAATCAATCAATACTCTCAAAGTTATGTTGCTTCCAGTATGGACTTTCTTCTTCTAATCTTGATCTATTCCAGTTGTTCTTCCCATTTGTGATTTCTTTAGTGCCATTTTTATTTCTCTGTGCATCACATCAGAAACCATACTGTTAAGAGTTCAAATATGGTGATTCTACTATAATTAATGGGGGAAATGCATTATTATCAAAATATTTACAGATATTTTCCATTTTTTCTTAATTTCATGATTAAAAGACCTTAAGTGATTTTTTCTGAATTAGGTCTTTTTTATTCTCTCTCTATTTGTTTTTACCCTCTACCATTTTCCATTGTTTATGCCTCACTAGCTTTCATAAGCTTGAACCATTTTCCTCTGTAAGGATTCATAGATTAATTTATATTTTGAATCAATGATGTCCTAAATCACCAAATATCTCCACTTAGAAAGTAAATCATTCACTTTCTAAATCAGTTTCAATTTCATTTTAATGATTGATTCACATCAGAGTTCATTAGGAAATCATTAACTGCATCAGTATCTGTTCTTTTATCTATTTAATCTATTTTCAAAATCAACGCTTTAAATAGGTCAAGTTAGGGGTACTTCAATTGTACAGTATTTATTTTTATTTTTATTCTTTTTTTTCTAATTTGGTATCGATTTAAATCTTTCCTCTAATAAATTGAGTCTGAATTATATAGACAGCCAATTCAGAAATGTCTGCCACATTAATGAGTCATTTCCTTTTGATTAGGATAAAATAATTTCATCTTTGTCCTTATTTTGATTCTATGTCAGCTCCTTTTGTATATTCTCAAAGACAATGTTCATAATGTATTTGCATGAAGCTTCTGTGTAGTTGTAGCAGCAAGCACCCTAGTGTACCCAGGATGGCTGCTAGTACAGGTTCTTTGATCTGCTTTTCTAAAGGAAATCAACTCAAAAATAACAATCTTACTTTAATCAAACATATATCATTACCTAGTTCAGGGGGGAAACTCAGCACCCTGAACTTTATAGAAAATACAAACAGAAGTTACAAGCAGACAAAAAATACAGATGAGGAAACAGACCAGCAGACAGGGCTTTGAGCTGTCTGACCATTACATCCATACCTAGTTAGATACCAGAGAGAGAAGCACCAACATCTGGGGTTTCAAAGCCAGAGGGCTCAATGGCTACCCAGAGTCTCATCTGGCCAAATCACACAACCCTTTCCAAAGTGAGCCCCAAAGCAAAACCTGGCCTCAGAAGTATATATAGCCTTTTCCAGGGTCAGAGAACATCACAACCCTAGTGAGGCACTTGATTACAAAGTAGCAAAGGTTGTGCCTTCCTGAAAAACAAGCCTCCCTTCACAGGCTCCAGGTGAGCACATTCAGCCTATTAGGGGCTGAATATATTTTCAAATCAGGAAAGGTCCTCAAATTCACCTAGGCCTATTAAGAGACGGGGAAGATGTTCACATTCCCATTACTATTACAGTAGTCAAAGGTATAGGCCTCTTTAATTTTTTACTCCTGAGACATTGCCCTATGCCTCTCACCCATCTTTCCTTATTGCCTTCTTTGCATAGAATTCAATGAGCATATTGACTGAATTTGAAGTCTTACCAAATTCTTCTAACCCTCATTCACAACAGATATTAGAGAATAAGTTGCAATTATTTTCATGATAGTATTTTCACAAATTTCACCATGAGTTCTATAATATGATGTGACCACATCCCCTGGAATATTGTTTCTTGATGCCTTAAAATACAAGATTTTTAAAGAAAAATCTACCTACTCCTTTATATGCCTCTTCAAGGTATATGACATTTTTAGTATATCAAAATATTTTCAACATAGCAACATTTTCAGGAGGGCTGGTAGATCCATGTACAAAAAAATAGGTAACAATTCAGACGATGTCTCTCTATGACTGCAGCTATTTACAGAGTAGCTATATTACACTTAATGAACCATTTTCTTTTCTGTGTTTAATTTCTGTTATATGAACTATAGCTATATTTCTGAAAAATAATCACAAAATTATAGAAGGGAACCTTAGAAATCATCTGTTCCTCTTTTCTATTTGATAGTTGTGAAAACTGAGGTCCAAAGGAATGAAGTTACTTCCCTAAGACAGCACAAAAAAAAAACAAACTGCCATGAGAATTTTTTTTTTTACTTCCTATCCAATACTCATAGATTTATAGGCTATTAGAGTCACAAGGACTCATAGAAATCATCTGGCCCAACTCTTTCATGTTATGTAAATGAATAAATTGAAGCCTGAGAAGGTGAATTCCCACCCCTCCCTCCCCTTATACAAATATTAAGTACTAGAAAGGGGACTGAAATCCATGTTTTCTGATACCTTATGCAGTGGTCTTTCCACTCAACCATGAAGCCTTTCTCTTACATCTCAAGCAATTGGTTTCATGTAGTAATTCTAGATAAATGTAAGCTAGGTGGTACAATGGATAAAGCACTGAGCCTGGAATCAAGAAGACTAGAGTTCAAATCCAGCCTCAACCACTTAATAGTTGTGTTACCCAGGACAAGTTACTTAACGATTGCCTGCCTCATTTTCCTCATCTGTAAAATGAGGATAATAAAAACACCTACCTCCCAGCATTGTTTTGAGTACAAAATTAGATAAAATTTGTAAAGTGCTTTTTTTTTTTTAATTTTAAAGCAATTGAGGTTAAGTAACTTGCTCAAGGTTACACGGCCAGTTATTTTTGGGTGTGGTGCTAAGTATCAGAGCCCGGATTCGATCCCAGGTCATCCCGACTCTGGGGCTGGTGCTCTTACTTGCTGTGCTACCTGGCTGCCCCTGTAAAGTGCTTTACAAAACTTGAAGTGCTTTATAAATGCTATTGCAATAATAATTTTTGCTATTTATTTTATTTTGTTATTAAAATGCTTCCATAATTTAAGAAAAACAAGTGATAAACTGCTTTAGCAACACATATATGTACCACACATGCACACGCATATGGGTGTTGTATGTATATTGTATATTACATATACATATGTATGTATACATATATGCGTCCATATTTTGTTCTAAAACCCTTCATTGGCCCATAGTAGGTGCTATATAAATATTTATCCCTTTCTTTTCCTTCAAAAACTCTAAGAAAAATCTAATCCAGTATCATTGTTTTGATAAAACTAGCATAGAACTCATTAGGAATGCTTGGGAGATGACCGATGGAAACGTTATAGAGTTCCTCTTTAGATTTCCTCACCAGTTTGCTTCACTGTTCCTAGCTAAAGTAGTGTCATAGATTTGCTGCCTAGAAAATGGGTGGTGTTCATTTTGTGCCCCTTGAAGTTGACCAAATCCTTTGTTCTATTTCCTGAAATATGACCTCCATCTATCACAGTTGCCCTCCTCCCCTTTTTCATGTATTAGAATTTGGAAGTGTGATGAATCTTTAAAAGTCCAATGGAAGAGAAGGGGGAGAGGTGAAAGAAAGAGAAGGGGGGAAGTGACAGAGAAGCAGAAAGAGATACAGGGTATGATTGATTTTTTTACAATGCCTTTTATCCCCATTCTTGCTTTACACCCACTAAGCCTCATAAAAAAGTAACACATTTTTCAACATTCTATAAAATGATCCCAGATAGTAAAGCACCACACACAGGACATTTTATGTCCTAGGAGACTGTTATTAGCGATATTAATTAGAGTTGGACTTGTGGGAAATATCCACACTTTTCACTTCAAACATAAATCAGACCCAAGCATTAGAAGTATGTCCATTGAACTTAATCCCAACCAAACAACTTTTACCTAGTTCACATTTGAATTCTGATGTGTTTAACTAAACCCTCTTTGATCTCTTTGGCTTCTACTGCTGGATTTGATTTGTAAGAGCAACACTGGAGGCAAATTTCAAATATGTTAGACTTCTAAAAATCAGACCTATGATAATTACTTAGGTTACTATTATTAGTAGCTTTCTTATTTAATTTATTTAATTCTATTCTTCCATCCCATAGGTTAGAAGTTGTGTGTGTGTGTGTGTGTGTGTGTGTGCGCGTGCACACGTGTGTGCACAGGGAGAAAACTTTAAGACAGAGACTGAAGGAGAAAATCCCTCTCTAATCAGCACTTTCTATTTACTGCTAGAAATAAAACCTTATTAACAGACTACTATTAAAAGAGAGATTATGTTTTTTAAAAAAATATTTCAGTGCTCCAAGCAAAGCTTGCAAACTAAGCAAGCATTTATCAAGCACTTCTTATGTGCCAGTATTTTTGCTGATTTCTAGTGATGAAAAGACAAAAATGAAAATGCCATTGTTCTCAAAGAGTTCTTATTGAAGAAGGAAAAAATAGATCCACAGGTATACATATATCACACATAAATAATTCCCCTGTATCCAGGGCCTCCTCCACCTCTTTTACACTGCCTTTTGTGATTTGTCTTCCCTCATTAGAATGTAAGATCCCTGAGGACAGAGAATGTTTTTTTTTTTTTATTTTTGCTTCAGTACTTAGCATAGTGTCTGACACTTAAGTGTTTAATAAATGCTTGTTTTCTTTTCTCCTTCCTTCCTAAATAGATACAAAATGTATAAAAATTCAAAACAAAATAAATATGAGGTCACTTGGGGAGGAGGAGCATTGACTGCTAGCGGGATAAAAAAACTGCCTAGTATGGGAGGATGTATGGGGTTTAGAGTTTAAGGGAATTAGGGACTCTAAGAGGTGACGAGGAAGGAGTGGATTCTAGGCATGGAGCTCAACCTGGGCAACTATAATGGAGATGGTAGATGGCATGTCATGTGTAATGTCCATTCAAGGAACCATACACAGCAATAGCCCTCCTTGACTGGCAAATTCTCAGGACAAAATCTCCTAGTACAACAAATATTCTTTCCACTTCTGCCCAGATATAGTGGCCTCATAAATAATGAACCTGATTAAAAACTTTCTGCTTAACAGTGAGAATAACATAAAATCATCACTCTTTTATGCTTTTGTTAGCTAATTGAACAAGTTACATTTAAGTTCCTTTCCCCTTTTCCCCACCCCATCCATTTTCTGCCATTGGTCCTCTTCAAGAACTAAGGATGAACAACAAACCAACACCCAACCTCACGCATCCTATTCATCATCTGCCAGGAAATGCAAACCATCCACTTTACAAAGCACCTTGCTTATGGACCATCCACAAAAACTAAATTATACCGTAGACAAGAAAGAAATAGATGTTTGGAGAAGGAGGGGATGGAGTTGAAAATAACTCTAAGGTGGTATATTTTTGCTTGAATGTACATAAAAAAAATTTCTAAATATCCCAAAATGCAATGGGCTGCCTCTGGAGCTAATTTCCCATCACTAAAGAGCTTTAAACAGAGACTGAATAATACCAGGAGATGTTAAAAAAGGGAACCCCTGCTTCAGGTAAGGGGTTGGACTAGATGACTTCTGAGATGCCTTTTAAATTTGCAATTCTTTATGATACAAGTAGGTATATGATACTTCTGCTTTCTCTCAACTGTAATATCAAGAAGGCCTTCCCACCAGTTATAGAAAAAACTTGACACTGTCACATTTCTAGCTACTATAGAGAAGAATGTGTTTTCCAGACATATTCAATATAACCAAATTCTACTCAATGAAAGCATTTGGTTGTCATATCGAATTTTTTAATGTCTTTTTTTTCCTTTTCTGCTTTGTAGAGTCCTCACCCAGGAGTGTGAAGTTCCCAACACATAACCAAGAGGCAAGGCTGGCAAAGATATAGAGGTCCACTGTCTCTTGGTTACTCTACTTGCTATCAATATGTACCTGGGCTGACAAAACCATGCAGGTGCCCAGATTAACATAGCAGTCCTTAATGAGTCTAATGACGTACTGTGGTACTGAAGTACTGGGTCAACAGAGATGAAGAAAGTCCTTATCCTCAAGGATCTTATAATCTAGTAAGGGGAATAATATGGGGACACATATAACACAATTAGAATGTAATCATGGATACACAAAGGTGAAGTAAAAACAAAGTGTTATGGAGAGAGCTGGGGATGAAGAAGTCACTTCTGATTGTGGGTTTTTAAGCTGCTTGGGAGAGATGGTACCTGAGTTAGTCCAGCTACAATGGGAAGTATTTCAGTTCCTCTATTTTCACCATGGGAGCATCACCATGAAATAGTTTGTCAAGAAGAAATATGAGCACTAATAAAGCTTTTTATTTTCCTCCCTCCTAGAAGACTGGGGAAAATAAGTTGGAAAACATCTAGCTCTTTCCTGAGGTAAGCCTGCTGACCTTATTGTTGAGTCTTTTTTCAGTCATATCCAACTCTTCATGACCCCATTTGGAGTTTTCTTGGCAAAGATACTGGAGTCCCTTGCCATTTCCTTCTCACTTTACAGATGAGGAAACTGAGGCAAGCAAGGTTAAATGATTTGCTCTGGGTCACACAGCTAGTGTCTAAAAGCAGATTTGAACTCATGAAGATGAGTTTTTCTGGTTCCAGACCCAGCACTCTATCCATTGTGCCACTTAGCTAACCCCATATATAAGCAAATATAGTTGTATAGAGATACACACATAATGAGGGGTAATAAGGAGGAGAAGAGTTGGGGGAAAGGAGGGAGAACACTAGAGTTGCCAAGCAGGCACCATGTGTGGTTCCTCTGGCAAGTTTTTGTGGAAGAGATGAGGCTTGAACAGACTTTGGATGGAGAAGAGGGACATGCTTGGCAGAGATGAATTAATATCTTTTTTTTTTTAAAGATTGACAACCATTTGGAAAATTCATGAAATTGCCATGCCCATCCTAGCCAACTGGAAACATATTGGAGTTTAAATCAGGGCAAGAAGAAGTGGAGACAGTAGCAAAGAAAGTAACTATTTTAAGAGATTTGCCTCTCTTCTTGATGTGAACATGGGTATTTAAAGGTGTCTACAAGCTAAATATTTCTCAGGGCTTTGACTAGTAATGATGCAGATGAATCTTTATATAAATCTTTTTTTTTCTACCAACAGGACTATTTATAAATCTTCCTATTCTATTTTTGCTTTTCTTTTCCAGTTAATCTTTTCTGAGTGGGCAGATTTATTTACAGTCTGGAGAAAGGGAGAGACAGGAAAGTGAAATTCACCAGCTTCCTTCTGTAATAGGCAGCTGTTATGGGCCATAGTCTCAGAAACACCAGTTAAATTACACATCAACACTCAAAATGTATACAATAGTTTACCTATCAAGATCTATTCTGCGTCTCTCACTTATCAGTTACTTTTTTAAAAATAAATTTATTTATTTATTTTATAGTTTTCAATATTCACTTCCACAAGATTTTGAGTTACAAATTTTCTCCCTGTCTCTCCCCTACCCCCCACCCCAATATAGCACGTATACTGAACACCCCTTCCCCCAATCTATTCTCTCTTATGTCCTCCCCCCATTACCCCCTTATTTTCTATCAGTTACTTTTTATCATGAACAAAGATAGTTGGAGCCTCACTCATACCAGTTGTTTTTCATGAAACTCAGTCTTCTCCTAGATGAGAAGAGCAATCTTGACACAAGAAGACGGCTTGTTTGTATCATATTACCAACTGGCTACCATCTGATGCTTCTTCTCCCTTCTCAGGAATGGACAATCACCATATCCCCACAGTAAGTAACTATGGAAGAGAAGCAATGGTTCTGTGGGAGTATTGTGAAGGTGTACTAATGGAGCACCGGAAGTACAAGACACATGGCAGTCAAGGCACATGTTGAGGTGTCAGCTTTCCCCGCACACCTAGAGCTTGGGCCAGGGACAGGGAAAGTGAGTTCATTCACTACTCAAAGCCCCAAACTTGACCTTCTTATTCTCCTTGCCTATCTCTCAAACCACTTCCCTCTCCCAGAAGTCTCCCTAGAAATCAGGAACCATAGTTCCTAAAAAAAGACAACAACCAATCATCATGAGCTCAAAGGGATCTCAGGAGACCTTTGTAAATCTGATTCTCCATAAGGAACTACCAAACCTACCTTGGGTGGGGTGCTTTAGTAGAGGAGAACTGGGGTTCGTTTGTTCCTATATTAAAATGTGTTCCTCCCAAGTTTCTCAGTATAATTAGAGCTTGGTACTGGAGTGATAAAATGTGACAGAGTAAATCAGCTTCCATCCTACTTTTGGGCACAGCAGACTCCTGGAGAGCCTACAAACAAGAGAAGGAAAAACAGATCTGTTTTTTCACCAAGGCATAAAAAATTTAGAAGGTCTCGATAATCCTTACATTTCTTCAGCAGCATATAAATAACTGACCTTGGTGTCTCGTTAATATGAATAATTTGTTAAAAATAGAGAATTAGAAGTTATCAGTTGTTAACCTTCTCCTCCCAGATGCCTCCCCTCTAGTCTAGACCTGAAAACTCTATGTCATCTCCATCCTGCTGCCTTTCTAACCCCCAAAAGCAACTTCACAGTTTTTTTCTGTAGTCTCTACCCATAAACATTAGTATCTCTGTTTAGCCCCCAAACATAGGACAATGTTTCAGGATCTTTCTCCATACAGGATTTTATAAGTCTCCAGGTCTTCTCATCTCCCAGACTAGATTACCTTAAAATCTTGATTTGAAGGAGCATTTTGTGCTGATTCTTTCAGGCACCAAATTTGCTAGTCATGGTTTTGCCTCTGATTCTAAGACATTGTTTTAGGCCAAAACTTTGAGTGAGTAACAGTAGAAAAAGCAGGCATTTGCTTCAATTTGTAGAATAGAGTATGCCTTACTGCCTTATCAGGAATAAAGCACCACTCCCCAAATCTCAAATCTGAGCCTTCATGACAGATTTATCACAAAGGTCACTGAGAGACCTACTCCAACCACTGGGCACAGTTACTGTATGTGTCTTCAGTTGAGCAACAAACTACCACACAACTTTGTTCTCGATACAGCTACTACCATGTTGTCCCTAAAATATAAAGGTGAGATCCAGATGAATTTAGTGCTGACACAAACCTCCTTCTGAACTCAAACTGAATATTCTAAATTCAATCCTCAGCCTCACATTCAAGGATTCCTTGTGCCCTTGAGCCCTGTCGTTTCTATTAATAGTCAAGAATTAAAGCCAAGGGGGGAAAAAAACAACAACAGCAATAGCAACAACACATTTGTGGCCCAACTAGAAGGGAACAACCAAAAAGAGATTATTATGGTGAGGTTGTTTTTTTTTCCTTTTAACACATCTTGATAGGCCCAAGAAGATTGGGATCTCTGCCTAACCCAGTGAAATTTCTAAGGTAAATCATCCTCTCCTTAAAGATTTAGAGTATGCAGTGAAAAAAATAATGAAGGTCTCCTTCTAGGATCTCCTGGGAGTAGTTAGTTCTCCCCAAACTTTTATTTATGTCTTCATTTATTGTTTCCGAAAAAGAAGCTGTACAAACTATGGCCGCCATACTTCTCCATGCCAGCCCACACATTCTCTATAATGATGACTTCTCTCCCATTTGTCCCCATGCCTCTGACCCCCAGATCTTGTACACTTTCTCAGACAATTTGTTCTGAGATCTTGGCAGACAATCTATGGCCATTGTCAGGACAAAGTGATAAATGAACTTGCCTGTCTGACATGATATTTATAAATCTCCACTAAATACCTCCGTCTGAGCTATAAAGGTCTCCAGCCTATTTCATCCTCAGGAGTAATGTAAATAGTATTTGTGTATTTGTCTGGACTCTCAGAGGACTTGATGCCTGGCTAGCAGGTTGGTGCCTAGGTGGGGAAATCCTAGTCCACGAGATGGATTCTTTGGGTCTCCTTTCTTTTTACCTCCTGCCCTCTGCAAACATTCAAGTCTGGCCCAGTGACTCATCTCTGACTAGAGCCTGTGTAAGATCTCCTTTCATCCTGGAAGACATTCAGACGGTGTGCATCTCTCTCCCCATACAAATTATAGATACTTTACACATATGGTTAGGAGCAGCCGGACATGTGAGGCTTATAATCTGCAAAATACTCCCACAGTGATGCAAGTTGTCTCCTGATGAAAATATAGCTGCAAGCTCTCTATTGCTTGAACACTTCACTGATCTGATGTCTCTGCTGCCCTCAGGGGTTGGAGATGTGACATTCCACTTCTCCAGTTTCTGGAAGAATCTCATTGCTGTTCTAAGATGGACAGCAACCCCCACATTCCCCAAATTTGTGAGTGAATCTTTCTTCATCCTGAAAGTCTTATGCAAAACTCAGTCCCCCAAAAAAGTAATAAATAGAAAGGGAAAAATAAGAACTGCTCCTTCTAAAGACAAGGAAAAGAAACTTAGGTGAGGATTAAAAGAATTTGAGCCAAAACAGTTGTGCTTCTACCCAAAAGACATGTGCAAAGACTCTCAGAACAGAACAGTGAATGATGCAAAGGTATCAACATCATACTGGCTTCAACCAAGAAACTCACATTGAAGAAAGGAAATAAATTTCTGAGACAGAATAGGATTTCAATTAAGACTTGATGATTTGGAATAAATTTTGAGAAGCTATATTTGCTCTAAGATCTGGAAAGTGACTTTGCAAGGCCTTTACAATCTCTCTTCAGGGTAATGGAGGGTACCATGTGTTGACTAGTTTAGAAGCAGCAATTTCATTTTATAGTGTTTACAGAAATCACAACGATGTGGATTCAATTGGTCGTTTAAAAAAACCTGAAAAAAGAAAAAACAGCCTTGGCACACTCAGCAGACTTTACATTAGGGATCTTCTAAGAAAGAAAGTCCCTTCTTGCCTAGCTCTTATCGTCAGAGTTGTCTGTAGCCATTCAACCTACATTTACTTTCACCTAATTTTCTCAACTTTGAAATCAAGTTACAGGTAATTAGCTCCTTAATTTGCAATCTCAGATATATATATTTTTGACTATATTTTGACAAAAAAAATATCTTCAAGAAAGCTTAGATATGGTTACTTGACCATTCTTAAACCTGGTCCTTAAGATTTACATCTTTTCATCATTTCATAGAAAGAAACACCTATGTATAAATCAGACTAGGGTTAGGAAACTTTGGTTTTATTTTTGAAAACAGGAGGATTTCCAAACTGAAGAAGAAAAGATTAAAGTATTTAATAAGCTTATCATATCTGAAGGAGTATTAGGCTTAAAGTCCAGAGACGGGTTCTTAGCCAATAGTAACATTACTGTTGTATCCATGGATTAGTCACTTAAAACTTTTTGGGCCTTATTGATTTCCTCATTTGTGAAATAAAGTAGCTGTATTTGATTATTCCCAAGGTCCTTTCTAGTTCTAAAACTTTTGTGGTTCCTTTAAACATATGATAGTTTTTAGCAGAAGAAGCCCACTGAGTAGAGACTACATGACAACACCAAGGACTGCTAAGCTTGACTAATGTTGTTCTCCTGGGGCTTTATAAGGTACCTTTTTTTTTATCCTGATACATTAGTTGAAATGTTGCCTGTGACATATATTATCACCCAAGGTTCTCATTAGACAAAATTGTGAAGTAGACAAAGTAGAATAGTTTGTCTTCTAGCCTTTACCTTTACTCCTTATATCCTTATCATACACCCAAGCACCTATTCTGGATCCCCAGTAAGGTGTTAACTAGTAAGTCTTATGGCTTGAGTTCTCCAAGGAAAATTGCATTTAAATAGATATAATAAAACTAAGGAAACTATATATAATATATATGCATAAAAGTATGTATGTATATATACATATATATGTGCGTATGTATGAATATAACAATTTTCTGTTACTCTCTATGTTTGAGTTTTTTAAGGTTAGCTCTGAAGGCATTATTTCCTCCTAAGGCAGCATGCCTGCAATGTGACTAAATACCACCAATATGTTATTACTCATGGTTTCATGGCCCCCCAGACAAATGTTTTTTCCTAGACCTCACTAAATAAACCCAATTTAGATACCATTTAATTAATTTTCACTTCTATCAAATATTATTTTTTATGAAAATAAACTTTTGTTTAATCTACTTTTATATGAAAATATATTTCACACAAAAATAAACTTGATAAGATTAACAAATGTACAGAAATTTAAATTCAACAAGGTGTTCTGCTACAACATAAAAATAAACTCTTAAAGTAGCATTTTATTAAATAATTTTAACTTATCAATTACTAACATTAGAATATTTATTTGTAAAAGGCTGTAATAGCATGTAATTTAAATAATACAAAAATATAAATATATTTATTTTAGTACTTTCTTCTCTAAAATAAAAATGTTAATGCTAGGTAGAAGGAAATTTGGAGATCATCTAATCAAATACTCTCTTTTTTTAAGAGGCTCAGAGGGGAAAAAAATGACTTTCCCAAAATCAGGAATGATTAATTGAAAGCTGATTTAAGTACTAGAACCCAGTCTCCTTGCTTTTAGTCCAGTGTTCTTTCTACAATGCCACAAACTTCAAATGCAAAGGGGAAGTATTTATGCTAACCCTAATTTTTCCCACCATTGCCAAGCAAAATACTTATTATGCTTTTTTTCTTTTTGTTAGAATTAGAAGTTTTCCAAGATTTACCAAAATAAAAAGACATCCAGCTCCAGTGTTTCAGGAAAGCAGCTTTGGCAACAAAAACTTTCAGAGGCACCTTTTATTCAGGTTTGTTTGTTTTTTTAATTTCTTCACTAGTCAGATAAAACACAAGCTGCCTCCTATTAGATTTCAAACTTTAGTTTACCTTCTTAATGCTTCCAATTATCTCTAGGAGTGCTTTTTTAAAAGTTTGTGTTTGTTTTTGCATCACCTGTGTTTCTACCAGAGAATTATCCCTTATACCATAAGATAAATCATAATAATAAAAAACAGGAAAAGAAAATCATTAAAACTAATTAATATAGGGGGCATACAGTGGATAGAGTGGTAAGTAAGAAGTCAGGAGGCTTCATTTCCTGAATTCAAATCTCACCTCAGATACTTACTAGCTATGTAACCCCAGGCAAGTCACTTAGCCCTGCTTGCCTCAGTTTCCTCACTTATAAAATGAAATAGAGAAGGAAATGACAAATCACTCCAGTATCTCAGCCAAGAAAACCCCAAATATGGTCACAAAGAATCAGACAAAACTGAAAAAAATTAAAAAGACTGAACAACAACAAAATTCATATTTCAAAAAGGTTGGCATTCCATACCCATGCTCCTCCCCCACAAAGAATCAAGGACTAGGGTTTTTCATGACTCTTCTTAAAGGCAAACTTAATCAAATTTCACAACTTTCAGTTTCTATTGTTTAATTATTGTTGTTATTATTTCCATTTATATTTTTGTAATCATGTATATGTTCTCCTGGTTCTTCTTACTTCACTTTTGCATCAGTTCATATAAATTTTTTCATGTTTCTTTATATTCATCAACCCCATTGTTAGAAATGTAGCACAGTAATACTTGATTACATTCCTGTGAAACAATTTGTCTAGTCACTCTCCACTCAATGGATATCTGCTTTATTTCCAGTTCTTTGCTACTACCAAAAACAAACAAACAAAAAATCTACAAGTATAAATGTTTAGGCATATATTAGTAGGCTTTTCATTTTGTCCTTGATCTCATTCAGGTATAAGTCTTGCAATCTTACTTATACAGCAATGGAACTCTGAGTCAAAAGTTTAAGATATTGTTGTCACTTTCTTGACATAGTTACACAATGCTTTCCAGAATGGTTAGCCTGATTTCAAGCTCCTCCACCAATGCCTTAGTGTGCTTATCTTTCCACAACCCTTCTAATATTAACTCTTCCTACCGTTCTTGCTCCTCAAAAATTTGTTGATTTAGTTGAACCTCAAGAATGTTTTGATTTGCTTTTCTCTTGTCAGTGATTTGGGGCATTTTTTTTCCTGTAGTTGTTAATAGATTGTAGTTCTTCTAAGAACTATTTGTTCATATTCTTAGCTATTTATCTATTGGAAAAATGGTTTTTGGTCTTATGTATTTCTATTGTTTCTCTATATATCTTAGACATCTAACTATAAAGTAGCTTTCTACAATAGGATAAATTGGTGCTACCTCCATAAAGCTCCTAGGCTCAGCTAAAAGAGAAGAAAATTAATACTGTGATGTATCCTCACTTTATTACCCATAATTATCCCCTTTGAACTATGGGAGATTAAATAATGTTTCTCCACCTAACTCTTCTCCTTACTTTAGTTTTTTTTTAATATGGCAATTTGCATAAAAGGTTTTTTTTTATTGTTGTTTAGTCATTTCTCACTCTTTGTGACCTCTTGGGAATTTTCTTCACAGAGATACTGGAATGATTTGTTATTTCCTTCTTCAGCTTATTTTATAGATGAAGAAACTGAGGCAAGCAGGCTTAAGTGATTTGCCCTGGGCTGGCACTATGTCCTCTGCACCACCTAGCTGCCTGGTATAAAAGTTAATTTATATCAAATGCTTATAATTATGTATTAATCACTAAATGCTAAAAATTTCTCCATGAAATAGTTTTAGCAGCTTCAAATCTGAAGGAGATTATATCTTTTAAGGTGTAAATTCAAATAGAAAATACCTTTTTTTATTTTTAAGAACCCTACATTTCAATCTATTTGAAGACGAGGGCTTAGAAACAAGAATACTCACTGTGGAATTCCAGGTACCTGAAAGCAACAGTTCTGTTCCATCCTTAGATTAATCCTATGATAGAAGGCATTGCTTTCTATCAACTCTGTGGTTTGTCTGACTCCATGCTTTGCTAAATGTGGTTTTCTGACTAAGGCACTAGACTGCAGTACATGTTTTCAGCCCCCATTTCTGGTAGAGTTGCTTTTGTTTTTAGTAGAATATCAGTAACAACACATTGTAGGAGTATATACTGCAACATTCCACAGCCCTCCAAAAGAACAGGGGGAAACCTGAGCCAAAGAATTACTTAAGCCTCATATCACTGGGAAAGTAACTTCTGCTAATAGAGTCCAATTGTAAAGAATCCTCATAATCGGTGGCAGAATACAAGAAGAAAACCCCTAAGGGTTATGCACCTTTGAGAAAGGGCATTCTAGATACAGTGGAAGGATATCTGATTTGACAAACTCCTAGGACATGCCCTCCAAACAGAGAAGTTTGCATGACTAAGTGGGAGATATTTTTTCCTCTCTAGCGGCCATTCCCACGTTCTCTGTCCCAAAGGATGACTGAAGCTGAGGCATAACCAGACATCAGAAATTCTTTTGCATACTAATGACCATGATGCTTTCCTCTTCTTGTTTGAGCAATTTCTTAAAATGTTAAAAATACAAGCTCAACAACATTTTTTTAAAGCAATTGGGTTAAGTAACTTGCTCAAGGTTACACTGCCAGGTGTTTCTGGGTGGGTGCTAAGTGTCTGAGCCCGGATTCGATCCCAGGTCATACCGACTCTGGGGCCAGTGCTCTTACTCACTGCGCTACCTGGCCACCCCAACAACATTTTTCAATCGATACAGTGGTTGTCTTTTGAATTTTATCCTGAGGTAACTTAGGACAGAGATGTCCAATTGTCTAGAAGCAGTAATAGAATTTTTATATTTTGAATTATCTTCTTATATATTATAATGAACTTGGAAATATAAACATTTCTTCACCCAAAGAAAACAGAAAAAGAGAATTGTTTATGAAATGCATAGCTTGATTCTTTTTTAGAGAATATAAATAGATATTTAACCTGGTGGCCCCAATAATACCATGTCTGTGTATTTTTCCAAACTTCTTTACACCTTCTTCTGCTAATTTTTAAATATTTCATTGACACTATTCTCTTCTTTAAGGATCACTACCATTATCCTCTCCATACAGCTCAATCCAGCAAAAATAAACAAACAATAAATAAATAAAAGCTCTCCCTTATAACAAATAAGCATAATTAAGCAAAACTAATCT
The DNA here is from genome assembly GCF_028583685.1 of Petaurus breviceps papuanus. Taxonomy (NCBI): domain Eukaryota; kingdom Metazoa; phylum Chordata; class Mammalia; order Diprotodontia; family Petauridae; genus Petaurus; species Petaurus breviceps. Next base: position 27,323,939 of record NW_027185712.1, read on the forward strand.
ATACATTGTGTCCAAAAATAGAAGTTTCACTCTGTACCTCAATCTAGCCTATATCCACCCTACAAGTGGCAAAACCGCTAATGATTCCTTGAGAGTTGTGATTAATCTGTCATGGTTCTTAAGGTCTTCACAATTATTTTCTTTGACAATTTTGTAGTCATTTTGTAATAATTTTTGTGGTTAAGCTCACTTTGCTCTATGTCACAGGTTCTGTTAATCTCTGAATCTCTATCTCCAAATCTCTCTTTCATCATGTCTAATATGTAATAATAGTTCTTTACATTCGTGGACTCTACTTTGTTGAGTCACTTTTGGGTTAGTGGGCACCCATTTCATTTAAAGTTTTGGCTATAACCAAAAGTCCTCTAAATATATCTTTTCATGTCCTTCCTCTCTTCCTTAATATCTTTCATGCCTGTGCCTATAAGTACTATCACTGGGCCCAGGGGTATGAACAGTTTACTGGCATTTGTGTGAACAATTCCAAACCGCTTTTCAGAATGGTTAGAACAATTCAAAGCCTCCCTAGCAGGAAATTATTATGTCTATCTTCCCACAGTCCCAGTAACAATTTCATTTTTATAATCTTTGTCTGTGTGAAGATTGTTAGTGGATCTACAGAATTGTTTCCACTTTCATTTCTCTAATTAGTTATTTGAAGCATATTTTTTCATATAGCTATTGATAGCTTGGTTTTCTTCTGTTGAAATCTATCTGGGTAATAAGAAGTTACCTATAGGCCTATAGTTAGGTGGCACAGTGAATGGAGTGCTCCTCCTAGAGTCAGGAACACTCATCTTCCTGAGTTCAAATCCAACCTCAGACACTTACTACCTATATGACTCTGGGCAAGTCACTTAACCCTGTTTGCTGGAGTTTCCTCATCTGTAAAATTAGCTGGAGAAGGAAATGGCAAACCATTTATCTTAATCAAGGAAACCCCAAATGAGATCATGGAAGAGTCAGACATAACTGAAGAACAGAAACAAACAGGAATTTTAAGCACACATGAATGGAACTATTTTTAGCAAAGACAAGTGTGATAGAGTGTGTCCTGTTGGGAAAATCAGTAGAACTAGAAGTCAGAAGACCAAGCAAGGTTCAAGTTTTGTTTCCTTTAATTATTAGCTATGACTTTGTCTAAATCAATGTTTTATTACATGTAAAATGAAAAAAGTTGTACTGTATGACTTCTGAGGTCCTACATGAATGATACAATGGTAATATCCTATAATGGTTAGAGTCAAGAATATCTGAGTTCAAATGCTGTCTCCACTACGTACTAATTGTGTGACCCTGTACAAACTTCAGTGTCCTCATTTGTAAAATGAAGATAATAATAGCAACTTATTCACAAGGTTGTTGTGAGGATTAAGTGAGCCAACATATGCAAAGTATTTTGCAAACTTTAAAGCTCTATATAACTCCAGTTATTATTATATTTATAATTTATAATAATTTACAATTATTCTATAACTTAATGCTCCATACTGGTTAGAATGCTGGCCTTGGCAGTAGGAAGACCTGGGTTCAAATACTTCCACTGCCACTTTTGAGCCATGTGACTATGGACAAATAACGATCTCTACATGTGCCTCAGCTCCTTCATCATCATCATCCAGTAAAAACTGGGTCACTTTAGTACCTTGTTTGTTGTCCTTCATTCTTGAAGAAGATCAAAACTCCATCACTATGTTAGAATCAACTTACAATTCATCCAACTGTGGCTGATTAGACCAATATGAGCTCAAAATGTTCTATCACAGGTTGGGTACAAATAGTCCATGTGAACATTTGGAGTGGATTCTCTAAATTTGCCAATATCACATTTTTTTTAGCTACTTCAATTCTGCTTTGCTCATAGAGCACGGCATCTTCTCTGATGTGGACACGCCATGCTGAGCAGTCCTGTGCCAGTGTCTCCCATGTCACACAATCAATTCCAAAGTTCTTAAGAGAGACCTTGAGAGTGTTCTTGTATCACTTCTTCTGACCACCCTATGACTTGTTGCCCTGTGTGAGTTCTCTATTAAAATATCCTTTTAGGCAAGTATAAGTATTCAAACAACGTGGCCAGCCCATCTTTGTTGCACTCTCTGCAGTAGAGTTTGAATGCTTGGCAGTTTAGTTTGAGAAAGGATTTCAGTGTCTGGTATGTTATCCTGCCAAGTGATCTTCAGAATCTTCCTAAGACAATTCAAATGGAAGCGATTCAGTTTCCTGGCATGGCACTGGTAAACTGTCCAGGTTTCACAGGTATACAGCAATGAGGTCAATGCAATGACTCTGTAAACCTTCAGTTTGGTAGTCAGTCTAATACCCTTTCTCTCCCACACTTTCCTTCGGAAACTCTCAAATGCTGAGCTAATTCTGGCAATTCACGCATCGGTCTCTTTATCAGTATGTACATCCCTAGAAAGTATACTGCCAAGGTAAGCAAACTTATCCACAGCATTCAAAACATCTCCATTTTCTGTAACCAGTGGTTCCATGCATAGGTGATATGGGGCTGGCTGATGGAGTACCTGTGTTTTCTTGGTCTTAGCTGTTTGGTCAAAATCAGCACAAGTAACAGAGAAACAATACATACTTTGCTGCATCTCAGCTTCAGAAGCTGCACTGAGTGCACAATCATCTACCAGCAAAAAATCATGTACCAACCCTCCCTCCACTTTGGTCTTGGCTCGTAGCCTTTTCAAGTTGAAGAATTTATCATCAGTTGGGTAACAGACTTTGATGCCATGTTTGTCCTCATTGAAGGTGTTTGACAACATGGCTGAAAACATCATGCTAAAAAGCATGGGAGCAAGCACACAGCCTTCTTTCACTGCATTGGTGAGTGGGAAAGCATGAGAGCACTGTCTGTTATTCAGAGCCCAGGCAAGCATGTCTCCTAGGATTAGGTTAAGCTCAGATTCTTGTTGTTGCCCTTGTCTTCATTCTCAAAAAGCACCATTGACATCAGGAGGCTGATGTCTTGATTTGCAAATAAATTGGATTTAAGTGAGGCAGGGCTGTGCAAAGTCATCAGCCTCACTCTCACCTCCAGAGCTCTCTGGGTCCAGTGGCAGGACATGGATCAGGATGGCTCTGGATGCAGTGGGAAACACTGGCCTTTTTAAATTAAGGTCTTTCCTAGGTCTCAGTTTGTCTCAAGCAACAAGCATTCAGTGATTAAAGCTAAGGTAAGAGATAAGGCCAGATATAACCTCTTTTACCTACTAAAAAAAAATTCAGTCTGGAAGGGGAAGACCCTCAGGATTTCTGGCCATGACAGATACAATTGCTATTGCTATTTACACTCATTCTGATCAATGAAACTCAAACAATAAGCAAGTGAGGCTTGGGTTGGGACCTATTATTGGCCAAACCAGTGAAAGCCAAAGTGATTTGGGTTTAAGGCATAGTCAAGTAGTTTCATCTGATTCCCAATGGTGTTTATAAAAGTGTGGTTTCCAGAGCTCTATTTCAAGAAATTTATACTCCCTATAAGGTCTTTTCTAGGTCTCGGTTTGTCTTATTTCTCTTCTGAACTATTCAGAAGCATCCTGTTGTGGTTCCATGATCTTTTGGCAATCTGTAGGGTCCTCTGTCTCATCAGGTGTTGATTAATTTTCTTTGTTTTGCAATATTTATTCAGAGATGTTTGGAGTCATTTATATGTTCTGGGCACCATGTTTCCTTCCATTATTATGACCTTCCTTACTGTGTTTTTCTACTTGTGCTTAAGATTTTTAATTGAGCTTTTTTTTTCTTCCTAATATCTTTGGTAATTTCAGTCTTTTTCTCCCCTTATATTTTCCTGTCACTCACTTCCTGACACATTTCTCTTTGATGGCAAATCTTCTGTGAGATAAATCTCAAGTCTATCTACTCCTCCTCTTTCTGTTCTGGGGCATTTACTCTTCAAATACCTTAATTCCTGATGCAAGGAATTTCTGAGGAATCAAAACAGGGCCCCAGCTGGATTCCAGTCCTCTTTCCATGAAGCCTAGTTGAGTTTTCCCCAGGAGTCCCCACAAAATATCATCCTTCTGCCCCAGTTCCCTCTGTTTTTTTTTTTTAGTTTTCTGGCTGAGCACTACTGCAGCAGAATGAGTTTGTGCTGCTTCCCCAGGTGGGGCATGCTTCTACTTTCCATTAGCTCTACTTCCTCCCAACAGGGTACAGAGTTGAGTTCCATTGCTTGTTGCCACACAATGGTGGAGTGACAGTAGGGGCAGGGAAGGCATGTTTTCAGAGGCCGTAACAGCAGAATGAATTCCTAAGTGAATCTCAGAGCTCAAGTCCACTGGTCTTGTTGTGCCAGAGGACGGAGGTTAGTGTGGGACAGGTAATGAGTGAACATGTTGGGTATTAGGAATTAACTTTCGTTGCTGTTAATTCTTGAGATTATTGTTACATCATTAGACTCCTTGATCCTTTAGCTTATAAAGATAACTGGCATTGCTTTACATCTTGCATATAGTTCTTGTTTGCAGGAGTTTTGAGAGGTTGTGTGGATTAAATATATATTTTTATACATACATATATACACACATATATACATACACACATGTATTTATATATATATATATATATATATATATATATTTGTGTGTGCACATGTGTATTTAACCCTACATCTTGTTGTTCGCACAACCCACCAAATCCAAAGTTGTTATACTTATGGAGGTTTCTTTGTGGTGGAATTGCAAGTACCTAACTATAGTTAGGTAATAATTAGAGCTCATTTCTACAGAGCTATACAGTTTGTACATCAATTTCCTCAAAACAATCTCACAAGATGGATAGTATATGTATTATCCATCCCATTGAATAAATGAGGAAAATCAGAGTGAGAGAAGGGATTTGGCTGGTCCCAGGTATTGCTTCCAATAAAATATAAGGGAAAAATGTTCCAAGCCTTTTCCTGCATTCCTGACCATATGTACATAATAAAGGCAGGAAGGTGGTTATGCTGTGGGAAGATAATGGCCTTGCTTCCTGGGTTTAGTTTTGTCTCTCTGGCTTCCTTTCCAGCCTCCTCTCCCCCTCCAACTCATTTTCATGGCAGAATAGAAGGGATTTCTGAATTGAGCAACTGAGTGATCTCAAACCCCAGTGCCCTCAACATTTTATTGGGAGGGTGGTCATTAGAATAGAATCTGATTAGGTATAATCTAGGCATTAGAGACAAATAGAGAGGGGAAAGAAATGCTTGTCCTAAATTATAGTGAAGTCAGTGACAAAGACCCAAGCCCCAGACCTGGAAGCTTAGTTCAAAAGAAAAATTTAAGCCAAAAAACACTAGCTATTTAGATAGGGGCTTATCTGCTCTATATTCTAAGGAACCTGGCATCTGAGGCAAATAATTTCCTTTGGATATGGAGTTCTGTTCTAGTGAAGACTCTGGAAAGAACAGACAGGACAGGCTTCTCCTTAAATTAAAAATAAAGTAAGCAACTTTGCTCTCTTACCTAGCCCAGCAAAGATTTTTGTTGATCAGTGTCTACTTTTCTGATAAGGATATAAAACAAGCAAGCAAACAAAACAGATGAACAAACAAAAAACCCTCAGGTGTTTAAACTAAAAGACCATGGCAGAGTCCCCTCTTCTCATAAGGAAGAGAGAACACTATAACCAAGCACTTCAGTCAGAGGCTAGAGGAAAGGAGTAGCTCTAGCACCATGTGCTTAATGGTACTGTTCCTAGCCACAGACCAGTGGAAGAACACAAGTCCAGAAAAGCAATGTCAGTTAGAGACTACAGGTCCAACTTAGCATCATGTCACAGAAACTTCACATCCTGGGGAGCAGTCTCTGGTGGAAACAGCATACCCAGACACCTGGGTCTGGAGCAAACAATACATCCAACTAACAGTGAGATTCAAACAGAGTGGTCAATGAGAAGCCAATTATCTCAAGTATCAATAAAGGCACTTTTGGAGACGATATGATTCAATTAAGCTAGTCAAAGAAATATGAAACTAACCCTGAGCTCCTCTGCCCAGGACCAAACAATGGAATAATATGACCAAAACTTTGAACTACCCTCCCCTCCTTGCCTACTTGCCCTTGATGAACTCATTTCCCTGACCAAGGCAGATTTTCCTCTATTAAGAATCTCTAGCCTCTCCTAGCTAGTGGGCATCTCTCTTTAGTGAAAGGCATCTAGATCCCTGAAGGGCTATCTCCCTTAGGGGATGCTACCCCCACACCCTTAAGGTACGGTTCTCTCTTGAGCTGCCCTTAAGGGACAGAGGAGCCTGCTTAGTGTGTTGTGTTACACAGAATTATATGCCTTTATTTGATTTGGAGATAATTCTTTTGAGATGACCTTGCATTCCCAACATGTTGGGGTGCACCTGAACCTCAACATTAACACAACTTAACTAGCAGGACTAGTAGAAGCAGCACAATGATATTAGTAGAAGACCTTGGTGGTTCTGGGTTGTGAGTTGATAATCCATGGGTGCTCTGTATATGTATACCTGTCTACTCATGCACCCTGGCCTTATGTACACCCTATTTAGTTCCCTCTAAGCTAGGTGGCACAATGGATATAGCATTGGCTCTGAAGTCCAGCCTCAGGCACTTACTAGTTGTGTGACCTTGGGAAATTCACTTAACTTCTGTTTACCTCAACTGCAAAATTGGATAATAATGGGACCTTCCTTCCAGGGCTTTTATGAGGATCCAATGAGATATTTGTAAATTGCTTAGCTCTGTGCCTAGCACAAAATAGGTGCTATGTAAATATTAGTTATGATTATTAACTATATACTCTCTCTTTCTATTGATGCTGAACTTCTGGGAGAGCATTCCCCATATTTATGGTTAAAACATTTTATTGTTATCTTTCCTGATGTGCTATTTCAGAAGATACCCTTGTTTTTATCTAATTATATCCTGTGGCTGACTTGATCAATGAATATCAATGTGGAACAATGGATAAAGCACTGGATCTCAGGTCAAGAAGATCTGAGTTAAAATCTGGATGTATACACTTCTTGACTGTGTGACCTTGGGCAAGTCATTTAACCTATTTCAACTTCAGTTTTCTCATCTGTAAAATAGGGATAATAACAGCATTCACCTCCCAGGGTTGTTGTAAGGACTGAGAGTGCAGTCTAGCCTCTCCTCCCTGGGACAAGAAGGCAAGAAGCAGTGGAGGCGCTGTGGCCATGAGCTGCCAAAGCGTGGCTGCTTAAGAGTTCCTGGCCTACACATCATAGGGGGACCAAGCATTCATTCAGGGGGTAATTGCTCTTGCTTTAATCTGCTTGGATCTGGATCGCTGTCTATGGCAGAGGTCCTGGGGTGTGTGACCAGGTGCCAGAGCTTGTGGAGACTTCACAGATGGCACCCAACTAATAGCTCCAGCAGCTGCAAAAACCACAGCAATTTGGGGCAAAGCTCTCCTCTCTGGAAGCAGAATTCTACTGTGGCAAAAAGCTCAAAAGTCAAGTAATTGAGTGGCAACATGAGGAAGCAAAGGAAGCAAAGCAAGCACAGCAGTCAAACTTTAGATTCCTTTTTGGGGGACAAAAAGGATCAAAGCATGAAACAGGAGGAAGACAATGAAGTCAAAACTCCTGCACCAAAAACTTCCAAGAAAAATATGAACTGGTTACAGGCCATAGAGAAGCTCAAGAAGGACTTTGAAAACCAAGTAAGAGAAGTGGAGGTAAAATTGGGAAGAGAAATGAGAATGATGCAAGAAAATCATGAAAAGAGAGTCAACAACCTGACTGAAGAAAATAATACCTTAAAAAGCAGACTAACTCAAATAGCAAAAGAGGCCCAAAAAGCCAATGAGGAGAAGAATGCCCTAAAAAGCCAAATTTGCCAGATGGAAAAAGAATCTCAAAAGCTCACTGAAGAGAATAATCCCTTCAGAATTAAATTGGAGCAAATGGAATATAATGACTTTATGAGAAATCAAGATATTTTTAAACAGATTCAAACAAATGAAAAAATAGAAGGCAATGTGAAATATCTCATTGGGAAAAGCACTGATCTGGAAAATAGATCCAGGAGAGATAATTTTAAAATTATTGGACTACCTGAAAGCCACAATCATAAAAAGATCCTAGAAATCATCCTTCAAGAAACTCTCAGGGAAAATTGCCCTGGTGTTTTAGAACCAGAGGGCAAAATAGAGGTTGAAAGAATCCACCTATCACCTCCTGAAAAAGATCCCAAAAAGAAAACTCCTAGGAATATTATAGCCAGGTTCTGGAGTTCCCAGATCAAGGAGAAAATATTACAAGCAGCCAGGAAGAAACAATTTGAATACTGTGGAAACACAATCAGGATAACACAGGATCTGGCAGCTTCTACACTGAGGGATCGAAGGGTTGGAATATTATATTCTGGAAGTCAAAGGTGCTGGGATTAAAACCAAGTATCACCTACCCGAAAAACTGAGTATCATGTTTCAGGGGAAAATATAGTTATTCAATGAAATAGAGGACTTTCAAGCATTCTTGATGAAAAAAACAGAGTTTAATAGAAAATTTGACATTCAGATACAAGAAGCAAGAGAAGCATGAGAAGGTAAACAGGGAAAAGAAATCATAAGGAACTTATCAAAGTTAAACTATTTACATTCATACATGGAAAAATGATAATTGTAACTTGTGAAACTTTCCTCAATATTAGGATGGTTGAAGGGAATATAAATGTATATATTTATAAATATATTTATTTATTTAAGAGGGTATATGTGCATATGAATACATATGTGAGAGCATGTATATATGAGTACAGGTATACATAGAGGGCACAGGATCAATTGAATAGGAAGGGATGATATTTTAAAAATAAAATTAAGAGGCAAGAGAGGAATATAATGAGAGGAGATAGGGAGAGACAGAATAGGTTAAATTATCTCATCTAAAAGAAGCAAGGGGAAACTGTTACAATGGAGGAAGAACAGGAAGGAAAAAGGGAATGCGTCAACCTTACTCTCATTGAATTTGTCTTAAGGAGGGAATAACATACACACTAAATTGGGTATCTTACCCTACAGGAAAGTAGGGGGGAAGGGGAGAAGAGGGGGGATGATAGAAGGGAGGGCAGATTGGGGGGTAGGGTAGTTAGAAGCACACACTTTTGAAAAGGGACAGGGTCAAAGTAGAAAATAGAACAAGTGGGGGGCAGGATAGGATGGAGGGGAAATATAGTCAGTATTTCACAGTATATCCACTATGGAAATGTTTTGTGTAACTACACATGTACAACCTATATTGAATTGCTTATCTTCCCAGTAAGGGTAGGTGATGAGGGAAGAAGGGAAAGAATCTGGAATTCAATATCAAATGTTTTTTTCATTATTATTATTATTATTATTTTACATGCAACTGGGACATAAGATAGACAAGCACCAGGGTATGGAGATCCATCTTGCCCTACCAGAAAGTTGGAGGGAGGCTGGGGGAGGATATGGGAGAGAACAATTGGGGGAGGGGATATTCAGTAGGATCACTGTTCTGGTGTGGTGGGTAGGGAAAAGATGGGGAGAAAATTTGTAACTCAAAATCTTGTGGAAATGAATGTTGTAAACTAAAACTAAACATAAAATTTTTAAAAATGAAAAGAAAAGAAAAGCTATGTAAAATAAGGTAAGTAAAATTTGAGATAAGCCTTACCCTGGAGTTTATCTCTTAATGGTTAAGGTAAACATTGGTGAGGGCTCATGAACTTTGGATTTGAGTGGATGCAGACCCACAAAGTAATTTGAATCTAGAGTAGGAGTGGGGAACCTGTGACCTCAAGGCCACATGTGGGGCCCTCTAGATTCTCAAATGTGACCCTTTGAATCCTTGAGGCCAGATGTTCCCCACCTCTCATCTAGGGTACATCTGAGAAACACACTCTCCAAGTTGCGGGGTACTCCTTAAATGCTACATTTATAAAAAAAGAAAAGTGAAAGCGTCCTAACCCTAAAGTCTTTTGTTTTTGTTATCTGTTACACCTAGGTGTCACTATAGCCATGAAGGAAATATGGATAAAATAAGATACAAAAAGTCAAATGTTAATTTTGTCATATTTATTGAGAGCTTTGTAATTGAAAGATCCCCACTGTTCCTTACAGAAAATTCAGAGGAATAAGCATGCAGTAATAATCTCTTCTCTTTAATAAAGATGCCACCCACTAATGATGCTACTTAACTTACCACTTTTAATATTTATTACTTTTTCTCACATTTCTCTTGGGAGGCTCTGTGTAACACCTGAATCATCCAGACCTCTACGAGCTTCTAAGAAAGTCTGGCAACCCATCCATGCTTGAAAGCTCTAGCAGATACTCTCAAGGAAAACCCAGAGGACTTTGCTCAGTGGTTTCTGACAGGAAATAAAAAAGCAGCCTCTTTCTCCACCACCTTGCTCTCCCTCATCCCCCAGAATTCCTGTGAGAAGCATCAGAAACACTTCTGGGCAATCACAAAGCAGCAATACTCTGGGAGAGGAAAGATGGTAAAGACATTTAGAGTCACCTTTTAAAAGAACTAAAAATAGACTCCTCCACAAAGTAATTGCTGATGAGTGACAGTGATCAAATGAATGGCTGCTGATATAATAGTGTACAGGATTGGGAGATTTAAAAGGCCCATCGGTTCTCACAGAAGGGCAATGATTACTACACATCCCCGCTATTAACAGGTGGCAATAAGAAACACATGATGTTGTTCAGTACTCTTCACTTACCAAGTTGTCAGCTCCATTTTTCCCTCTTGCCCTCTACCCCCAACTTCATGAAAAAGTGGGAAAGAGATGTGGTTAAAAATGGTTCCCAGGGGGAATCATTTGAGTATTTCAAGTCTAAACTTTGACCTATAGTAAAGAGTTTATATGAGGAGAGGATAGTATTCTGAGTTTCTTTCTACATTTTCATTTCAGGGAATTGGTTTTCTACTAAAATTAAAATCCACTAGAAACTCTTCAGTTCTCTAAAACAGCTGTGAGCCAGTTTTTGCTCTCTCATGTGTGTGACAATTTCCTTGACAAACTGAGAAATAAAAATTGTAACTTTGGATTCCTTTTTCCTTAGAGCTTAAAGTATGTATATGAGGTTTTAAAGGATGAGGGAATCAGAGGAATCCATGGTAAACATTTTGCAAAAACTCTTTAAAATCAAACCATAAAAAGAGAAAGATAAGATTTTATATTTTTAAAAAATTGAGGACCACATTTTTAGGGAAATGTTTTATATGCAGCCCTACCATCAGGATTCTTCTCCTGATACCCATAGAACTAACAGGGTACTCTTTATTAGCCATAAAGACATATGCTGACAGAATACATACCTATCATAACAGAAGCCATAAATTTCAAGTAATAGATAGACAGAACCCTACAGGGAAGTTTTCAAATTGTCTCTCGGTTGTGTGTGTGTGTGTGTTAAACACCTTTTCACAACTCATATTTTACCCATATTAAACCAAACCTCTCCTAAAAGAATAGTTAGAGAAGAAAAACATTCTATTAATGCTCCTAGTAAATGTAGATTCTGCAGGTGAGAAATGTGTCTTTATGACTTGTGTTCCAGAAATTATGGTGAATTGTTTACTATTGTTTTACTTTTAGTAATTTGACAAAAGCTTTGCTACAGTACCAATGATTTTCATTTGACTGAATCCTTGGGACATAATAATACAGAAATAAGGGACAAAATTGGGAGATAGCTGAAGTTTGTCCTTGAAGTATCCAACCATCTGTTTTACAAATCTCTCCCCCCCCCCAAGTTATCCCACTCTCCCTCATCTTAGGACCTTTGAAGTAAAAGTGAAGTAAAAGGACATAGCACAGACCCCTGTTTTCATGAGGGAAAGGTAGCTATTCCTAGAGAATTTTAACTAGAATCAAATCCCTGAGCTAAAAGAATCCAAGATTCCTTTGAATTTATGGCCTTCTCTCTTGAAATCATAGAATGAGTTAACATCCATAGACTTCATTGAACATACTTTTCTTTCTACAAGAAATTCTCATACATTGCCTTTACTCACATTGGTTTAACTGGCTTGAATATAGCTAAATCCAAACAATCATTTTTAGCCATCTATGTGATCTCAGATCTTTTTATTTGGAGGGCAATTGGGGTTAGGTAACTTTCCCAAGGTCACTCGGCTAGTTTTTGTGTTAAGTGTCTGAGGCCGGATTTGAATTCAGGTCTCCTGACTCCAGGGCTGGTGCTCTATTCACTGTGCCACCTAGCTGCCCCGATCTCAGATCTTTAAATATGATAATAGCTTGATGTCTCACCATGATGTGAAGTCAATTCTGGATTGTCAAGGTCTATACCAGGGAAACATAAACTCTGCCAGGTCTTACCAACTGGGAAAGACTTTGAGCATAGGCCGGGCAATGATTTATGTCTGTTCTCTAAGGAACTGCTCAAAGGAGAAAGAATATGCTTAAGAGAATTGGCCATTATGTGATTTTTTTTTTCAGTCCTAGAAACTCATAAAGACAATCTACTTAGGGTTTCCAGCTATATTCATAGAAGGAGTTCCCACACCTGCAATATGAAATAAAAGATCTTGAAATGTTGAAGCAAAAAAGATAAAAAGTGATAGGTTGTTTTAAAATCATGTGATAATAAAGGTCCACTAAATAAGTTAAAATTCTTAGATAGCTAATTATTTTTTGCCCATTCAAGTCCTCATTTCTTCTCACTCCTAATCAGTCTCCCTCCTTCCAATCTTTATCCCTATCCAATCCATTTGCCACTTAACTTTCAAAATAATCTTCCTAAGGCATACATATGTCTCAACATCCCACCCCTTTGCTCGAAACCTTCAATGGCTCCAAAATACCCCTAAAATAAACTGCAAACTCCTTAGCGTGGCAGTTAAATCCTTTCACAATTTTACTCCAACCCACATATTTTTCATTACTTTACTTCACACATTCTCCATTCCACCCAAATTGGTCTACTGTCTATTCCCCACACTAGGCATTATGTGACTAAAGAAAATAAGAAAAAAGGAATAGCAGCAAAAATTTCAAGGTAGACAAACATGAAAGAGTCTCAAGGAGGACAAAGAGATTTCTAAAAATATGTCATTGTTATCTTATTTGAAGGTTATAAATTTTTCCTTTTATCAAAAGGAGAACAATTTGGATCTTATGGCTGGCTATACATATGATTCTATTCCTCTTTTTGTTGAGGTTGCTATTAGATTTATAATAAAATGATTTTGTGAGAAAAAAAACTAAGGCATGCAGAATGGTATGAAGACTATATTTACACATTATTATTATTCAGAATTGATCCCATTATTTTTACACAAAATAGAAGTTAAAATAATTTAAATAGTAGACCCTGGTAAGACTTGTTACGTTGGGAGTGAAACAGGCACAAAAGGATATTTGTGGCGCTCCTTAAATATACTTTGAAAAAAATCAACCACCTGTGTACTCACATACGAAAAGGATGGAAAATCTCATTAAGTCTACTTTTATTCAAGTCTGTATTTAGTGGATCAAACTCGTGTAATTAATTCCGAGCTTCCTAGAATCACAGAGCTTTTCACAAAACTATAAATGTAGACTTAGAATTTACAGCATATAGTTTTAACAAGCAAGAAGTTTTATATTCCTAAGGGGAATAAATAAACAAACTCATAAAAGCCCTAGTAAGCACTAAATAAAAAATGACTTTAGGAGTCATTGTTCCAAAAAACATTTTAGTCATAGTCCATTAGCGAGATGCTAATAGTAATGAGCGTGGACACTGAATTAATTCACATTTCAGTCATGTCTGGCACCAACTCATTAAGCAAATAAAGATCATCCTCAGAATTCTGAAGACAATTTCAGTATGTGTCAATTAGCAAAATAGTTCCCTAAGGACTATCCTTTTTAAAGCTTGGGGTATTGACAATTTGCTGTTTGTTTTGGGCAAAACTGTGTTCATATTAAGAGATGTTAAATTTAGAATTCCATAGAGAAGTCCTTGTCTTGTCTCAGGAGATTCTTCCTCATTGTATCAGGCACCTTTCTTTTTAGGGCTCTGGCAGGCAGAAAAGTATTTCTTTTTTCACCTTTCTTCCTTTCCCTATTCCTCTGACAGGTAATACAACCAAATTGACTACATGTCATCACAGTTTAAATTTACTTCCTCTTTACATCTGACCATCTCAGAGAATACCCACCATCTTTCAATGCAAAGCTCAGGAGCCACCTCCTGAGAACTTTCCTGATCAATCAATAAACCAATATTTTTTCAGTGCTTACTTCATTACAGGCACTGTGCTATTGGCCAGGGATACAAAACGAGGCAAAACACAGTCCCTATCCTCAAGGAGCTTACAACCTAATGATCTTCCATTTAGTGTTCTCTTCCCCCTTGAAATTACTTTCTGTAACTTCATATATACTTTGCATTCTCTCATCTTTGTCCATGTATATTCCTTCAACAGAATAGAAATCACTTGAGGGCAGGGACTGTTTTATTTCTATCTTTGTACCTCCTAGCACAGAGCCTGGCATATTGTAGGTGCTCAGTACATGTTTATTGAATTAAGTTTTTTGTTATTAAAGTAAGGCAGTTGTTTGTTATTAAAAATCAAGTTTTATAAATTCAAATTAATTCCCCCCCCAGCAAAAAAAATGTTTCTCTTGTAAAGCATAATTTTTAATCTCTAGTATTTCCTTCATTGGTTACAATGAGTTATTTAGCTAGTAAAATAGATCCAAACACTGGGGCTATTTCCACAAAAGCAATGCACCTGGATGTAACCAAGAATTACAATTTTTTGGATGCCTCAAGTTTTCTTAAATTCCATATTTGAAGACCTAAAATCTGGGTTTAAATTCTGCCTCTGCCACCACTCGTGTGAAATTAGAAAAGTAATTTTACCTTTTAGAGCCTGTTTCTTCATCTGTGAAATGGGAATAATGACAAGATTTATACTATTTACAATTTCAAGTTAGATAATGTGTACATGGAGTTTTGTAAACCCTAAAGCACTTATGAACCACCAGAAGTTTTCAGTAATACATACTTTCTCCATGTTTATGGATTTATGTTCTATGTTCTCATTAAATTTGGTACCCCTGCTAGTGATGCAGCCCACAACTCATTCATGTAGAATAGCAATTTATCTATGTCTATCTTGTGTGATTTGTGTTCAAGACTTCCCACAAATCCTCCAGAATGAATTAACCCAAACTACTAGAGGGTGACTTGGAGGCTAATGGTACATTTGACAGTAATAAGAAAGAAAGGAAGAAGGGAGGGCTTGGGAGTGGAAATAAATAGCTTATTTTTGTATATGTTGAATGGAAAATATCTATAGAATATACAATTAGAGATGTCCAATGAGCAGTTGAAAGTGTAGGACCAGAAGTCTGGAGAGAGGTGAAGACCACATAAATAGATCTGAGAATCACCTTCACAGAGATGGTAACTGAATCCACGGAATCTGATAAGATTACCAAGAAAAATAATATAGAGGGAAAATAGAAGAGCACCCAGGCATAGGAAAAGAAGAGGCAAAATTAGTGCTTTTTGCTTATATGCTGATTTATTTAGAAAAGCCTAAAGAATCCAGTAGAAATTAATTGAAACAAAATCCTCAACAAAGTTGCAAGATATAAAATCAATCCACATAAATTATCAACAATCCTCTATATAGCCCTCAAAGGTCAATAGAAAGAGCTAAAAATATAAATTCCATTCGAAATAACTATAGGAGATATAAAGTATTTGGTAGATTATCTACTAAGAAACATCCAGGAACTATATGAACCCAGTTACCAAGTAACTGGATTTTTTTGATTTTTTTTTTCAGTTAATTTCTTTTTCAGAAATAAAGACAGATAGACCTCAGTTACTGTAGAAATATTAATTGTTCATGGTAGGCCAAAAGTTCAGGGGTGGGGAACCTGTGGACTTGAAGCCACATGTGGCCTTTTAATTGAGTCTAAGTTTTGCAGAACAAATTCTTTTATAAAGGGGATTTGTTCTGTGAAATTTGGATTCAGTCAAAGGACCGTTCTTGAGGACCTAGAGGTCACAGGCAGCCTTGAGGTCACTGGTTCCCCACCCCTGGAAGACAATATAATAAAAATGATAATACTACCTAGTTCAATGTCAAAGCAACCAAAGTACCAAAGGATTAAATAATAGAGCTAAAAAGCAATAAAATTCATGTGGAGGAACAAAAGATTAAGGATCTAAAGGGTAATATTAAAAAAAGTGAGAAAAAAAAGTGGCCTAGAAGTATCAGATCTCATACTGTCCTACAAAGCAAGAATCATTAAAAACAAACAAAAACATTTAGCATTGGTTTATAAAATTGAGAAGTTGATCAGTGGAACAGATTATGTATACAACATACAAAAGCACATAAGCATAGTAGCACAGTGTATGATGAACCAAAGACCAATGATTAATGATTAAAGAGCAAAGATCAATGGTTAAGGACTCATTATTTAACAAAAACTGCTGATAAAATTAGAAGTTTGAAAGAAATTAAGTACAGACCAATATCTCACATTAGATACCAAGAGAAGCTCCAAATGGATATGTAACTTAGACATAAGAGGTGATGTTGTAAAGCAACTGAAAGGAACAAAGAAGAAACCTTTCAATTTTTTGGATTGGGATAGAATTTATCGCCCAACAAGGGACAGAAAGGATCACAGAATATAAAATGGAAAATTTTATTTTTATCAAATTTCTAAAAATTTTGCCTGAATAAAACTAATACAGTTAAAACAAGAAGGAAAACAAGTCACATATCTAAGATTTATAAGGAACTGATTCAAATTTATAAGAACCATTCTCCAAGAGAGGTAATTTTCTTTTTTCTTTTCTTTTTCTTTTTGCTTTTGGAGGGGGGAAGACTGGGCAATTGGGGTTAAGTGACTTGCCCAAGGTCACATGGCTAAGTGTGTTAAGTGTCTGAGGCCAGATTTGAACTCAGGTTCTCCTGACTCCAGGGCTCTATTCACTGTGCCTCCTAGCCATCCCGAGAGGTAATTTTCAAAGGAAGAAATCCAAGCTATCAACAACCCTATGAAGAAATTCTCCAAATCATTAGTAATTACTAGTTAGAGATATACACATTATAACAGCTTTGAAGTTTAACTTCACAGCTATCTGATTGGCAAAGATGACAAAAAGAAGAAAATGACAAATGTTAAAAGGAACGAAATAAAGCAAATGTGCTATTGATGAAGCTGTAAAATTGTCCCATCATTCTGAAAGGCAATTTGAATTGTAAAGTCACTAAAGTATTCATATCCTCTGACCCAACTATACCACTACTAGACCTATAGCTAAAACAGAGCAAAGAAAGAGGAAAAGAACTTGTATGTATTAAAAAATATATATTTTTAGCAACTCTTTTTTCTATAAACTGAAAGTTAAGGGGTGCTCACTTATTTGAGAATGGCTCAACAACTTATGGTATGTTAATTTAATGGAATATTATTGCACCATAAGAAATGAAAGTTTCTGAGGAAACTGAGATCTCTTTGAACTGACGCAAAGTGAAGCGAGTGGAATTAGGGTATATATATAATAGCAATAATATTATAAAGGCAAATAACTGGAAGACTTTAGAACTCTGATCTATGCAATGATAAAGCATGAATCCAGAGGGCTTTTAAATGTGAAACGCACCACTCATTTCCTCCTAGAGAGATGATGGACATAAAATGCAGAATAAGAGCTACATTTGGGGACAAGGCCAATGGGGACAGCCCTAGCCCTAGAGACTAATGATTTACCCAAGGACATGTAACTGATAAGTAGCAGAGCTGGAAATTTGGACTCAGGTCTTCTGATTCTAAGTCCAGTATCCTTTCTACTACATCATACCATTAATCATTTTGAATGGGGGTATTAAATTTGTGTCAAACATCTGTAGGTATTCATTCTCTAGGAAGTTGAGTGGTGGATATGGGATTTGAACTCAATTCCTTTGACTCCAAATCCATCATGCTTTTCACTGAACCATGCTTCTATCTTCTTTTCACCTTTAATACTATATTTAATATTAAAATTTCATTTGTATAAAACACATTCAGAGATAGGAGAAGATAGTGTCTCCACAGGCCAAATACCCCCAGAAAAGAAACAATTAACAGTGAGTTGTCACAACAATGTCTCTAAATAGCAAATATGCATCCGAATGAAGTTCAATAACGTGTTAAATATTTTATGCTAAAATGACTGATTTCATGATTTTTACCCAAATTGAAATGTGTAAAATTCTATCTATCATGGAAAATTATAGTTCTATTAATACAGTAGGTCTGACTTCCCAAAATATTCTTCCCTTCCCCAAATATACCTTTCCTTTCCCTACCTCCAAACAGACTCCCTGGTTGACTCATACTTGGAACTTACAAATTCTTTTAATTAATTAAAATTGATTAATTTCTCCTTACTAAATTTCCCTCAGTTTGATAAATGACTGCTTTTTTTTTTCTTTTCAGTTTTTTTCCCCCATATATTTTCCTGAGTTGAGTGATTTATGACCCTAAGGTAGGTCACCAAGATGCCATCGGTCCCACAAAATTGTGGAATCTCAAAATTGGAAGGGATTCAGATCCATTCCAGTCCTGCCTTCATATGTGAATAAGAATTCCACTCAACAAGATCCCCAAGAGGTGGCTGTCAAGCCTCTCCTTGCATATCTCCAGTGGGGACTAACCCACTACCTCCTGAGTCATTCCATTCCACCTTTGGACAGCTCTGTTCTCTGTTAGAAATATCTTTGAGTTACCACATCTATGAGGTTATCGTTCATGGCTCCCTCCTGAGAACTTCACTTGTAATCTCAGGGCTCCACTTCCAAGAATTGAATGGCATGAGGTTACCTCAGGCTCCCAAGGATACTTTTCATAATAGGAAAAGTGACTTCTCAAGGCTTTGATGATTAAAAAGAGCTTATGTCATTCCTCCTAATACCAAGTAAGACCTTTTGTCCTCTCACACCCTTTAAAAAGGAAAAGCCTAAAATTCCATGAGATCCCACCCAACATAAGCCTTTCTTTGAAAAAGCCAAACAAATTGTATTTTGTTGCATTGTTGTATTTCCTTTCCCCTATTCTAAACATTAGTTTTGGACAATGTTGATAAAACACCACCACCCCATTTGGTCTTCTTTTTCTTTTTTCTTTTTTTTTTCTTGTAAACTGAAACTATCACAGTGATTGAAGAATTGTGAATTTAATGCTTTCAAGTCTATGGAAAAATAAACAAAGTCTGAACAAGGTTTTTCCCTGATGAACTGAGAAAGGGCACCACAAAGCCACAGACATCAATCATCCAATGGTGAAAGTTCACTGTATCCAGACTTTCAAGTGCTTCTCCAACTTCTTATTAGAAGAGACTAGAGTATTCTTTCTTTCAGTTCCTTGAACTTTTATCCTAAATTTCATTCCAAAAAAATTATAAAGAAGTCTCCATGCAAATAGTGGGAAATGATGAGATATTAAATGGGAGACCATTCCCTCAAGAAAAAAAGATCTTTGATCTTGCATTACAGGCTATATTGGGAATAATCATCGAGTGTTTTCAGTTGCTAGACTTAGGCAGTAGACAGCCCTCTTCACATCTACCTACTGGCTTTATAGAAAAAGAAGTTTTGTTTTCTTGAGCTTTAGATGTTTTAAGGTGCTATACTCTGTGACACACAGTCTTGCCAAATTAATATTAGGCAGTGATTATCTTAGTATTCCATTAAAGAGAAGAGTTCACTAGTAGGTGCACTGAAATTATATATAGAATTGTAGAGTGTTAAACCTGAAAGAGATCTCAGAGGTCATCTAGTTTAACTCTTTCATTGACAGATGAGGAATCTGGGGCTGAGGGAAATGAAATAGGTTGGGTTTTAGATATTTTTCCTTAAAAAAGAGGTAAATCAACCCTTGTACTATATTAATAATTTACACCTAAGACAGAGTGGATACTAGATAGTAGGGCTCTTGATGCCAAATTTATTGTTCTTTATCACACCATATCATGTACCTTGAAGAAATGATAATAACTCTTCTCCCTTTAACCTTTTCCTTGTCTCTCTCCTTCTCTTGGTCCTTTGTCCCCATCTCCCTCTCTTTATTACTTTTCCTTATGTTCCAAAACCTTAAGAGATCTGAGGTTTCTCTTTTCTTAGGACCTTCTCCTCTCTCTACACTCTTTCCTTTGATATCTTATTAGCTCCCATAGGTTTAACTATCATCTCTACATAGATATTTCACAAATCAATATATTTGGCCCAAGTTTCTTCTGAACTCCCACATCTTATAATTGTCAATGTTCCATTGGCAGCATCTAAAGCTCAACAAGAGATCATCTTACTTCCTAAACTGGTCCCTTCCTTCCTGCAAACATCCCTATTTCTGTTGAGAGCACCATCATCCTTCCAGTTGGAGGTTCACAATCCACTTTTGTGACTACTACAATTCTATTTTTCCCTCTCCTTCCCCTTTCTTATTGCCAATCTTAATAAAAGGATTTGTTCTGTAAAACCTGGACACAGTCAAAAGGCCACACCTGAGGACCTAGAAGGTCACATGTGGCATCAAGAACTCAGGTTCCCCGCCCCTGAATTAGAGAGTGTACTATGATCTCCGTCTTAGAGAAAAGGAAATTGAGGTTCAGAGAGATTTGAATTTACCTAAGATCACACAGTCATAAGTAAATGAAATGGTTCTCAAAACCAGAATATATACATACATATTTAGGAAACAGCAAGAAGGCATATACCACTGGATGGCGGAGTATGTGGGGGTAAGCATTAAGCCTTCTGTAATATCTAATTTACCTGCTCACTCAATAAGCAAGCATTCTTGAGAACCTACTAGGTACAATGTACCATGGAAGTCATAGCAATGGGAATGACAAAAAAACAAGCCATGGTCATTGCCCTCAAGGGACTATTGTTCGAATAAATATAGCAAGTGCATAATATTATACCTACAGAGTATGAGGAGTGTTCTAAGGTGGGAATGAATGAATGAATGCAAAAAGCATGTATTAAGTGGTTGCTATATGCCAAATGCTGTACTATTAACTGGGAATCTAAATAGAAAAGTGAGATTCTAGTCCCTATTCCTAAATTCTAATAGAAGAGAGAGATATAACATATAGTGGACATTTGGGATGCAGGGAAGATAATGCCTAGTAGTCTAGGGGGTAAAAAGGCTGAACAAATAGTGAGCCCTGATGGTCCAGAGGGTGAAATAGCTGGGCAAATGCCAATTCCAGGCAGTTTGAAGGGCACAGTAGAAATATAGAAGGCAAACCTGAGAGCTCATCCTTTTACCCACTAGGAAGTGCCCACCATATTGTTAAAGAAGAAAGTTAATGTTCCAGTTTCATTTCTACTCTAATAAACCTGGATATTTTAGGTGTTTATCAAAGGTGTTTTACTGAGAATAAAGTAAGTGTATGAAATACACGTGTGACATTTATGAGTAACATTTGCTCTAAACAAACTTTTGAAAACTTGGTTGACAAAATTTTGGATCAACTAAAAAAGTCACCCATGACTTTTGGAATTTCTGAATGCCTTGGTAATTATCATTATCATTCTTTATTCAATTTATTTCTTATTGAAATATATAGTTTTAAGACTTTTTCTGACAGTGTTATGTAATTTTTTAGAGTGGGTAGATGGAAGTGTCACTTGTATGGAACCATACAGCTTATATGTATTTTGTCTACCCTTTATTATCTCAGTAGTTTCATGCTATGTATGTAACAGAACCAACCTATTGCCTATGAGAAACATGTAAGATAATTTATTTACAATAATTGTTACAAGTTTATAAGGCATTTTTCTATCTTGTTTTATATGTATGTTACATAACACTCAAAAAGAATTTTTTACCTGATTGAGAAAAGGATACAAATTGGAAAAACCACAGTTTTGATAACTGAAAATTGCCAATTGTTTTGCAGTATTATATTGAGTGTTGTCTTTCTTGGGCTTTTAGTTAACTATTGAATTAATATATTAGACACATTCAGGTTTTAATTGGGATTTTACATAGCTTGCATTTTAATTCTTTGGTTCTTTGCTGTTTCTATTAACGCATAACATTATTTGAATAAATGTTATAATACCAGCCTAAAAAGAAGATGAAAAAGAAGCAGAAGCAGAAGAAGGAGGAGGAAGAGGAGGAGATGGAGGAGGAGAAGAAGGTGATGATGATGATCAAGTTCTCCTTCACAATGAGTTTCATCTTCTGCAAGTTGTAAATGAACTCACAGTATGGTACCACCCTTGCTGCTTCTGCTAGGTCTCCTCCACTTTTTCCCTCCTCTCCCTCTCCCCCAGCATTCTAGGATTCAGAACTGGGTTCTGAATCGAGATATGGTTCAACACTCCCACTTTACAGATAAGGAAACAAATCCAAACAAGTTTCGTGATTTTCTTGAAGTTGTAGGTACAGTCATAGGTAACAGAGACCTTTGAACTCCAAATCCAGTGCTCTTTCTACTACTCCACACAGTCTCTACAATACTCTGCTCACAAAATGATAAATGACTGCCATTATTTTACCTTTGGGCTAAAAAGTATTTCATTAGATCCCAAAGTCATTCCTATAAGAACATATTAAAGATTATTTTGTGGAAAATTCTGGAGAATATGCATCTTGTTAGATTCTTTGTTTAAAAAAAATCTGAAAAGCAAAAGACAATTGAATTTTTAAAACCACTGTTAATTCAGGCAGAAGATAAAATCTGTTACTAAATAATAATCATCATCATAAAGGTCCACATTTGTTGTGCTAGAAACAACTTATGATAATTAAATCATGATTTTCTGTTTGATTCCTGTGAACTGTAAAATAGGATCAGATATCATATACTTCAAAGAAGCCCTTGAGCTATTTCCCCTTCAAAAAGACCCAGAATATGACAATGTCTGCACATTAAGCTTAGATAACCTGGTGTGAATGACTGCAAAAATAAAGCTTTCAGTCTTTTCTCAAACTGGAAGAATTAAGGGCAAAAGGAAGAGATGTTAAGTGGCATTTTCAGAGATGGAGGGGTGACATCCTTGTTTAAATGGAAATGGTCTATTTTATTATAAAACATATTTTCACTTTGAGATATATAATAGTTCCACACCAAAAAGCAAAATAAACTTACTTGAAACAATACACAAACAAAAAAGCAGAGTTCATTGTCACAAAGGTGGGACTGAAAAACAAAAAGTGTTATCCTGCTACAGATCAAAAAGGCATGACCAGACATATAAATACAGAATTCTTTACATTGGGGACAGCTGTGCAAGGTATAAAAAAAGTTGACATGCAATAGAAGACATCCTTAATGATAAAAAGGAAAATAGAGAGGTAGCACAATTTCCTGGGGAATCTGGCTATGACTACATGCACAAAATGTTTTGACTAATGACTGATCAAGGCAGTCAGTAAAACAGTCAAGGTAAAATGATCACATTCTCTTCCTCTCTGAAAGAGAAATATCTCAAGGGCTTGGATTGAAAATGAGTATTTCAGATTTTTGACCAACTTGATGATTTTTTAAAGCCAATATTACCAGTTAGACAGACACAGGCAGAACTGAGATCTCTACATGACAAAGTTTAAAATGTAAAGGAATGCTATAATATCAAGTATGAATGAGCACAAGATTCATTATTCACACAGAAATCCCTACTAGGAGAACTCAGTAGTTTTAAATTGATTGAACACCAAAAATTATGACAAGGCTAGAATAGAAGGTCTACTAGGGTATGTATACCTTTCCAGTGGGAAAAAAGGCTAAGGTTCCTATTAACCAGAGCCAAGTTTCAAGTGAAATCATCCCCCCCCCCCCATGTGCTGAGTAGGGATTGATGGATTCATTTTTAAACTATGTGTGTTGCTGGGAAATGTTGGTTACATGCCAAAAGTTAAGGAGCAAACCTTCAGACAGCCTGAAAGTGATTCAATGACACTTAGGGAACAGAAAGAGTAATCATAAAAATCAGAGCAAGAAGCACTTTAGAAATCATCTAATTTAAACCTCTCGTTCTTCAGAGTAGAAGAAAAGTAAAATGTCTTTTCTAAGAGTACATAGATAGTAAGCAGTAGAGTGGGGATTTGTTCCAAGGTCCTCAGTCTCCAAATCCAAGCTTCTTTCCACCAGGATAATGCTAATAAATGACATCTGCTTTAGCACTTCCTTTGTCACAATTTTAAAAAAAATCTTATTATTTGTGTATTATGATAACCTAGTATGGGGACGTTATAAGATTCATATTTATAATAATCCTATAATGATGTTGAGTCTTTCTTCTTAGTAATTGAGTTCATTTTTCTCCTGTTTCTCATTAAGGTTCACACTATGCCTGTGAGAGAAAATGTAGGAATTACTAACCATAATGAGTGAAGGATAATTGAGGAAAAGTGAGATTGTGTTTTGCCTTTATAGTGATAGGAATTAAAAATACTCAAGGACTTTTAATTGTACTTCTTTATTAGGCTTATTTATATAGCATTCTCTATCATGTGTACATATATAGAAACATACATTCATACATGCTTACATACACATTTTCTGTGAAGTTCAACACACATTATTAAATACCTACCATATTCTGGGTACCATGCTGGGTGTTAGCTTTGGAAAATGACGATGGAAAAAAGATGAAAAATGGCAGTCTCTGTCTTCAAGATGATTTAACAATCTAATTAGAGGGCATAGTTGATTGGGTGCCAGACAGCATTAGGAAAACCTAGGGCTAGAATTTCCATCTCTGCTATCCATTAATTGCATGACAATGAGGGTACCACTGAATCTATCTATGCTTAATTTGGTGATCTGTCAGTGGGGATAAAAAAAATAATACTTGTACCTACCTGAGTGTTGGTGTAGCACGTAAATAGTTGAACATGGAGTCAGGAAGACTAGCATTCAAGTCCCACTTCTGACACATGGGTATGTGACCCTAGACTAATCACTTCACCTCTCAGTGCCCCCCAGGAAAGTCTCTAAGGTTATATGTTCTAGAGAAGGTACCTGTTTTGTAAAAGGAAGTTTCCTTGCCAGAAGGATGCAAGAATCAGTTTTTTTTTAATGCCTCCCTTACAGAGTTGTTGAGAAGCTCAAATAAGATGATAAATGTAAAGCACTTAACATACTTTAAAGTACTATATAAATGTCAAATAATATAACTTTGTTTTGCACTCACTTTGATACTTCAATCAATCCCTGATTTCATCAGTGTATACTGATCTCCCTACCCGTGTAGATCATTACCTCTCCACATTTTTCATCTATGTGATTTTTTTTCCATGTTCTCCCACAAATCCTTTTTCCACAGAGGATCTCTCCTACATGCTAGAGGCATTACTGACTCTGCCTTTTAACAATTTTTGTATACCACTACAAAACC
Organism: Petaurus breviceps papuanus; assembly: GCF_028583685.1. NCBI lineage: Eukaryota > Metazoa > Chordata > Mammalia > Diprotodontia > Petauridae > Petaurus > Petaurus breviceps. The sequence goes on from NW_027185712.1 coordinate 27,349,299, forward strand.
CTTGCTCTTGCTAAGCAACAAACTTGCCTCCCTTTACACATATGTATTTTTCTTTTGTATTTTACGTCACAGGTACAAATCAGTCAATTCAACAAGCATTGATTAAGCATTTACTAGAGCCCAGGCACTGTGTTAAGTGCTGGAAATACAAACACAAGTGGAAAGACAGTTCCTGCCCTCACAGGGCTTACATTCTAATGAGAGAAGACAGCATAAAAGGAATAAGAAGGGGGAAGAGATAGATGAAGGTATTCATTTGGGAGAAGTCATTATGATAGCAAAGGTCCAGAGTGCAACCTGGAGAGGAATGAGACACAGTTGGCCTGGGAATCTACACATAATGGAGTTTCTGGGAGTAGCCATCCAATCAGAAGGAGGAGGGCATTTCCAACGTGTGAGTTCTATGGCTGGAGAGATTCTTCAGGAAAAAGAGTTGGCCATGCTAGAGGAGGCCTGGGTCACAGTGTAATGAAGAATAAGAAGTCATTGTGAATATTATGCAACAGTCCACTGATCAATGGACTTTCCATTTCCCTGTGGGACTCTAGAAGTTTTAATTCTTTAGAGTTCAAGGTATTACCTAATTCACAGCCAGAAAAACTAACAGTAAGCTTTTTTTAATTGGACCTGTAATTTCATTAATGCAGGAAACTCCAGTACTAAAATTCTGTCCACCAAAATTAGTGAGTAGTCTACAGATTTTAGAGTTGTTTATAGCACTAAAAAGTTAAGTGATTTAACCATGGTCACATAGCAGAAGAAGGACTTAAAACCAGTTGGTTTTTTGTTTGTTTGTTTTTCCTAGTTATAAGACTAACCTTTGATACAACAATGGGAGAATATTGGTGTTATAAAGATGGATTTTTGTGACAGGATCTAGGCTGGGATCAGGGAAAATACTGTACAATTTTCCAAACACAACTCAACTTGCCTTAAATGAGTTCAATTCTGGGCCCAGCTTATTACTGTCCATATGCAGTATCTATACAAAATCTATATACTGATGGGCTAATTCAGCAGGCTGTCCATCAAATGAAACTACTAAGGTTATTAACGATCTTTTAATTGATAAATTTAATGATCACTTCCCAGTATTCATCTTCTGAAAAGAGGGAAGATAGTCCTTGACCCCAAGGATCTCACATATTTTTCAAGAGGGAAGGCACTAGAATTAAGACAGGTGCTACACACCACAAGATCATTTTTTTTAATTCTTGCACTAGAATTTAGCCTATTTTTGCCCCGTATGTAGCTTGTCTGTGTGTCTGCTTGCCCCTTTTCTCCCCATTAGGCTGTGAGCTCCTTGAGTGCAGGGGCTATCTTTTGCTTCTTTTTATATCTCCAACACTTAACACAACATCTGGCACAGAACAGGTGCTTAATAAATGTTTGTTGACTGTAGTCAGTCAGGATTATACAATCACAATTATTTCTGACCTGATTCTCTGGGTCTCAAATCATACTTGCATAAGGCTTGCATAAAGCCACACAAAAGAGTCTTTGGAAGCTGATATGGAAACAGTAAAATTCAAGTATGTTCCTTTCCACCCTCACACATACCTGGAGTAAAAAGTATATGTAAACATACATATATATGTGTACTTATATATATATATATATCTGCATATATTACACTTAGTCTGTGTGTATATATCTTTTGAATTTAGCTCAGGTATATATGTATGTGTATAATGTATATAGATACATCTTATTACATGTGGGACCAATGTATATGCACTTAGCACAAACATATACATTCACATGATTATTTTTAGACATGAAGAATGGTTGGACTTAACCAAAAATCCATTGGCAAGATAGATGGGTGGCTTGCAAAATCCTCACAACCTTTTATTTTCATATGAATAAATTATAACTGTGCTTCCTCTATATATGTATATATGTATGTACAGACACATGTATATATATATGTATACATATATGATGAAATCCATAATAGACACAACATATTACAGGGACTCAAGAATCAATTTAAAAGATATCACAGAGAAGAAATTTCCAAGATAAAGTGAAAAAACAGAAACAATATTTTTACTCAGAAGTGACCAAGATGACATTAGCTATTACTGACCAATAAATGTATTTTTCCATATCTAATCCAATCTTCATAAAAAGCATTTATGGACATACTGAGGGTATCCTTGATTAAACATTGAGAAGAGAACTGTTAGGCTGCAGTAGTCTGATCAGAAAGCATTTTCATACAGAAGAAAGGAAGAACACAAAGGCAAAAATAGATAGTGAATGATAAGTCATAGGCATAGACACTGAGCACCAAGAGAATTATTCCAACCCATAGATGCATCATTGTCTGACTTAAATCTGATTTAAGATTTTCAAGATATTCAAGGGTAACTGAATTAGGTTTAATAACCCTAAACAAACACATTTATAAAGGACACTAGCTCCCTTTTGTCTTTTCTTTATTATACAATATAATCCCTAGCATTCAGGAACTCCACACATTAGGTCTGCAGTCTTAGAACTAAGCAACACTGGTTGGACCTCAGATAGAATATGGGCAAGATGGACATGTGACTTGCAAAATCCTCACAACCATTTATTTTCATATGAATAAATTATAACTGTGTTTCCTATTAACATGAATTGTGTTTCTCTTCCTTTAATCTTAAAGGGATAAAAACTTCCACAATTTTCTATAGTTAATCAAATCTATGAAGTTATAAAAGAGATTAAGAGACTATAGGATTCCACTAAATCAATTGTCAGTTATTTTCAAAAAGGTAAGTGCTTACTAAAGATGTTCAATGGTGTCACATGATACATTATACAGAGTTCCAATATGGGGACCCCCTCTCATTTGGTGAGGTTCTCCAAACACTCCATTCACAGATGACGTTTTCCTAATTGCATGAAGGTCCAGGATGCTACAAGTCCTCTTCACTGAAATAGATATTCACTTGAAAAAGACCATCCTAACTATCCACACTGGAAAAAAAAAACTATAATGCATGAAAAGTATATATTGATTTGGTAAAAACATGTTGAACTGGCACTCTACTGAGTTACTTGGAAATATGAACATATATACAGATATATGTATAAATGTTCATATGATCCATTAACATATATACATACCTCTATATGTGCACAATCATATACATATCCTACACAGACATAACCAATGGACTGTGCATTTAGCTCAGAATTTTGCTTTGCTTTCATTCAGGAATGTTAGATTGTCCTGAATGACATGAAAGAAATTGCAGTGTTTTGTATAATCTTTGCTGTCACTGGATGTCCATCTTTATAACACCAATATTCTTTGTGTTGGTATCATCATCCCATAATAGATAAGGGGTTGATCCTGGAGTGAAAAAGACCTGGCTTTAAATTATGACTCTGACTTAAATTATATGGGATAGTCAAGGAATAAGCAAATCTACTTCCCCTCTCAGTGAGCCAACACAATCCTCTAAAACCCAAAGCTGCACACTAACAATCTGCATCAGCATGAATGGAAGAAATTTCTATAAAGAAAATTCCCTATACTAAGTAAATCACAGGTCCATCCCCTTCCCTCACCCACTGTCCCCCAAAAACAAAGTGAAATGTTCTCTCAGTAATGCTATATGGTTCTGAAACATGAAATACCACAATTTTGAAAGAATCAAAATCTCAGGTGATTCAAAGGGCAATAGAAAATCCTATGGTGTACATAAGTCACATATTAATAAAGATGATTTGTATGCAAGAAATAGGGTAAGAAACATCAAAGATATATGAAGTTAGTGGGCCTATCATGGAGTGAGGATAAGAGAGAACAGATGGACAGCTAAATGCTACCCTGAGGGTTCCCGTGAAATGTAAAAAAGATCCATAGCCTATAAAATGAAGGGCAGATTCCCTATAAAGGATCTGTAGAAACACATGAACAAGAATCCAAGTAAATAAGCTGGTATAATGGAAAGAGCACTGAACTTGGAATCAGTAAGACTTTCACGGGTACGTTCAGACCAGATAGGGAACTAAAAGTTAAATTTTCAGTGTGAACATTTACAACTCGGAAACCATCAAATACTACAAATCAGGGCTTGATTTATTGTTTTGTAGATTTCTAGACTTGAGAAGATAATGTAGCAAATGTTAATAATGCAAATCAAACTTCAAAATGAGCCATGCATACATTTTCTCCAGAGAATCCATTATTAGATATTTACCAGCATGCCCCTGTTTGAGTTCAAATCCTCCTGTCCATTTATTAGACACCCACTATACCCTTGCCTCAGTTTCTTTATATGTAAAGTGAGCTGGAGAAGGAAGCGGAAAACCACTCCAGTGACTTTGTTAAGAAAATTCCAAATGGGGTCACAAAGAGTCAGACATGACTGCTGACCTAACGACAACAAAAACGTTCCAGTTACCATGCTAGGCACAGGAGCTTACATTCAAACAGGGCAGACAATATATTCATCTATGTCGGTAGATTAAAGCACATTTGTAAGTGCATACAAAACACATAAAAACCAGGCACAAGGTGACCCTGGAGGGTAAAGCATTAAATCAAGAAAAGCCTCATGAAGAAGGAAGTTCTGAAGCTGAATCTTGGGGAAAACAAACAAGGATTCCAAGAAGCAGAGATAAGGAAGGACAGACAGCTTCAGGCGTGGGGGACAGCCAATGCTAAAAGGAGACAGTGTCATACAGAAGAGCCAACAAACAGGCGAGTATGGCTGGATGGAGAGAGTTGAAAGAAAAATGATGAATAAGAAGGCAGGAAAGGTAGGAGGAGACCAGATTATGAAGAGATTTAAACACCAAAGGAGTTAATATTTAATCCCAATGATAAGAGCAAGAAACCACAGGATAAGCATACACAGCGGGAGGTGTTAGCTACACTGGTTTCTAATGCAAACACACAGAAGAGATCACATATAATCCAGGGTCTTAGATTCAGAGCTGAAGGGATCTTAGAGGTGAACTAGTGCACTCTCTCCATTTACAGTTGAGGAAAGTGAAGCATAGAGAGGTTAGCAGACCTGCCTAGAGTCACATAGCTAGTCAATGAGTCTGAAGACCTTCCAGTTCTAAGATCCTAGGAGCAACTATCTGGTTTAGTGCTGGGAAAAAAGAAGATACTCAACTTCAAAGAGAGAGAATAAGGTTATAAGTAAATGGAATAGAAAACTGATCATATTTAATGAGAGATAGAGGTTCAAAGCATAGAACTCTGCCCTTAAGACTTCTGTAGTATGCTTCAACAAGCTCTTGGTACTGACCCGCAAGAAGGGCAGGGGAGGACAGGAGCATACAGAAAAAGAGAATATCTCTAGTATCCTGATCCCCTTCAATAGAATAGATTATTATTGTTATTGCAGATATATCATTTGCATCATCACATTTAGCACTAGAAACTGGTGAAAGTAATGTAAGGTATGCCCTGGGAAGGAGTACAGCCAGCCCTGAATACTTAGAAAAATGATAGGTAGAGAGAAATGAAAATAGTCCTGAATCTTAGTATTGGGAAACAGCCTTGAGAGTATGGTGGATGCTAAAGACAAAGTGAATGGATAATCACTTTGAGCATATTGCCTAGAGTCTATTCCCATTAAGTAGTTTTATGAGGCAAGTATATGAACTTGAATATCTAATTTCCTATGACTTAGGATTTTATGGTTGACTGACAAATGAATTAAAGTTTTCTACATCTCTAACTTCCTTGCATCTTTGCCTAATGAGGTCTTTCTTTGCTCATGGGCATCATCTTTGCTGGAAGAATGTAGCATAGGACAGCAGGTTCACATGATGCAATATTTTAAGCTTAAAATAAATACTTGGATACAAAAAGAAGCATCTTTCCCCAATGTGTGCAAGTATTATGGTCCTTTAAGAACCCAGAACCAGAGTCTTCTGTTAGATTCGATTAAAAATAATCAGTGTAATTAAAAAAAATATTATTGGGTGGTAACAGAGACTGGATAATTTTAGAAGCCCTGTATCTACAGAAAAATCTTTTCTGACAGCCTAGTAATCCTAGTAAAACCTCTCTCCAACAACATAACTTCTGTGCTTAAAAATGTAAAACATAATTTTTGAGTGACTATTCTCTATCTTTTGCCAAAATAAAGGGGAAAAAGTTTGAGTAGCTTCAGAAAAACACATACGCCCTTGCCCTCCCCCTTCCCAAACACCACCCTGCCACACACTTTTCTAATCTCCGCTAAAGAAATGTGAGGTGTTTGGTAAAATGTATTAGCCCTCAATTAGCAACAGTTATGTGATTCTGGGAGTCTGGGAAATCATTCCAAGCCAGCCAATCTGCTTAGTCATTACCACCTATTGACCCCTGGATACTCTATTTCCAATACTTCTTTCAGTCTGTCCTAAAGACAATAGCCATCACCATGGAAACCAGGAGAGTTTAGCAAACATAGCGACATGTCATGTAAGGTATGGCCCTGAAAAATCTTATTTCTCTTCTTCTGTCGTAAGTGAGCAAGACTAATGTCTATATTAGCTTAGAAAAAAAATCACCTCTTTATACCAAGGAAGGGGCATATTCCAAATGCCCAAGTTTAGGAGCAGCAGAGATATATCCCAAGCCAGATGTTGATAAATGAAGATAAAGTTACTTTCACTGTTCTCACCATTCATAGCAGTGAGGGATTTGGCTCTTGGGGCCTCCTAATGATTAAAGAGGCAAATAAAAGTTAATTTATTATAATGATCCTCTGTATGTAAAGAATACAAGCCATCAAAGGAGATCAACCAATGTTGTCATTGAGTCTCTCAGCATCTGTCACTAAGGCATTTAAAAAAACAAATACAAAATCCTTTGTTTAAATCATAAAGTTTCAAGGTGGGAAACTTCCAGAGGCAATTATTTCCAAGTTTATTTTTTCCAAATATGGACATACCCTCTTTGCACTTTTAGTATTTTTTAAATATTCATTTTGAACTCAAAGACTAAAAGGCAAAACATTTCTATCCACATTCTGAGACACATGGAAGTACCAAGATAAGTCTCCTCTACGGTTTTTGGGTATACCTCATAGAGGCCTGTTGTAAAGAAAGTATCTGAACCTCCAAGAACTTACAGAAATATATTATAATTATCATTAGTATCATCATTATTACTAACATCATTATATTTAACAGGTGGATGTTTTGTTTATCACCCTGAAGAAAGCAGCTCTTCTGAAACAGGGATGCAGAAAACAGATCTAATTTATGTCATAGTTCAAAAGGTTTCTCTTACTAGGATCAGTGTTTGGAATTGATCAGTAATCAGTAATACCTGGATCTAATTCATAGGGATATACTATATGCTTTTTAAAATGTAAGATCCTATTAGGCATTTACTGAAGCAACCTGATATAATGGGAAAAGCTGGACCAGGAGTCAGGATTTGTGGATTCTAGAGTAAAGGGTGCCACTAATGAGCTGTGTGACCTCTCATCTGGGAAGTGAGTGTAGACTAGATCATCTCTAAGGTACTATCATTCTGTAAGAGGGTGAAAATGTTTGGCTAAACTCTTTTTAGCTGTTTGCTATTATATTGACATGACTTTAATATTTAGTCACAAAATGTGCCGTTTTAAACATTTTTGTTGTTGTTTAGTTGTTTTTCAGTCATGTCTTTCTTTTTGTGACCCCATTTGGGATTTTCTTGGCAAAGATACTGGAATAGCTTGCCATTTCCTTCTCTTGCTCATTTTACAGATGAGAAAACTGAGGTAAAGAGGTATAAGTGACTTGTCCAGGGTCACACAGCAAGTGTCTGAGGTTAGATTTGAAATCAGGTCTTTCTGACTCCAGGCCCAACACTCTCTCCACTGTGCAGAGGGGAGAGGATGCAGCTGGTGGAGGGGAATCGCTCGTGATATCACTAAGCAGTAACCATAAACAGCACACTACTGATGCCTTTTTTTTTCTTTTCCAAATCATTATTACCTGATAATTGTAGCTATTCCCCACAGCTTAACTGGTCCTTCTATTTTCCCTCTATGGTGTCTGACACTGTGATAACATCACCTTCCACGGGTTCAATCACCATATCCATACAGATGCTTCCCATATCTACATTTCTAGATCTATTTTACATCCTGAGCTTCAGTCCCACATTATGAGCTGCTTTTTGGAGATCTCTAACTGGATGCTCTGAGAAGCCATCTCAAACCCAACATTTCTAAAACAGAATTCATGATATTTCCTTCACGAGCTTGCTCTCTTCCAAACTTCTTCCCTTTTATTATCAAAGGCACCATGGTCCTCTCAATGACCTAGGCTTGCCACCTCACTGTTATGCTCAATTCCACACTCTCACTTCACATATTCAAACTGTTAACAAATCTTGTTGTTTCTACCATCATATCTCATGCATAAATCTTCTTCTCTCCTCTTAACCATCCAGCTCCTAGTTCAGACCTTCATCACCTCTCACCTGCAAAAGAGAGAGACAGAGAGAGGCAGAGAGTCAGAGAGCAACTCAATAATTCAGTCATCCCTCAATATTTGTGGGTTTCACATTTGGGTTTTGGGTATTCCAGGGCTGGCCATCGATAATTAAGTGGGAATTTTTGGAAATTTGTGGTATACTGCAGGAAACTGCAGATGAACTATATATGTAAAGAGAACTTATAAAATATTTAGTAAGTTATAAATACATAAACACTGTATGTAGTTAATCAACTTAATCATTTGCCACAATAAGCATACATACATAAATTTATTATAAACAGTTAAATTTCATTAAAAGTTTCAGTGCGCTAAAGAACTATGGGCTGCACACTTTCTTTGGGAACTCCTCCTCCTCATCTCTACCATCCAGACTCAGTCATGTGATTGTCTTCTCTAGAGATATTATGTATTGTGCTTTTCATAGAAGAAGGAAATCAAGAAGAAGCTGCAGCTACATTTGAAACTGTGAAGACTGCATAGAGTGAGAGATACTAATCTCTCACAAAGAAACTGCAAGTTTTTTATGAATGCAGAGGGTTTTTTTTGCTTTTTGTGTGTTAAAGATGATGAGGATTATTAAAAATAAAGGTTTGGGATGGGCCTGGTGTTATTTGTGGTTTTTCACATTCATGGGGGTCCTGCACATCTAACCCCAGGGTTGTATAGGGACAACTGTGTATATATGTTAATGTATATGTTATATATGTTGTATAAGTGGACAAATACAATTATTAGCCTCTTTGTGTCTCTAATTTCTCTCCACCCCTCTATTCTCACTTCTCTTCATCATGCAGAGGTATCATTCCACCCCCTTCGTATTTCAGAATTGCATCCAGTGAGAAACATTTTTTTTTCCCATTGTTTTTCTTGTACACCTTGTTTTCTGTGAATAACAGATGTGGGATGAAGTGTTGTTATAGAACAGGAAGTTTCTTGTAGCCAAGATCAAGAGCCTTTACTTTGGGGCTCAGGGATCGTTATAACAGGCACCATTCACATAATACTTTTGAGGTTTGCAAAGCATTTTACATAGATCTCTCATTTGAGTTTGGTAACAGCCCTGTTCGGTAGACATTAGAGGTATTATGATCATCTCCAAGTTTACAAATTAATAAAATGAGACTTAGAGATGTTAAGTGAAGGGCCCATTATCCAGGGAGATACTGTTACATGTCTAACAACCCTGGGGCAAAAACATAAGCATGACACACTTTTAAATTTAATCTGAATTATTAACACCTTCTTAAGTCTACCAGGGGTGGAGAACCTGAAGCCTCCAGGCCATATGTGAACCCCTAGGTCCTCAAGCATGACCCTTTGACTGAATCCAAACTTGACAGAACAAATCCCCTTAATAAAAGAATTTGTTCTGTAAAACTTGGACTCATTCAAAAGGCCACACCCAAGGACCTAGAAGGTGAAATGTGGCCTAGGGGCTACAGGTTTCCCACCCCTGGAACTATCAACTGAACAAAAAAATTTTGTTGGTGATTCCCTGAGGCGTAAACACCCAAACTGAAAATTTAATAATAGGCTTTCCCTTTGCCTATTTGAGCTACCTCCAATATATTCTTATAGTTGCTAATGTCCAACAGTAGTGTCAAAATCAAATAGAAATGGGTGCCCCTTAAGCATACATAAGAATCCCTGAAGGCCTCATACTGACTTAGAAAACCACATGTTAACATTATCAGGGTATTGCTGCATTTTTATTTATTTTATTAAATATTTCCCAATTACATTTTAATCTGATTCAAGATGCTCGAGTGCCCTGGGCCTCATTCCACTGTTTCACTACCTATGTTAGCCTTAGCCTTGGTGAATCAGATAGCCTATATTATTTTCCCTTACTTCTTGAGGACTTCTTTGCCCCTAAATGTCCCTCTCGGCTATAGTTCTATTAGTTCTCAGAAATGGTAAAGACCTCAGAACTCACCTAGTTCAACCATATGTAAGCAATGGTCCTCTCTACAACATCCACGACAAATGTTTATCTAGTTTCCCCTTGAGGACCTGCAAAAATGGAAAACTTACTCTATTAAGGCAATACATTATAATTTGGAGTATCTTTCATTGTTAGGATTTTTTCCTTTATAATGAAGTGATCTAGCAATCCCTTCCAAAAACATTTTTGCCAAAAATGTATGTTTTCTTAAATAAAAATGCCTGCCTAGTTAAGTAGAGCAGCCTAATAAAGCAATTAACTAAGAGATCATGTAACAATCCTACACTTATATTGTACATGATCGCTTCTTAACAGTGAGGGAAGTAACATCAGTCATCTTATACCAGCATTGATCTGTATTTGATTTGAATTTATTTATATTATCGTATGTGTATATATGTAGTATATAATATATATGGTCATTGTATATATTATTCCCCAGATGTGCTTTTTTCAATCTTCATCACTTTGTACAAATGTTCCCATCTTAATTTCTACTCTTCATCATTCTTTACAGCATAATATTCCATTACTTTTATACACTACAGTTTGTGCACCTATTTCTTAAATCCCACCTTGTTTACAGCTTTTTGTAACTACGAAAAGCACTGACATTTTTCAGCAGTTTAGCCTTTTCTTTCCCACCACTCCTATGTTACAAGTCACTACATAAATTTAAAATGGAATGAGACATAAGGTACATAGAGTGACATTTGAAGGAAAGAACAAGGAGACTGAGATTTCATTTCAGGCAGCTTTGTGTGGAGCTGAGCAAACATCTCTTACATATCTAGTGATGTTATTATTAGATCCTCTCATCTTCCTAATGACTATACCTGATCTTTGTCCTTTGCTATCTGGCTATCGCAAACACTATGTCTGATTTATGCATCTGAGGGGAGTAACTGGTACTTTGATGATAGCTGGTTTTTAACAAAAGCAGTACAGCTCCTTGAGATGCTGGCGGTCAATGGTGGCTTCAGAAGAGTTATATAGCTTTGTCAGTCTTCATTACGCTCCACAGTCATTATTACATTTTACTGTTGGCTCAGACTTCGGGTTAGGAAGCTGGGTGTTTCCAGAAGTGTCTGGAAACCCTGAATAAGACATACTGAAACATTTTAGTGTGTGCTTTGAGCACGAATGCATCATTTCCACGGTCCCACCCACAATTAATTCCTTTTCCTGTGGCAGAATGAGATGGTGACAGTGACCACCCAAATACAGTATAAATTTTTAAAAATTCTAAGTCATAGATATGTCCCATATTGTACTTTTCCCTAATGGATTTATATATATACAATGTTTTATGGTTCAAAGTATTTTGCATATGCTATTTAATTTCATATATATGTATATATATGATCTAATAACAATTGACATAAAAATTCTGCAAATATATTATCTCATTTGATCTTTACCTTTAAAGATAATCTCCATATTGCAGATAAGGAAATTGAAACTCTCATAGATTAAGTGCTTTGCCCAGTGTCACATACGTAGTAATTGGGAGTGCCAAGATTAGAAGATGGAGCTTCTGACTTCAAATCCAATGCTTTTTTCCATTGCAGCTAGCTTTTAAGTTATAGCCCCAACATGGAGATTCTCATGTTAGTCAAAGTGATCATTCTGTCCTTTGTTGAACCTTGAAAAAATACCTGAAATTTCCAAATAGAACAAAAGATTCTCCTTAGGAATTTCAAGGGGGCAATAGCTCCTATTATTGCATCCAATGACTTATTTAAATAGTTGTGTTAAAAAAATAGAATCCTATTCCAATGCCTCGTGGGGGGGGGGGGGTAACCCTGGATTCTCAAAGGCTATATCGAAAAAGTACATGCTAAAAAGGTAGAGTGAGCCTGCTTTCGGAGGACAAACCTGCTAAGAGCCGCAGACTGGTCACTTAGTGATGAATTCTTTAGCAGTGGCAATTTATGAAACAAAGAAAAATATAAAATTTGTCTTGACCCTATTCAGACCTCTCCCAATTCTTCAGCTATGGTGACAGAAAAAAAGAGACAGAGGACAGTTACAATTGCAATTTTTTGACCATCTATAAACACTCAATATTAGATTCCAGTGACCTCAAGAAGTGAACATAGTAGGAGATGAACTGAATTCTATCAATCTTGGCATTCTCAATCTACATGAGTGATAAATAAAAAGAAAACTAATGGTAAAATTGAAAGATGGATCACAGATTCTCCTCAAAAACAGCAAAAGTAGTAGTTGGTAGAGTATGTTAAATTGTGAGTCCAAAGGCAATAACAAAGTTTTTAGGACATTTGGTAATCTCGTATTGTGATGTCCAGGGTAAATATTTGTAAAAAGACAACCATGAAAGAAATTGCAGTTAAAAATATCTACCATCTCTTGCTGAGGGTATAGAAATTACACAAAAATCTCAGTAAGGCTCTCCAAATTCAGACTACGCTTTAATACTTGATGGCCTAAACAGAAAGGTAGGAACAGGTGAGGATGGTGGAAAATATGGATCAGGAATAAGGAGTGATAAAGGCCTAAGCCTTCTAGACTATAGAGAAGCTTTCTGTCTCATTCACTAATGTCATGAATACATTCTTCTATAAAAGGAATTGAAGACACTAAAAATGGTAAGCATGAAATAACATAAAAAATGAAGTTGATTAAATTTCAACAGACATGAAACAGGTCATTATTGATATGGGACTCATTCCTAAATCAGTGGTCAGACCACTGACTGATTAGAGTAAAGATAGGGTTAATACAAAGCTAGAAAAAAATATACATAATGATCACAACAATATAGGTAGAAAGAATAGCAAAGTGAAACTGAATGCTATGAAATTATAATGACCATGTTTTACACCAAAGAAGAGATCTACCTTCCCCTCTACCCCAAAATAAAAACATACTCTCTTACATAGATAGGACAATGAGTATGGGACCCTTCCTATGATGTCATTTTTTGATATCTTATTTTTGCTGAACTATTTTTCCTTCTCTTTTTAAATTATCTGTTAGAAGGGATGATTTTCTGGGAATGGGATCAGAAGATATGTGGTAGATGATATAAAAATGGAAAATGTTAATAAATTTTGTTTTAAAATGAAAGAAGTGTGATATACAATTTAAAAATTCCAACTTGACCTATTTAGTGTTATTGATGCTCAAAATGGTTTATGAATTAAAAATTACCAACACAGATTATAATAACACAGAAATTTAATTGATGCAAATAGATTTCCATAATGAGGAGACTAAAGATCACCATAATCAACAAACACTTAACTTGTTTCCCAAGTTGATAAACACGTCAGCCAAGAATTACATTGGTATGGGACACAAGTTTGTTTATAAAATCATATAGAAGACTATAGTGGTATAGCATAAGTATGACCACCTCATAAGACAGAAGCAGTGGAAGAAAAACAACACAGTTTTTAAAAAATCTTTGTGAAAGATACAACCAAGCAAATTAAGCTCCAGAGCATTTAGAGATAAATGTACAACAAAAAAGATGGAAAAGAGTCGCTGAGATTTTTATCATCTTTTCAAAATCAAAGATGGATCAACCACATAAGAAATTGAGCATCGTCATCCCAGATATGCTTATAGAAGATGTAGAAATGGCACTAAAGGAACCAGAGATGGGGAAAATAGCTGGACTAAACCAGCTATACAAAAAGGTTTGTGCTAGAAGCAACACAACAAACAGTGAGCAATCAATTCTCAAAGCATTTGAAGGAGAATTTTTTTTAATGTGCTCCTCATTAATACAAAAAAAGACAAATGAAAGAAGGAATGATTAATATATCTCTATTTTCTCATCTATTCTATATAACATTTCAATGAGACTAATCTACTAAGAATATCCTTGATGAGGGTCTTCAATCAACCCTTCCACAAGCACCTAAGAAAATTCTGGGAATACAAAGACAAAAATGAAACAGTCCCTGCCCACAAGAAGCTTACATTTAAATAGACGAGCCACAAAGTTCATATATAAATATGTCATATATGCATAATATATAACATATGAAGATATTCACAAGTAATAGACTTTCACAAGCCATTTCACAGTAGGTCACATTTTTTTTTCAATCAAACAACACAAAGGTTCAGAGAATATCAGAGACCACTGTGCTTGGGTTTTGTTGGTGTTGTTTTATATATAAAAATGATTGTGTAAAAACAGTGACCTTTTTTTAACAAGCTAGTTTTCACATCCAAATTATACATTATTGGCAAACTATAATATGAAAAATAAGCCTGTTCAATGACCATTTATACATAAATATTACATGAGACATAAAACAGAAAGACAGTTGCTTGCCGGAAAAAAAAAAAAAAAAAGCGTTCAGGACAACAATGCAGGAGATCCAACATAGAGTGCAAGTCAAAAAGAGATTCCCTATAAAGGGTGGACTTTCCAAATATTTTTCAGATAGTACTGGACTGATTGGATCAAGCACTAGAATACTTCAAAGTTATAACTATCCACACAGAATAAACTAAGTCAATGAACAATGCTTATTATTCAGACTATGATACATAATTTGATAGACAACTTTTTGAGTTCTGTCCTTTAGTGTGTGTATACACAGACAAACATATAAATAGATGCAAATGGATAATGAATAGATTGATAATTGGTATGGATTGCTTTGAGAAATTGAGAAATAATTTTACAAGCCCATCGTCTTAATAGCAATATTCTACGAGGGTCATTGTGTGGGTGCGAGAAGAACACTATATAGCCTCTGAAGAACTGAATTCACTTAGAAGACAATCAAGGGATATTTGGTGGGTATAAAAGTGTCTATAATACATTACGAACCGGAAATTATAAAGGAAAATGAGTAAGGGTGTTATCAAAGAAATGTATGAGTGAAAAAGATCTATTGGTCATGTGGAAGGATTGAGGTACAACTGGTAGAAAGCCCAAGTGACTAATAGATGCATCTTAATGATTTCAAAAAGGAAGGGGCAGGCAAGTAATTCCCCCTATGGTAAAATTACAGAAGACATGGACAAAGACACAAAATTGGCAGGTCGTGGTCTACATTGTGAGGGGAAATACCCATGTCATTGACCTTATGCATATGACAATTTGAGTAAATAGTCTTTTCTTTATATATCACAATTATCTCTGAATATACTCATTTCTTCATCCCCACCAAATGAACCCCACCTTACAACAAAGAAGAAAGTTAAGCAAAAGTAACCAACTCAGTACCTGCCCCTAATGGTGTGTGCAATGTTTTACATGTGTAGTACTCTACCAATATTAAAAAAAGAGAAATGTTGCTTTCCCTTTAGTCACTGAAGACTTTGGAGATTTTTTAACCTCACTTCCCAATGATTTGGTTTAGATTTATATTAAGGTTAAAAATATCTTTCCTTTGGATTGATTTAAACTAAGATTATATGACATTATATCCCCCACATCATTCATCATTCCTTCTCACTGAACTTGTCAGGACAAATATTAATTTAATTCCTTTAAAGATCTGTAGTATTTAAAAATCTTTTTGTCTGAAACATACTGGACTATGTGACTAATACCTTTTCATACCAAATGCAATTCTCTGAGTTTTTGTTTATTATTTTTTGAGATTGCACAGTAACTGAGCATTACTGTTGACATACTGCTCATTATTTTCATTCTTTGTTACCCACAGGTTAATTAAACTGAAAACACTCCTCTTGGGAGATGGGGGAAAGGGATGGGGATGGCAAAGGAGAGAGGCACCTAATTTAGGGCACTTACCTTTTAAGTAACTTCTGATGAAATGCATATTGAATAATCTAGGGACTAAGGAAGAGGAATTCGGAGATATGTCTGTACTGACCAAACTATTACAGAAACAATTCTTGATTCTATATACAATTTAGGTACATTGAAAGACAAAATTATAAAGTGTATAGAATATATAGACCTAGTTTCAAATCCCATCTGTAACATTTTTCTGTGTGATCATAGGCAAATTATAACTTCTATGAATCTCTGAAAACTATGGAAGACTATATGTCTTCCAAGATTAAGGGGACAGAATCCCTATAATACGAGTTCTGACCCTTTTGAAATCACAGGTTCTTGATACATGTGGGCTTAAATCATGAAATTCAGTTTAGCTGGATACCATACACATGATTTGGAGGCATTGATATCATTATTGCATGCCACAACTAAAGGCCAAGTCCTTGTTTGCAACCTAATAATGAAGGAATAATTTAGTAAATGTTAATTTTCTGTCCAATTATATGTTTGTAAACTTAGACTAATTAAATATAATGGGTTTACATCCTTCAGTATATAAAAATGACCTTGTATTTCTCCAAGTGCAAGAATTTTATAAGTCTTATATTTGACACCCAAAATTCAGGCTACAAAAACATTCCAGATATTTATCAAGACTAAAGCTTCCATTCTTACTCACAGACTTAGCCTTGAAAATAGAAATATAAGTAGAAACACATTTCATGAATTTTCTGTTTTCCTTATGTGGTTAATAACCTAGATTAGGTCTTTAGCCTTGACATAAATTCTGTTATCTAATTATGCTAATTTTGACTTACTCTTCCAGTCATTGAACCCCATGGCAAGGCCAGTCCTTGGCAAAATTGCAAAAGAAGACAAATTTGGTTTTGTGTGAAAGCATACAGAACTAAGACCTCAGTTGTGTTAGAAAAAAATTAAATTAATACTGTCCTTGATCTGATATCCTTTGCCTTATTTTCCTTGAATCAGGTACTATATCCGGATAGCTGTTTATTTAATTCCCCAAAGAAGTCAGAATTGGAGATAAGATTAATAGAGATCACATCATTTTTTATTAACCAAGTCATGAAGCATACATCCCTTAGTTTATCAGGGACATAATCAAGAAAGGATATTCATTCACCTTTTGTTTACCATACCTGAACCCAAAAAAAGAGACACCTATGGGAAGTCAGACCCTCCACCAAGAATGTGCCATCATTAGCACTACACGAAAATGTTAAACTTAAGCTATGTACCCTTCTTTCATTTTGCTATGCAATTTTTATCTTCTCCATGATTACCATAAAATGTCAGAAGCTGCTTAGGTCAAGGGGCTCTCTGATTAGCAGGAGAAATTCTGAAGGCAGAGTCTTTCCCCTAGCATCCCAAGAAACCTTATACATTAACAAATTGTGTCTTGGATGGATTTTAGCTAAAAATCAAAGAACAGATTGTTTCCATAGTCCCCTTTAAGCCTTGCCCTTTCCCTCCCTTGCCACTGTCCCTAACCACTGCAGAACTTCTCTGTGCCATGTATTAGAGTAAAAAAGGCAATAATTCAGAGGAACAGAGATAGGAAGGGAGCAAATATGAAAACATAACATCAAAAAGATCTATCATTTTCACTCATGCAGGATGACTACAATCAATGTATTTAAGCAAGAAATCTTAGTCTTTAGGAGCACAAGCAAGCCTTGCTCCTTTAAATACTGATGAAAGAGTGTAATATACTGCCAAGTGAGAGAAGGAAGAAATCAGAAAATAACGAATCACAGAATCACAAGTTTAGAGCGAGAAGGAACCTTAGGGGCCATCAATTATGTAACCTCTTCATTTTACAGATGAAGAAATTGAGGCACATAAAGATTAAGTGGCTTGCCTAGAGTCACAGAGCTAGTAAGTGTTTGAACCAGGATTTGAGCTCAGGCCTTCCAGCACCCTATTTACAATAGGCCACACTGCCCTTCAATGGCTTGAGGTTACAAGGAGAAATTCCCTTTATGTGATCGTTACTGTTCCCTGGTAATACTCTACTGTAAAAAGGGAAACCAGTAGAATGTGTCACATCTCTTTTTCCTTGGTACATCACAGTTATCACCATGACCATGAAGTATGATCTCAACAACCTTGTGCTAAAACTCTAGTCCTAGAACTGAACGTTCTCTAGCTTTAGTCTACTAGATTATTTTTATTGATTACCATTCCCCTGCACGTAGTCTATGTTCCAGGCAAACTATCTTTCATTCTTATTCTATCCACTTTTTCATGCCTTCAAATCAATCTACCAGTATTTTATTTAGTGCCTAGGGGTACAAGTACAAAAAAAGGAAACAATACTTCCTCTCAAGGAATTTATATTCTAATGGGGAAACAAAGGGCTTTAAATATCAAGTGAATAAATACAAAAATATACAAAGAAGCTAACTACAAGAAGTTTGGCAGGGGGAGTTCTAGCACTTAGGAAGATCAGGAAATGTTTCATGTAGAAGATTACATTGACTCACATCCAGCCCCAAGGTAGATCCCTTCCTAGACTAAACTTCTACTATCTCATTGTGTGTGTGTATACATATATAGATAGAAATACATATGTTTTTTTTTCAAATGCTTTATTAACTTCTGATTTACATAATTCATTTCCGCCATATTTTGAGTTATAAATTTTCTCCCCATTTTTCCCCTACCTACTGCCCCAAAATAGCAGTCCCACAGAATATCCCCTCCTCTAATCTGCTCTCTCCCATATTTTCTCCCATACCCCTTTAGACTTTTCCAGTGGATATCTATGCCCCAGTGCCTGTATATCTTATTTCCCAATTACATGTAAAATAGTATTAATAATAGTGTGTGTATGTATATATATATATTTGAATATTTAATTTTAAAAGTTTGAATTCCAGATTCATTCCCTTCCTCCCTTGTCACCCACCCTTACTGAGAAGATAAGCAATTCAGTATAGGATGTACATGTGTGGCTAATGCAAAACAATAACATAGTAGATATTTGTAAAAGACTGACTATATTTCCCTCCCTCCTACCCCACCTCCCACTTGTTCTATTCTCTGCTTTGATCCAGTCCCTTTTCAAAAGTGGGTGCTTCCAACTTCCCTCCCCCCTAGCCTGCCCTCCCTTCCATCATCCCCCCTCTCATCCCCTTCCCCCCCTACTCTCCTGGAGGGTGAAATACCCTATTTAGTGTGTATTTCATTCCCTCCTCAAGCCAAATTTAATGGGAATAAGGTTGACCCATTCCTTTTTGCCTTCCTATTCTTCCACTCCATTGTAACCATTTTCCCTTGCGTCTTCTATATGAGATAGTTACCCCATTCTGTCTCTCCCCATCTCCTCTGATTATATTCCTCTCTCACCTCTTAATTTCACCTTTTAAGTATCATCCCTTCCTGTTAAATTGGTCCTGTGCCCTCTGTCTATGTATATCTGTAAACATATATACACACATTCACATATGTATTCATATGCCCATATACCATCATATATAGACATATATATATATATATTTCTATTCCCTTCAGCTACTGAGAAAAGTTTCATAAGTTACAATTATTGTTTGTCCATGTAGGAATGTTAATAGTTCAACTTTGAAAAGTTCCTTATGATTTCTTTTCTCTGTTTCCCTTCTCATGCTTCTCTTGCTTCTTGTATCTGAATGTCAAATTTTCTATTGAACTGTTTTTTTTTCAGCAAGAATGCTTGAAAGTCCTCTATTCTGCTGAATAACCATATTTTCCCCTGAAACATGATACTCAGTTTTGCTGGGTAGGTGACTCTTGGCTTTAATCCCAGCTCCTTTGACCTCTGGAATATCACATTCCAAGCCCTTCGATCCCTCGGTGTAGATGTTGCCAGATCCTGGGTTATTCTGATTGTGTTTCCACAATATTCAAATTGTTTCTTCCTGGCTGCTTGTAATATTCTCTCCTTAATCTGGGAATTCCAGAACCTGGCTATATTCCTAGGAGTTTTCTTTTTGGGATCTTTTTCAGGTGGTGATCGGTGGATTCTTTTAACCTCTATTTTTGCCCTCTGGTTCTAAAACATCAGGGCAGTTTTTTAACTTCCTGGTGGATGATTTCTAAGTTCTTACTTTGATCATGGCTTTTGGGTAGTCCAATAATGTTTAAATTATCTCTCCTGGATCTATTTTCCAGGTCAGTGTTTTTTCTCATGAGATATTTCACATTGCCTTCTATTCTTTCATTTGTTTATATCTGTTTAACAGCATATTGATTTCTCATAAAGTCATTAGCTTCCATTTGCTCCAATCTAATTCTGAAGCAATGATTCTCCTCATTGAGCTTTTGAGATTCTTTTTTCCATTGGCTTTTTAAGGCATTCTTCTCCTCATTGCCTTTTTGAGCCTCTTTTGCAATTTGAGTTAGTCTATTTTTTAAGGTAGTATTTTCCTCAGTCAGGCTGTTGACTCTCATTTCATAATTTTCTTGCATCATTCTCATTTCTCTTCCCAATTTTTCCTCCACTTCTCTTATCTGCTTCTTAAGGTCCTCTATGGCCTGTAACCAGCTTGTATTTTCCTTTGAAGCTTTAGGTGCAGGAGTTCTGACTTCACTGTCTTCCTCCTGTTCCATGCTTTGCTCCTTTTTGTCCCCAAAATAGGAGTCAAATGTTGTAATCTTCTGTCTGCTTTGTTTCCTTTGCCTGGTCATGTTGCCCCTTAGTCACTTGATCCCTGGGCTTTTTGCCACAGTAGGACTCTGCCACCAGACAGGGGAGCTTTTGTCCCAAACGTTGGGGTTTTCTCAGCTGCCAGAGGTATTAGATGGGTGCCTTCTCTGAGGTAACCACAGGCTATGGCAAGTTGGACACACACCTCAGGACCTCCAACCTAGACTGCAATCCAGATCCAAGAAGATTAAAGCAAGAGCGATTACCCCTCAGACTGGTGCTTGGTCCCCCTACACTCTGCAGGCCAGGAGCTGAAGCTGCCAAGTGGGTCTGGCTGGCTGTGCCAGGAGTCTCAGTAGCTTCTTGTCCTTGGGGCAAAAGCCACGCACTCCCACTTACTGGGTCCCAAAGTCCAGACTGCACTTACCTCTCACTTTGTCCTTCACATCTATGTGTTGATAAATCTGGAAACGGCCACAGCTGTTGCTGATCTGGAGTCTCTGGCTGCTCAGACCTACCCTGGGGCTAAAGCCTCAGCATGGGGCTATGCCAGCCTACCGGGCTGTCCACAGGGGGAGGTTAGCTTCTCTGTGTCATTTTGTGGCTTCTGCAGCTCCAAAGTTTGTTTAGAGTCCCCTTTTTACATTCATTGGAGAAGGTGGAACCTGGAGCAGAGGAGAGGTCCAGATTCTACTCCACTATCTTGACTCCCCGTGTGTTTTTAATATAACTATTTGTAATCAAGTATATGAAACACCATGGCTGTGCCTAAGTTATAACTTCAAATAAAATATTTGGTCCATACTCAGTGGTAAGACTGAGCAGTAGTTCTTAGCTCCTGGTATACAGTCACTACAACTGTATCTACAAACCAGAGTGAACTGAACATGCCAAGGTATGATCTAGTCTAATCAGCTGCAGTAGTTGATAGGTAATTGTATGTTGCTTGAAGGAAATTGTGTGAGAAAGTATGCAAATATACATGTGTTTGTGAGATCGAGAGACAGAGAAGGAATCAAAGAGAGATGGAGGTGTGGAAAAGTAAATATGTCACAAAGCATTAAAGGAATATGTATCTGTATCACAGAAAGTGATAAAAATTGAAGGAGAAAAAATTAGAGAGAAAAATGTTCTGACAGGGTTGTGTTAGAGCCAGCTTAAACTGGTTACCAGGAGCCAATTATTAATTTTTCAATGGGAGCATATTTACACCCTAGAAAATAGCAAATGCTACAAACAAAACAATGTCCTTTTTTTCATTAAGTGATGTAGAAATGTTAATAATGTAGACTGAATTTAAAAGTGTGTGACACTACATTTTTTGTAGAGAGTGGTTTATTAAACATTTACTAGAACACACCTGGAGATTAAAGACGAGGAAGAAGGACAACAGCGGGGGTGGGGGGGTTCCAAATGAGGAACATTCGGAAGGGAGGGGGAGAGACAAGAGGAAGGGAGGGAGGGAGGGAGAGACAGAGACAGAGACAGAGAGACAGGACAGAGAGAAAGAGAGAGAGGCAGAGACAGACAGACAGAGATAGAGAGACAGAACAATGTATACAGGGGAAAAAAAGAAGACAAGACAAAAACAAGTGTATAGGAATGGGCTATACTTATGACTGCAGGAAAATGTTATACTTTTATTAGTCTTTAAATAGCTAATAAGCAGAATTTGCTAAAAATAAGTAACATACAAAATATTTAGGCACCTTCAGGATGAGTTTAGTGAGATGGTGTGTCCTTGAGCAGAAAAGATTCAACCCTCTTAGAAAATTCTTCTAAGATTTAAGTTTGTACATGCAATCATCCCTTTTCCACCATCATGGTCCCCTGAGATGCTATGAATAAGTAGCTTTGTAAATATTAGTGGGAAAAGGGCTAAATAAACAGAGATCTACAACATAAACTTTGTAACCACATTATCACTACAAATACAGGAATGCTTGCAGTTGAAAATTTACAGTAGTAACCTACATTCCTGCTAATTCAAAAGAGGATTTATTCAAAGTAGAAATTCCAGTGCACAGAGGTGGTTGTGATGGGGGCAGGGGATGAAGAAAATGTATTTTAAAATACAATAAGAAGTCATTTTCCCATGAAAATATTATTGTTTTCATCACATAATTAATGAAAAATAACTTCCATCCCACCTCCCCAAATCTTTCATTTATATAATAAACAAAAGCTCAGATTAAATAAAAATTGACAAACTAATACTTGAAGTCAAATTAAAGTCTTGCAAACTTTATTTTGACACTGCAGACAGCAGATAAAACTGAAAAAGTTTGATTAAATGTTTGCCCTATTTACCTTAACTTTTTTATTTTTGCTTTTTTTTTTGAAGGGGGGAGGGCAGGGCAAATGGGGTTAAGTGACTTGCCCAAGGTCACACAGCTAGTAAGTGTTAAGTGTCTGAGGCCGGATTTGAACTCAGTTTTGCCTGTGCTCTATTCCTTTTTTTTTGCCAGTGCTCTATTCCCTGTACCACCTAGCTGCCCCTTACCTTAACTTTTTATCATTTTGGGTGCCAATAGAAAAGTCTGAAAAATGCTTTTTCATGTGTTCCCCCATCTGTCTTGAACTAGGAATCAGATATCACAGATTATCCCAAGATAATCAAATCCTCTGAGATTTCTGGATACCAGACTTCAAAATAAGCATCCAAAGCTGTTCAGATCAGGCACATATCATATCCAAAAGATTCTATTAATTAAGTAAAGCATCTTGTATTCCAATATTGGGTAGAGACAGTTATACCTGTTATTAGTCAAACCTGATTTTTTTAAGTATAGAAAATTAAGGGACTATGACTGTTTCCAAGTGATAGCAAAATAAATGTTTGGGAAAAGGAAAATCCAATTTACCTTTAATATTTAAATGAATATTTGTAATGGGAAAGAATTCAAATGTGAAGGTCACATAGTTTTCAACAGAGTTCTTCCTCCGTCTTCCTCCCACCCCTTCTTTGTAGTAATATTGTGGTCATACTGGAGACATGAAAATGAAATTCCTTTGACAAGGATGGAATTCTCTTCTCTCTTTGTACCTCTGTGTATCCTTTTCCTACTTGGTGCCCTTAGAATCTCTTTATCTGAGTAGAGAGTGAGACCATGTGGGAATTTGGTTGGTTAGGATTCAGTTCAAAAGCAATTGGTTTCTAGGGGATAGGCAGAAGGGGGGGAAATGGAGCTGCTCCTTGCCATGTACACAGGAATTTCTAATCCTAAGGGATCTCTGAACTAAGCTACAATTTAAGTCAAACCTTCAGGAGCTTGGTCCAAAGATGGAGTCAGTGACTAGAATTGTAAATCAATTACTCATTTTAGGGTCACTGAAATCAATTATTGGGAGCTGTCAATGCTCCCAACATGAGTTTTCCAATGGAAAGTGTGAAATTTTCATTACAATTCTACCTTATTATAAGGAAGTCAGTTTAGTTTGCTGAGGTGGTTTTAATTCATTTTCAAGTTCCTAGGATTAACACTTTTATTTCCCATCATTGCTGTACCCCCAGAGAAAGAGTCCCACTGGAAAAGTGTTCCAGTGATTTCAATAATTTTTGTAACCAGGCTGGCAAGGGTCAGCTTAGCCTTATTGCTACCTCAGTTGGGTTGACATGGTATTTACTGTTTCTTCAGAACAGGCTGCAGCTTAATGAAAATTTCACTTATGGTATAGTGGATTTGAGGGCCAA
Source organism: Petaurus breviceps papuanus (assembly GCF_028583685.1). Lineage (NCBI taxonomy): Eukaryota > Metazoa > Chordata > Mammalia > Diprotodontia > Petauridae > Petaurus > Petaurus breviceps. The sequence continues at coordinate 27,373,771 of NW_027185712.1, forward strand.
GATAGGAGTTCTCATTTTAGACTGTGTCTGCAGAACTTACTCAAAAGTTTTAGTTTTAAAAAAAGATGTTATTTTTTTGTAACATCCACCAATATGTAAAAAATAACATTTTTAAGAGAAAAAAAATTTCTTGGGTTGGGGAAGTGGGAAAGACATAGAAATATCAGAAGTTTATGTGCCTAAAGCTAATGACTGTATATCTAAAAGTCTATTTATGCAGTCACTTATTCCTTTTATCCCAATTAGAGTAGTCACCCTTTCAATCAGTCCCATTCAATAGCCAAAGAGGTAGTAGGCAGATAAGCTTTGGCAAGAAAATCAATCAACATTCTAATCCCTACCTTTGGGCTTTTACACAGACCATCCTCCATCCCTCAAACGCTGTTCTTTCTCACTTCTACCTCTTAGAATCTTTAGTTGCCATCAAAACACTCCTCAAATATCATCTCCTACATGAGACCTTTCTTGGTTCCTTCAACTCCCTGTGTTTCCCTCTCCCAAATCAAAAGCACATTATATATGTATTTTTATGTGTACTAGTTAAGTACCCAATAGAACCTGGGTTCCTCAAGGTCAGGGATTGGTTTATTACTTTCTAAGTATATCCAGTGCATAGAACAGGTCCTTACATATAGTAAATGCTTGATAAATGATTGCTAGCTTGTTAGATGGATGGATAGACTGATATATCCTATACTGAATTAGGTTCCTGTTTGAAACTTGGTTTGGTTATCAAGACAGAAGTAAAGATTCAGGGCCAACTGGAATCTGCAATGACATAGGACTCCATCCAAGATAAGAATTAGGAGTTTTTAAAGTCATGAAAAAGCTTGCATGATAGCCTCAGAATTTTGCCAGCTTTGTGAAGGGAAAGGGGTAGTTTCTCTTGAAAGTCCAGTTGACTTCTCTGTCAAGCTAAAATATGTTTTTCCTGGTTAGATTTGCAAATGTCAACAACAACAAAAAAAAAGGTTTGGGGTTTCTCGTGTAGATAAGTGGGGAAAATCTAATAGACTTTACAGAAAGCCAGACCAAAAAACATTTGAAATTTGGGGAATGGGGAGTTGATCACAAATCCAATTGGACACAGGATGAATTAGGTCATGGCTGGTGCTTTCTCAGGAGTGGGAGAAGTAAGAGGAAAAAGGACACTCACAATCTAATAACATTATATAGATTTTTTTCTTGATATGTTTTCGTTGTTTTCCCCCATTTTGCTGCCTGATATCTTGCCTTGTGATTGAACCTTTACAAAGTAAAAATACAGACATGAGGAAAAGTAAAGATAAAACTTCTTTTCCAGAGTAAGATCTAATCTGAACTTGGATGTAATCCAATCAACATTATTAATTTAAAGATTCCGCTGGAATCTGAGCCCTCAAATACCCTGGCCTGCTCTTTTTTTCATCATCCCCTCTCTTTCAGAACAGCTTAGGCATTTTAAGAAGCCACCAAATTCAATAGGGAATGACATTTAAAAAAACTCATTTGACCTGAAACCTCAATTCATTAAACACCCACTTAAAAAAATAGAAAGAAGGAAAAGAAAAGAAAAAACCTCCAGGTTAAAAAGGGTTGAGGTAGCAAATGGAGAGTTTTCATATCAGCCTTCTCTGAATGGCTCCTGCAAATCTATCATGTCCACAGAGGATGCACCTGAGAAAATAGAGAGAGGTCTCTTATTCCAACAAAAGTGGATACTTCTAAATGATACTGACTTAATTAAGACAGCTAATTTGCACTGAGTTCACCAGCGCAGGAAAAAAAAAAAGAAGAAGAAAAGGAAGTACCTAACCTCTGAAACAGGCTGGGAATTTCAATCTCTATATTAATTCCCTGTATCCTCTAACTGTCCTAACGTTTTAGAAAATCTGTCAGTCCTCCAAATGTTGGCAGCTCTCATTTCATCATGCCTTACTTCCACTTCCACTTTGCAGCCAGACGATAAAACTGGTGTCAAAGGTAAACAGAATATATGGCTCATAAAAAAAATAAACTGAAGGATAAATTGAAGGCTTAGTTCATAAAAGACATTTTGATCCTGAAGCGAATACTATATAGTCTTCCAAGTGCGACCAGATTGCATGTTCAGACATTTGATTTCCCAGTCAATTTTAAGTTTGTGATCTTCTGTAGGAATAGATTCTACTCGATAAACAAGGAAAAGCTTTATTTACATCCGGTGCAGCTGTAGGAACAGATGTTGAACCTTATTTTAATTTTTACTTATCAGAGGAGAATAAATCTAGAACTGTAAGGCACATCAAAAACCATCTAATCTAATGCCCTCTTTTACAGATGAAGAAACTAGGATTCACAGAGATTAAGTCCCAAAGTCATACTATGTTGGAAGGCATGCACATTTGCTCAAATAAAACACTTTTAGAATTTTGACATCCTGCCCCACCCCAAGGAGAGGAGAGGAAATAATGCTTGTTAATTGGAAAAAATAAACTAAAAAAATTAAAATTGAAAGAGAACATGCGCCTCATATATCTTCCAGGGGGTCAGTTCTCATTTCCTCCAAAAAGGTGCCCTGTTTCCCAAGGGTGGGTAGACAAAGTAATCATAAAATAGTGGGGTTGTAGGCCTTTCTTACTCACTTGCAGAGGGGAGGAAGCTGAGACCTTAATTCAGTGAAGCAGGTATAAGTGGCCATCTTACCATTCAATTAACTTCAAGGAACATTTATTAAACACATGCTGTGTACAAGATATTGTTCTAAGCTCAGAAGATACAAAGAAAAAGTGAAAATGACCCTTCCCTTAAGGAGTTTGCATTCTCCTGGGGAGAGATGGGAAGAAGACAAAATGTAAAAAAGTAGATAAAGAATAAATAACAAAATATGATCTAAGCAAATATAATTTGTCAAGTACTTTTAAGCGACTTCTATGTGTTGGGTACTGTTCTAGGTGCTGAGGAGACAAGTAGAAAGAATTAGGTGATGACAAACCATTCCAGTGTCCTTGCCAACAAAATCCCAAATAGGGTCATAAAGAGTTGGACAAGACTGAAATAAATGAACAACTCAAAAGGATCTTACATTCTAATAGGGGAGAAAATTCCATGTAGAGTAAGCTCTGAGGTGACTATTCAACTCCCACTTGTGCTGCAGAGCTGAGTTCTCAGAACACAGCCTTTAAGAGGTTGGGGGCATTGACATTCTTAAAGCCCTCCTTTCAGTAAGTTTTCCCTTATATCAAATACCAGTTACATTTAGCATCTTCCTTACATTATTGATTGACCCAGAGGTCTTTTAACCAATTAAGATCAATAAACTTTCATAAAGGATATTTACTGAGAAGATTCAGGAAGAAGTGCAAACAATCTCTGCACTCAGCACCCCTAAGTACATTCCTATACCACTGTAGTCCCTGAAGAGAGTGAGTTCAAAATTAAAGCAGTTGCTATGAAAAATTTGCACATACCAAGTTTACTTCAAATGTTTGTGTGTGTGTATGTGTGTGTTGTTTGTTTTTCCCTTCATTTTTGAAAAGGACAAATGACATCACGGGGTGATGTCTTGACTTGTGAGTGAATCAGATTTAAGTGAGATAGAGTTATGCAAAGTTGTGAGCCTTACTCTCTCTTCCAGGGTTATGCTATCCCAAATGCAAGACTAAAGTCAAGACAACTAGTGATGACCTAGGATGTAGTAGTGGATGAATATGTCATCTTTGATGTCTGACCAAGCTCTAAGCTGTCTGTAGCACCTGGTCCAAGCACCTTCATGGCCTTTGGAACATTTTTTTTCTAATCTGTCCATTCTGCTGGGGAAAGTCTTCACATGCATAGAGTAGACATCCCCTTACCTCACTGATGGGTTTGAGGCCTATTAACTATCCTCAGGCTGGTTTAGCCCATTTGCCAAGATGGTTTACCAGGGTGTGGACATTGTACATGCTACAGCTTCTTGAAGCACAGGTGAGAGCTGAGTGCCAGGTAGACACCAAATGTGGCTAAGAATCCTGAAAAGGGCTTAACAAGCCCTCACAGCAGAGGTGCTGGTCTTTCAAAATACTCCAAATTACTTCCAAATACAACATAGATGATAGAGAAAGTTGCTCCAGAAAATGACATTTTGGCTACCAGGTCTGATTAACTTCTAGGTTCAGTTCTTCAGGTATCTCTTCAGGATTGTCATGGCAACAGACATGTCAAAAATTCCCTTGTCTGGATTTCTGGTGATTTTCTTGATGTTTTGAAACTCCTGAGGCTACAGCCCAGTCCACTTCATCTCCAACCTCCTTCACTTAAGTCAGAAAAACAGTAAGGAAAGGCAAGGTCATGTGTTCATGACTTCACATCCATCTGTGTGGGGGGAGTAGGCTACTGGAGCTGGCTCTCTTGCTCTCCCCACCCAGAGGCTTACAGCAGTCCTTGGCTCCTCACTGGACTGCAGCCAAGCAGAAGAGGCAGGGATGAGGGAGGAAAAGAGAGAAAGACAGAGACAAAGTGATAGAGACAGAAAGAGAGCCTCGTTTTAATTGCTGAATGCCTTTTGAATGCATTCCGAGTTGCAACTCAGCAACAAATCAAAAATTCATTTCTTTATCATGTGGTTAGTGTGTTGGAAATAGTGCTCTGAAATGGAGTGCCAGGCCCAGGCACTTCTAGAAGTAAGATCACCAACTAGGCATATTTCCAAGACTGATCCAATCCCTCAACACATTAAAAAATTTGCAGCACATAAAGTGAATGAATGCAAATGTATAAAAAAGTAATTCAATACAAGGACATTTGGGAGAGAGGGTGCTAGCAATTGAGTATCAGGATCAGGAAAGGCTTCATACAAAAGAAGGTGCTTTATATTTTAAAGGAAGAGAGACTCTGGGGTAGAGGAGAGGTGGGAGAACATTCTGGACTTGTGGAAAGATCACCACAAAGGAGAGAGAGGAGATGGGAGCATCGTATGTGAGAAATATAGAAAGGCAAATTCCAAAGGGAAAAAGTTTCATCACTTTGGGACAATCAAAAAAATCCTCTCATAGTAGGTTGTACCTGAAATATCCTTCAAAGAAAGGGAGGGATTCTAAAGGCAGAGGTGAGGAGGAACCACATTTCAGAAAGGGGAGGCTACCAGGACAAAAACATGGAGGCAAGGGATGTAGTTATGTAGAACTTAAAAGGTCAATTTAATTGGAATGGAAAGTATGAGAAAGGAGTAATAAGAAATAAAATTGAAAAGGTAGGAGGGGTCCAGATTATGGACATGCTAAACATGTGTGTCATAAGCAAAATAAAATTCTTGGATAAAACACACACAAAACGTTAACATTCAAGATATTGTTATACCTAAATGGGAGGCAAGGGCTGTTTTCCCCCTCATTTTGTTTTGTTTAGAAAAGCATGGTTGAGAAATTTGTGTTTGTCGATGAAGCTGGTTTTCTCTTCCCTGGAATGGTACTAGGAATATGATTGTGAACACCATGATTAGCTTCTATCTGCAGCTCTGAAAGTGTTGACACAGATGTTGGGCTAATCATTCACAGCAAATAGCTATTCCCATAATGGCTAAGATTAGTCTGAATTGGCATTCATTTCTTTCTTCTGTGAGTCTCATTTGATTATGGATGATGTTTTGTTAGAGTGTATCCATGCAACCTCATACATGATGTAAAACCCAAGAAAAACAAAGACTCTATGCCAAAACCAAATTAAATATGCATCAGAAAAATGTGTGCTTGATTCAGGTTCAGGTACCATGAAGCCTGCACCACTCTATTGTTGTTAATGCCTCCAGGAAAACTTGAAAAAGCAACCTTGACGTTGATATCAATTTAAAGTTGGTGTGTCTGCCAACATTTACTCAACACCAGGCTCAACTGGCTGTATCATCTCCATCACAACATAGAGTGGCAGAGATGCGTGCAGCTTCCAGGAGGCTATGAAAAATGGGCTGTTCATGCCAGGCAGAGAAAGGCCCCTTATCTGCTTAAAAGCAATGTAACTGTCACCATTTCTCTTGAGATCCATGCAGGTATATCAATGCACTGAACATAAAGGTGCTTTGTTCCTCACCTCAATTCCACACCTGGAGTGTGCTCTTTTACTATTTTTTTTAATGTACCAAGGTCTACTTTTCCCATTAACAAATTTGGAGAGGCACTTATCATGAATTTATCTCAGCCCTTTTCTCCATTTTGCTTCCCAACATACACAAAATAACACAGACACACACACACACACAACACAAACATCCCCACATAGTCTCAATACTATAAAAATGGGGATTTTATATAAAGCATATGGAGCTGAGTCACAGAAAAATAGCATATAATAATAAAAATACTAAGTGTGCATAGATGTTTGGTTGCCCACTCCCTACTCTCCACCTATTTCAACCTCACTTTGTTTCTCTAGGTCCATTCTCCAAAAATTTAAACTGACCCAGTGGCCAGTTTGCCTGGAATAGCTCACCAGTTCCAAGCAGAATTAGGAAAAATTCCAGACTTTCTCCCACCCATCTTCTCCACAGTTCTGGAAGTGAGATGTGGGACCATATCCCCGTTCTAACACATGTTAAATGCTCATGTGGCCTGCGTGGCTTAATCCCCACTACTGGAGATCTTGAGATTGTTGGATCACTTGAGTTTGGGAGTTCTCAGCTGCAGCAAAGCTAAAGCTTATCAGATGGCCCACCAAGTCTGGAAGCAACATCATAAGCCTCCAGGTGTGAGATGCTACCAGGCTGCCTAAGGAGGGGAGAACTGGCCCAGTCATAAGCAGGGTAGGTCAAAGCTTCTGGGCCAGTCAGCAGTGGGATTGGGTCCATGAGTGGCTACTGCAGTTCCTGTCTGGGTGAGACAAGGAGATGATGCCTCCAAAAAAATGCTATTGCTTTCAGTCTTAAACTTTGCTTTCAGCTTTAGGATGTATTTTGTATTTACGTATTTGTTTACATGTCCCTCCAAATGCAATGTAATCTCCCTGTAGGCTGGGACTATTTCATTTTTGTATTTGTATCCACAGCATCTAGTACTGAGTGTGGCACATAATAGATACTTAATAAATGTTTGTTAATTGATATTAGGAGCTTCATCAATATATCTTTTGACAGATTGATCAATTGACTAATTGAGGATTTGGTGGAGAAAGTGCTGTTTTTAACTAAGAGATGACATAATTAATTATTGTCCATCTCATAGCCTTTACTCTCACCAACATTCAGATGATTCCCTTTTTCCAATCATACATCTCCTGGGTGATATGTTTTGTTCTTTTTCACACACAAATAACATTCCACAGTTGTCTTCTATTGATCATAGTATCTTGATTGCCCATTGAACTACTAGAAATTCAGAAATGATTGAGTTCCATTAGTCATAATGATATCATATTGCTGAAAGCATTGCTATTAAATATTGGTGATAAGAAGGAAAGTTTTCACTTTAAAGTGTAGATCGGGGTGGGGGGGAAGCTAGGTGGCACAGTGTATAGAGCCCCTATCCTGGACTTTGGAGAAACTGACTTCAAATCCGGCCTCAGACACTTGGCACTTACCGTGTGACCATGGGCAAGTCACTTAACCCTGACTGCCTTGCCAAAAAAAAAAGAGTAGCTCAGAACACATGAAAGCCCTACACAATACCCCTGTATTACCCAGTGTCCTCTTTTCATCCTTTGCAATTATGGGTGCAATCATTGTATATCTACAATATCTGTCCAAGATATATGTGCTAACAGGTCAATTTAATAGGTTGTCCATCTAGCTGTACATTATAGTTTTATCAATAAATATTCTTCATCAACTTTATTTTTTTATATATGGATAGGTAGATTGAACTCTTTTGAGTGGTTATGGATCTCATTAAGAGAGATCTCTAGTATTCCATGGATTATTACAATTAACACATTATTTAAAAGCAAAACATATGGAATTCCTCTTCAATTTATATTCTGCCTGGGACATCTTCCATGACAGTGGCATACACACTTGGAGAATATGTTTCCTGGTTGATATTGATAATCAAATGACCCTCTAACAAAGCTGTCACTCCTATTGTGTTTGTCAGAGAATCTTGTATTGTAGTTTCTTAGAGGTAAAGTCGTTAAAGCTTCATTTTGTATTGCCATATCAAATATATTTTTATAATCAATGAAAAATATAGAGGGATTTAGTATATTATGAGTCTTTCAGTCACTTTTGTGACTGTGAAGATGGGATCAGATATAGAAAATGATTTGCAGTTCTGCCTATATCCTCCTTAAATTTTCATTAAGAATGCCCTCAATATGTGTATATAGATCACTCTCAGGAAACTGTCATAAAAATTAGAAAGTATGCATGCAGGTTAGTCATTGAATACCATTCATGTTTTTCACTTATTTAGTATCTTTTCCTTTTTTAGAAATCTTGAAAATCAATCCCTCGAAGATCTCCAAAATGTACCCCCTCCCCCATGAATTTCTTGGTGTGGTCTAGCTGTAATTCTGGTATTTGTTTTCTTTAGTTCCATTTCTAATTCCTCATATAGTACATTAGGGATTTAATATGATACAAGGCAAAGCATTCCAACTCTAAAGTCAGGTCAGGTTATGGAGGTCTTTAAAGGCCAAACAGAGGAGTCTATATTGGATCCTGGAGGCAATATGGAGTCACTGAAATGGCTTCCCAAGACCTCATTTCCCTTATCTGCAATGTGAGTAGGTAGGACTAAATGGCCTCTAAGGAAAACTTCAGCTTTAGATCGAAGATCCTGTTTTCGCTGTTGGAACTCAAATACGGTGGACCCATTGTCATTACTCAAAAAAAAATAGTTTGTCATAGAAATGATGATAAATGGGTTTGATCTTTTTGCTTATTTGTTTTCCTTCCAGTGACATATTTAAATGCTCTTAGTAATATCTTAATCAATGGAAGCCTGTACCAAATTTTCTTCAATTTTTTTATTCTCAATTATTTTTCAGCATTTTTTGAAAAGGCATTGCTCAAACTAATCCACTATTCTCTTTTATTAGAGCTTATATTCTAAACAAGAGTACCCTTTGCTGCTATGTCTTTCTGTTTGACAAGATAGTCAAATATTTTTGTTTTTAATTACTGTTGTTGTTGAAGTGGTTTCTGAGCTCTTTGACATTTTCATTCACATGATTTTTCATTGCTTTAAATTATTTATATTTCTGTAGGAAATAGTAATAGTCCAGGTAGATAACTTTGGATAGTGATGCTACATCTTTTACAAATACAGAGAATATTAAAAAATGTGGAAAATCAACTGTCATGAAGAAAAAATCTATGAAAGATTGACATTGAGTTTCCTTTGGGGGGAAAAAAAGTCTGTCATGAAGAGATTTCATGGAAAAGAGATTCTGAGGTAAATGCCTGAGGGGAATTGAAAATTTTCAAACTTCCATCCTGTGACAATCTGAAATAATAATAGTTTAATAATAATAGCTAACATTTATATAGTGCTTATTATGTATCAGACACTGTGCTAAGTACTACACACACACACACACACACACATACATACATATATAAAATCTCATTTGGTTCTCACAACGCTGAGAAGTTGGCACTACTATTATCCCTATTTTACATTTGAGGGAACTGAGGCAAATGTGTTAAGTGACTTGCCCAGGGTAATACAGCTAATGTCTAAACTCGATTTGAACACAGGTCTGTGTACCTCCAGGCCAGGCACACTCTCCACTGCACCACCTAGCTGCTGAATAAGTTAGAATAAAGTCATTATCATATTCTAAGACATGGACAGGTTGACATTTCTGAGTACAGTTGAGAAAAAAAATGTCACTCTGAGGGTAACTGAGTTAATTGCATTCTGAAGAAAACGGGATGCAGTTCCAGTGTTGTGGAAGAGTTGGAAGATTATAATGGATGAGAGGAATTCTAGAGAGCAATTATTTTTCTCTTTGCTTTCCCAGGGTACAGAAATGACTTTGGCTATTATCCCTGTTATAACCCTTATGTTATTTTGATGCTTGTCCATAGTTGTTTATTGCTTGGTACTGTAAATAAATAATATGTCCAGTAACACTTATGTCTGTCTAAGACTATATGAAGAGATTTATCAGTTATCCTTAGGTTGGGGTTCAAATTACTGATTAACTATTGGAAAAGATTTTACATTTGAAGTATTTTTTTCTCAGTTTTTGGAGGGTAATTGGGGTTAAGTGACTTGCCCAAGGTCACATGGCTAGTTTTTTGTGTGTGTTAAGTGTCTGAGGCTGGATTTGAACTCAGGTCCTCCTGATTCCAGGGCCAGTGCAATATTCACTGCACCACCTAGCCGCTCCCTTGAAGTAATTTTTAATGTAAGTCATGGCCATACCATTAGGTTGCCTTTGGAACCAGAAAAAGAAATATTTTATGTGTATACATATATGCATATACACACATAGACACATAATGTATGCATATATGTACATATATGTATGTGTGTTCATATATATGTGCATGCATACGTGTGTGCATATATGTGGGGGGGAGTATAAAATGCTAGTAGCAGACCGAGTTTAAGGATTTGATATCTTTGTCTTTGGGGACAGAAGAGAGGTGTTCTTCACACCTTGTATCATGATACCATCATGCCTTTAAGGGGTTGGTTTTTTTATGTGTTGTACTCATACATGAACTTGTACAAAAGACATTTTGTAGAGTAAGACATAAAAGTAGCATGTTTGAGTAGAGTTGTGTTTTGTTCTATAATTTGTGAGTTTGGTGTCCAAAGGAAAGAGAGTCCACCCACTGCATAAGGTCTTACCTCAGCTTCCTTTCCCACTTGTTAGTAGGAATGCCTTAAAATGCACTTGTTCATATTTTGTGTATGTTTGTACATGTATATGTTGCTTCCTACCCCCAATAAAATGTGAGCACCTTGAAGGGAAGGACTATTTCATTTTTTTCTTTGTATTCTCAGTGCCTAGCACATTGTCAGTGTCTGCCACATGGTTATTGTTTGTCCTTCATTCTGGAAGAAAACCAATGACATCACAGGGGAGGCTCTTTACTCATCTGTAAACTGGATTTAAGTGAGGCAGAGTGACACAAAGTCATCTGCCTTACTCTCTCTTCTAAAGTCATTAAAATTCAGTGGCAAGACAAAAGGCAGGATGACTGGCGATGGCCCCGGGATGCAATAGATGACCATGGCATTGTCAATATCTGACCAAGCTCTAAGCATCCACAGTACCTGCTTCATCTGCCTTCATGGCCACTGGAACAAATCGTTCTCATTTGCCCATTATATTGGGGGATGTCTTCACATGCTTGGGATAGACACCCCCTAACTCATCAATGGGTCTGACACCCATTAGTTACCTCCAAGCTGATTTGGCCCATCTCCTGGGATGGTTTATTGGGGTGTGGCCACTCTGCATGCTATAGCTTCTTGAAGCCACAGGTGAGAGTTGAGTGCCAGGTAGATACCAAAGGTGGATGAGTAGCCCTGCAAAGGGCATGGCAAGCCCTCACACCAGAGGTTCTGCTCCTCCTTGAATACCCCAGAGACTCCCTGACACATACTAGGCACAAAATAAATGCTTGTCAATTGCCTGATTAAAGGTACTACTCTGCTAAAGTCATTAGGTGGGTGACCTTTATTTCTCAAAAGCTATGTGAAAAGAATACAAGCTCTAGAAGGCCCCCAGAAGGTGGAGAAGTTTTGAATTTAGGATCTGTGTTCCAAGGACCAGACTGGCTAAGTTCAGAATGGCTAGTTTTAAGAGGCCTGGCTACCAGGTAATGCATTTTTTTAGCATAGTAACTTAACAAATCACCTACCAAGGCAAGGGGTTTGTAATCTACAACAAAGGTAGGAATACACATGCCAAGGAAATCATAGATCTGAATTATTGAAGCATGTACAAAAGTTAAATATGTGAGATGGAATATTATAATAATAGCTATTTTATTGAGAGAAGGGACTTGAAATTTTCATTGGTCTTTTCTTCTTGCTTGAAGACTTTGGTTACAACATCCTTTGAAAATTCACCTCTTTTATTTTGGCCATTTATTCATGGGGTAGTATCTGCCTAGGGAGACAGTTCAATTCTTCACACTATCTTACAGGTAACTATTTCATTTTACATAAGCTAGTCTATTACTTAAGTGAACAGATAGTAGAAGCTAGTTTTCCACAACCATTTTTTAAATAATCTCTAAACACCTAAATTTAGCATAGTGGCCTTGAAAAAGAGAGGTATTCACATTCAGAACAAAATGTGGTTAGTGGAGAGATAATATTCTAGGCATGCTGGATGAGTAATCCAGTTGAGATGAAGAGAGGGCAGGCGAGATCCCACTCCTCTTTTGAAGTGTTTTCTGATTATTAAAGAATACACTTAAACTGCTCTCTAAAGTCTTATCACACATTCATCAGCCCCACCCACTTAAACTTTTAATTGCCCCATTTCATTTGTATATTTTTTCTTGCCACCACATCATAAGCTCCCTGAGGAGTAAGAAAAATCTTGTAATTCATTGTATCTCTCATCGGACAATGCCTGACACATAATAAGCACTCAATGAATACTTGCTGAGGGGATTGGTAACAGCTGATTGACAAGTGTGATTGAACTCACTAATACCACAGAGCTGTTTCTCCAGAGTGGCTTGACTCAAAAGTAAAGCTAGATAAGGTCACTCATAAAGCAAACTCCCACTACCACAGTAGTGAAGAACCCAGATTCTCTTTTTAAGCATAACTAGGAAAAGGATTGGTGGTTATTAAGCTCAAGAACTTCCAGAATAATAGCAATATTAATCTAGAGATATATGGTTAAATTATAGGCCTTTTAACACGTTGTTGATTGAAAAATAAACATCTCCAACTACCCAGAGTTTAATTCCATGGACTTGGCTTGATCCACTACAAATTTATGTTATCTAATCCCAACTGGGTCCTCACTGCAATAAGGCAAACATTCAATTCCTCACTAATTAATTTGCTTTCCCACTCCTCACAGCAGCTGTTCCAGACCTTCTCAACCCTCTGCAAACTTCCCACGGTGCCTCCTCCCCCACCATCTCAGCCTTGGGGACCTTGACTCATATTTCACTAAAAAAAAACTGTCACTTGCCAAAAGCTCCCCCTTTTCTCCTTTTCCTCATCTTTTATAATTCAGGCATCTTCTTCCACTATCTCCTCTTGCACTTTGGTATCAGAAAAAAAATGGCGTCCCATTTCTCTAATAAAGATACTCCCTCCTGATGTCTCTAGCAGATTGTCCCCACTATCATCCCCCCCTCTCATTTTCAACCTCTCCCTATCTTCTGCTCCTTCCTTGCCGCCTCCATAAATGACTATGTCTCCCCACCCTCACAAATCCCTCCTTTGATCCTACCATTCCTGCTAATTATTGTCCTGTTTCTGTTCTCCCCTTAGGCTGCTAGGTGGCATAATGGACCAAATGTTGGGCCTGGAGTCATGAAGACCAGAGTTCAAACTGGGTCTCAGACACTTCCTTAGCTGTGTTACTCTGGGCAAGTCACTTAACCTCTGTCTGCCTCAGTTACTTTGAGTATAAGATGGAGATGAATAACAGCTACCTCCAAGGACTATTGTGAGGTTAAAATGATGATATTTGTAAAACACTTAGCTCTGGGCCTGTCTCATAGTAGGTGATTAATAAATGCTTGTTTCCTTCCTTCCTTCATGGCTAATTGTATTAGATCCTTCCATTTCTTTTCCTCTCATTCTCTGATAAATACTTTGCAATCTGGCTTCCAAACATAATTCAATGGAAACTATCCATTCCACAATCCCCAGTGATCTCTTTATTGCTATAGCTATAGTTTATTCCCAGGCCTCATCTTTCTTGATTTCTGTGCATCCTTTGATACTTTCTATCATCTTCTCTTTCTGGATACTCTCTCCTCTTCCATTTGGCCAACTCAGCTTGGGCTCATCCTCTCCTGTGCTCACCTCTTTTCTCTCCTCTCCTTTCTTCTCTTCTCCCCACATATGGTATCATGCCCTTACCTGAGGATGTTCTGCCCAAAGGAAGATAAATTTTGATGGTTGAAATCTACCTAGTTATCTCAGAGTTTACTAACTAGATTATTTTCTTAAACCCAATTCACTCTGGCTCTTACTGATTGGACAATAGGTCCCTGCCCAAGCACCACTTAATGGTTACTTTTGAAACACTCCTGGTTCAGAGTGAATGTGAATGGTAATTGTTTCTCTTTTGGCCAGAAACCCTGAGGGTCTTTCCCTGCCAGTTTGATTTTTCCTTTTTCATTAATGGTACCATCCCTTGACTCATTTCTTAAACAGGCCTATTGACTGAATGGTCATTGCCTCACTCAAAGTGAGAACTTGGAAAGACTTGAGCTTGAAAAGGCCAAGGTCTCCCACAGCATCCTGGGCCACGTTCAGTCATCCCAATCGATATCTGGCCACTGGACCAAGATGACTTTGGAGAAGAAAATAAAGCTGGTGACTTTGCACAGCCCTCCCCCACTGAAATTCAATTCAGTTACAAGTCATGTCATCATGTCCCTGATGTCATGGTCCCCTCCTCACAGTTTTAGTGACATTACTCTCCACTGCTTGTCTGTCTGCTCATTCTCAGTCTCCTTTACTGGTTCTTCACCTACTAACTGTGAATGTTCCCTAACATTGTCCTAAGCCCTTTCCTCATTTCCCAGTATTAGCATCTTGCTTGGTGTTGTCATCAGTTCCCATGGATTCAGTTATTGTCTCCATGTTGATAATTCTAGTCTCTACATTTCTAGTCCTTGTATCTCTGCGAAACTTCAGTTCTAAATCAACTGCTTTCTGGACATCTCTGAGGATGCCCCACAGTCATCTCAAACTCAACATGCTCAAAACAGACCTCATTCTCTTTCCCTCTCAACATTCCCCTCTTCTAAGCTTCCCTATCTCTGTTGAGGGCATCACCATCCTCCCAGTGAACCCAAGCCTGCAACTTTGATGTCATCCTGAAACTCACTCTCACCTGCCCCACAGATCTCCCTAGTGCATTACTAAATATTGTCACTTCTACTTTCATAGACTTCTTTCACAACATCTTTCCTACATCCCCTAGAGAAAGGATATCCACCCATACAGACAGTCTTTGCTTAGGCTAGGACTATTGCTGCAGCCTTCTCACTGTTTTCCCAGCTTCAAGTCTCTCCTCATTCTGATTCATCCTCCACTTAGCTGCCAAGGTAATATTTATAAGCATATGTCTGACAATATCCTTTTCCTATTTAATGAGCTCATAGGTCCCCATTACCCCCAAGGTCAAAAGTAAATTCCTTTATTTTTTATTTAAAGCTCTGCATAACATGGTCCTTTCGTACCTTTCCAGACTTCTCACACTTCCTTCTCCTCTGTACGCTCCATATTCCAACAATACTGGCTTATTTACAGATCTTCCAGCAGTACTACAATTTCCTCTCTAGTGCCTTTGTGGGTCCATCTCAAGTTGTCTTGATCTATATCTGGCCACTCCACCCAGATAGCTCTGCAGGAGAAAGTGAGGCTGGTGACTTTGCACAGACCTTCCTCACTGAAACCCAATTCAGTTGAAAGTCACAGCATCATCTTCCTGATGTCATGGTCCTCTTTGAGAATGAAGGACAAACCACAGTGGCTTTGTACCAGTTGCCTCCCATTATAGCCCCTCACCTCCACCTCTGCATTTCTTTTTACTTCCTTCACAATTTAGCTGAAATCCTGACTTCTGCAAGAGACCATTCCTCATCTACCCTGCTGTGCATTTTACCCCCTTTACATTTCCTTTCATCTACTCTTCCTATATCTTGTATGTACTTGGTTGTTTTCCTTTTTTCTCTTTCATTTGAATATGAATTCTGAGGGCCAGGACCATGTCTTTGCCTTCCTTTGTATCCCCCAGAGTTTAGCACAATGTCTGGTACATAGTAAGCGCTTAATAAATGCTTGTCATTGACAAAGAAGGTGCTTATTACTTGTAAATGCAATCTTTTAAGACCTTTCAACTTAGTGTAAATGTTGTAACCTTTTTCAAGATACTTAAGCTGAGTAAAAGGTGCCAGAATAGTGGAAAGAGGACTGGACTTGAAGACAGCAAAGTCTGAGTTCAAGGCCTCCCTTTGACATTTAAAAGCTGAATGACTGCAGATAAGTGACTCACCCTCTCTGAGCTTTGGTCAACTTTATCAAGCAATGGTCCTCTGATCTTGCTTTGGTACCCAGGCTGCCTCACCTGATTCCTCTTCATTGAAAAACACTGAGACTCAATCTCCTGCTTCTTCTGTTATTTTCTATGATTCCTTAGAAATAATACTATTATCCAGAATAATACTCTGACAAAAAGTTCTTCAGCTTGTTAAGGAAAACAAGAAAATGTCAGAAGGAAAAAAAAAACCCAGCCCTTGACATTTGCTTCCTTTCTGTCCCTACCATATATTTAGAGGGCAACTAGATGGGCATTTTTTAAATAAATGATGGAGGCCAAAAGGTAAATTTTCTCATTTGGGGACTGAATTTTAAATATGACCTGACGTCACATATATTTGGGGATCTTTCACTTTATTATCTCAGTGACCTCTACCAACATAGATTTCATCAGGGGAGAAAGCATGGTACAGTTTAGTGAGCCTTCATTTCAGAGTCTGAGGCCTGTGTTCAAAGCCCACCTCTAAAATTGCCTTCAAGACCTTGGGTGAGTTATTTAGTCTTCTTGGGCCTCCAGTCACCTCCTTTCTAAAATGGCGGAGTTGAATTAGACAACCTCAGAAGTCCCTTCCATCTCTAGAGCTAAGATTCTAAGGTCCTATGACCTAGAGTAAACAGAAAAAGCAGGTATCACCTCATTCTTTCATAATTTTACCACAGATCATTTATGGATGCTGCTCCAGCTGGAATAATCATGGTCATGTCATAATCATCCTGTACTGAATGATACATAGATTCTGGCTGTTGCCTCCCTCTTGCAGAAAGTGTTAGCCATTCTCCTCTTTCCTACTCACTTGCCCTCTATTTCCCTTTCTCCCCTCCATAACACAATTATTTAAACACTTCCAATTGCCAATAAATGGTGGAAAGAATGAATGAACTTGGCTTTACAAACTTCTTTCTAGACTGTCTGGGAAGTAACCTGAAATTAAAACTGGGTTATATAATGATGTTATTATGGCCAATTAGTGAGACTGAGACTAAGCCCTACATTTCCCTCTGCCCTGTTTAATGTGTGACATCAGAGAGACTCAAAGGGAATGCCTTGGAATGGGCCGCCCACTTGATGGCTTGGGCACACCAGGAAAGGAAGCTGCACTGTCGGCAGTTTACTCAGCCCCTGGGGTAGCATGGCTTGTTCCTGGTTGAAAAAGAAAATCACAACTTCTCTTCAGCCACTTTAAAAAGCTGTCAGTTTCCACAGCATGACTGAGTTTCCTGCAGCTAAGAGTCCAAACATGGAGGGTAAGCTAAGGATCAGTTCCTCTGGCTTCTTTCCAGCCTTTCAAGACGTTTCCCTTCATCCCTTCTGCTACATGTGTAGTTCTTGGATTGACCAGTTTAAGTAACCCTAGCAAGTCTATTTTTTCTTATTTAGGCTAGTTTGGTTTCCCCCCCCCCTTCTCACAGTGAGTGACATTTGCAAGGGTAAAAATAATATTTCAGAAAGTGAGATCGGGTGATAGGGTTGGGGAGTAAATTAGCTAGCCCAGGGAGAGAATGAGAAGTAGTTGGGTTTGAAGGATAGAGTGGTTTCAAAATTGTTCTTATAATATAGTCCTTGGCAAATTACTGGGGCCAACTGTTGTTTAGTCGCTTCAGTCATGTCCAACTCTTCATGACTCCTTTTCAGTTTTCTTGGCAGAGATACTGCAGCAGTTTGTCATTTTATTCTCCAGCTCAATTTACAGATGAGGAAACTAAGGCAAACAAGATTAAGTGTCTTGCCCAAAATTCGCATAGCTAATAAATGTCTGAGGTCAGAGTTGTACTTAGGAAGATGAGTCTTCATGATTCCAGGTCCCAGCACTCTATACATTATACCACCTCTCTGCCCTAAGGGCCTAATTTGAATCTACCAATGCGAATTTGCTAAAACAGGTTATTTATCATTATTGTTATTGACAATTTTGTAATTTTTAAGTGGTCAGATATGTTATAGTGTATAGAATCCAAGTGTAGAAATTTCTTCTACTGGTACAGATTAACTCCCCAAGTTCTCATTTTAGAGATATGCTTAGGGCACTGAGAGGCTCAATAATGTTTTTTGTAGTCAGTCTTCCTGATTACAGAACTTATCCCTATCTACTATAGCATACTGCATTCCAACCATCATATAAAGCATGCAAACCATTGGCCCTGACTTCATGAAGCTTGTGCCTGGTCATTCTTATTTTGAAAAGGAGAAGGTAAAGGGCGGCCAGGTAGCAGAGCGAGTAAGAGCACCGGCTCCAGTGTCGGGATGACCTAGAGATCAAATCCCGGGCTCAGACACTTCGCACCACACCCAGAAATAACTGACCCTGTAAGCTTGAGCAAGTTACTTAACCCCTATTGCTTACAAAAAAAAAAGAAAGAAAAGGAGAAGGTAGATAGGAAGGAAGCAAAGAAGGAAAGGGGAAAGAATAAGGAAGGAAATGAAAAAAAATCAAAGAAAGCAACAAAGAAATGAAACAAAGAAAAAAGTTAAGGAGGGAGAAGGAAGGAAGGAAGAAAAGGGGAGAGAAGAAGGAAGAAAATGAAGAAATAAAGAAACAAAGAAATGAAAGAGAGAGAGAAAAGAGGGAAGGACAGAGAGAATGAAGGAAGGAGGGGGAAGGGAAGATAAGTTTTTTAAGAAGACAAAGACTTTTTTAAAGAATGAGAGCTTTATTATTTTCATTGTTTTTCTAGAATATTTTACCAGACATCAACACTACTTTTGCAATTTGTCATTTCTGGCTTCTTTTGGGATGCTTCAATGTCATAGCCATAGATTTAGAAATGTGAAGGATTGGGGCAGCTAGGTGACCAGTGAATAGAGCACTGACTCTGGAGTCAGGAGGACCTGAGTTCAAACCAGCCTCAGACACTTAACACTTACTAGCTGTGTGACCTTGGGCAAGTCACTTCACCCCAATTGCCCTGTCCTCCCCCTCCAAAAAAAAAAAGAAAAAAGAAAGAAACGCAAAGTATTTCATAGATATTCTAATTCAGACTTCATATTTTGAGTCCAATAGAATGAAGTGACTTTCCCAAGGTCACTCAGGTAATAAATGACAAAAGCAGAATTTGTCTGTGATTCTAAGTCCAGGGTGTTTTGTACCACATGACCTCCAAAGTATAAACATATTATCCTATATGAAAAATGTTCAACTGTACTAAATGTTGAGGGAAATGTCCTTACTTTAATTTTTTTTGCTTTTTATAATACTCATGAGCATACTTAGGTTGTAATCATAAGTAGATTATTTGCCCACGATTGGAGAAAATGACAAACATATAAGCCTGTCCTAGGAACTTATGTCCTGGCTAGACATTGTGACTATCGGGGCCGACTAGTTAGGGGCTCTCTGTTGGCTTCACTTTGCTGACATGTTTCACACCCTCCAAAAGAGAATTCAGCCCCAAAGACTATTAGTAATTCCAGATAAGGAAGAACAAGACCAAGATGGAATATTAATTGAGAAAGTTCTCCTAGTCTTTCCATCAATGGAGAAGAATCTCATCCACTAACAATTTACCTAAAAACTGAAATACACCTTGATTATGAAAAGAATTTAAAAAATTTTTTGCTTAAGTGCTTTGTAATTTTTTTCTTTTAAAAACCCTCCCCATAAATCAAAATTTAATTTTTTCAGTACTGCACTATTCAGTCTTAGCATTTGCCAATAAAGTGTGCCCCTCATTTCAGCCAAAAGTTCTCTCTGAAAAGAATAATATTTAATAGCTAGCATCTGTATAGCATTTAGTAGCACTTAGCACAGTGGTTGGCACATGGTAAGTAACTAGTAAATGCTTGTAGATTGATTGATAGCATTTTATAAAGCACTTCCCTCACTGCCACCTTGTAAGTTAGTTAGTACAAGTATTATCCTCATTTTAGAGATGAGGAAATTAAGATTCAGAGAAATTAAATGATTTACACATGGTGACTGGGCTAAAAAATAATAGAGCTAAGACATAATAATGACAACAGCAGGCATTTATCTAATGCTTTAAGGTTTTGCAAGGTTTTACAAATAACTTACTTTATCCTTAAAAACAACCCTGGGAAGGAAGGTTATTATCTCCATTTTTCAGAGGAGGTAACTGAAGCAGACAGAGGTTAAGTGACTTGCCCAGCGTCACACAGCTGCTAAGTATCTAAGACTGAGTTTGAATTCAGGTTTAAGACTGAGTTTGAATTCAGGTTTTCCTGATTCCAGGTCCAGCGCTTTATCCACTGGGCAACTCAACTGCTCCTTACTTGTCCTCTAGTATTCTGTCTCCATCAGGAATCAGACAGCAGGATATCAGAGACAAAGAACTAGAGAAAATAGCATGATTAAGTTCAAATTTTAAAAAAAAATGAGAGTTATCATGTTATAGAGATCTATTTATGGCACTGATGGCTCCATCTCTGGCACAGTGAATAGAAAACAGGACTTGGACTCCAGAAGACCTGACTACAAATCCTGCCTCAGACACTAGCTATGTGACCTTGAGCAAGTCACACGACCTCTATTTGCCTCAGCTTCCTCATCTGTAAAGTGGAAATAATAATAGCACTTACCCTCCAATGTTATTGTGAAGATAAAATAAGATATTTGTAAAGCTCTTTGCAAACCTTAAAATGCTATATAAATGCTAGCTATCTTAAACTTCTATAAACATGGAGAAGAGATACAACTGATTTGCTAGATACCAGAAGTAATAGTTTTCCCTTCTTCTTATACAAAAAGTTATCTGAAGCAGAAAGGATATGTTTATTATTTTTTATATTTTCTCTTTTTGAAAAATTATTTATTTTATTCTGAACTTAAGAAATAAAACAATCATTTTATAACATAGTAGACTAGAAAGAAAAAGATGATTGCACATGAAACTGCAAGTCTATTATGTACAACTTGCTATCCTTTTAAATACATAATAAAGTTATGATATAACTTTCTTTTTTCCTTTCCTCCCCCCTCCCCTGCCCTAGAGATGACTACCATTAGACACAAATATGTATGTATATATACATATATGTGTGTGTACATGTATAAAATATATATGTACATATGTACATGCATGTGTAAAATCATTCTATACCTACTTTTATTTGTCAGTTTTTTCTCTGGTTGCAGATAGAGTCTTCCTCCATAGATAGTTTGATGATAAACAGTTTGGTACAATTCATAGGTAGCTGGCCTCAAAGCCGAGAACACTGGGTTCAAGGCCCACCTCTGACGTATAATTATTGTGTAACACAAGGCAAGTCACTAAACTTCTCATTTCCCTGAGACACTCTCTAAGGCTTTTACTTGCATAGTAGGTGCTATTATAGATTGGTAGAGGGAGTTTTCTCACCTTGGAGTTTTCTGCAACAATGAAATTACTTCTAATTCCTTTCCCTGAAATATATGAAGAAAAATTTGTGCTTGGAAATCCTTAACCCAAAGAAATTAAACCTTTGCTCTACCTGTACTAGAGTTGAAATTGCCAGGAACCTTTGTAACACCTGATTTATGATACTGAATGATGTTAATTATTATTAAAGTTCTTTTTGGACTTATACTTGTCATGGTTAGTGAAACATGTTTAAATGTTGAAAAAGAAAGCTGGGACAGATGAATCAAATACCTGAGAACACGGTAATATGAGAGAGTTTTTTTCATAAATACATTTAAATAAATACCTAATGATTCCCCTCAAAATATCATAAGAACTTCAATTGAGCAAGCATTTATTGTCTACTATGTGCAAAGCAACTATACTAGGTCGTAGGGAATACAAAGCCAAAAAACCCCCACTTTTCTTTAGTGAGATCATTTATATTCTACTGGGTACAAAGATAAATTAATACAAAACAATCTGAGACAGGAGAGAAAATTAACAACTTGTGGTGGCAGGGGGAGATCAGGGAAGGCTTCACATATTAGTTGGTACCTGGGTTAAGCTTTGAAGGAAGGGTTCTGAGAAGAGATGAAGAGGGGGTGCATTCCAGGCATAGAGATGGCTTGTACAAATACACAGAGGTGGAACAGGTCTTGTCAAGTTTGGAGAAGAGTTACTGGTACATTTTAATTGGAACAGAAAATATATAAAATTACGTGAAATAAGACTAGAAAAGTAGATTGGGCCTTCTTGTGAACAACAGGTCATATGAAGTTTGTATTTTATCCTAGAAACCAAAAGGAGACATTAAAGGTTTTCTTGAACACAGGTAATTCATCATTCCTTCTAAGCCATCACTTCTTTCTAAAGAATTCCAAAAAGAGCTTTGAGACTTTGGGATTAGTAAACCTCAGTCTAAATCTCTGACTTTTGTACCCACCGCTTTTGAGACTTTGGGTAAATAATTTCATTTCTTGGAATCTATAATGGGAATGAAAATTTGGAAGATCTTCCCTGCCCCTAGGCTAAAGTGCACCTGAAGCTTGGGGTGGGAGGCTTGTTTTTCAGTAGATACTTCTTGATTTGCCAGTGAGTCAATAAGGTTGTTACATTCTCTGAGCCAGGAGAAGGCTATATAAGCCCTGATGTGTAGCTTTGTTTTGGGGCTCACTTTGAGAAGTGTTGTGTGATTTGATATGGATTCTGGGAAGCCGTTGTCCTGAGCCCCCCAGCTTTGAAAAAAAAAACCCAGATGTTGAAACCCAGATGTTGACTGGGTATGGATGTAATGGTCGGACAGTTTGAAATCTGTCTACTAGATCTGTTTCTGTCTTGATAATTCTGTCTGTGTACTTTGAAGTTCGGGGTGCTGACCTTTTCCCCTGAACAAGGTAAACGATATATGTCTGACTGATTAAAGTAAGCTTGTTAACCCATTTTGAGTTGCTTTCCTTTAACAAAGCAGATCTAAGAACCTGTGTTGGCAGCAAACCCTGAGGACGCTTGGGGTGCTTGCTGCTACAGAATCTGAGTTCCTTCATCTATAAAATCAAACAATCAATAAATATTAAATGCCTACTATGTGCCAAGGACTGTGTGAAGTGCTGATAATACAAATACAATGAAGCAATCACACAGGGAGCTTATATAAAAGGAATTTCCCAACCTAACAGTTTATGATCTATTTGTGCCTTTTCAATTTTCCTGTCCCATCTTTGTCTTTTATTTTACTCATTGTTCATCTCTGATTTGGTCAATCTGTCTTTCCTATTACAGATTCCAAAGGGGCAAATGAATATTCAGATGCATATTTCACACACACACTTAAATCCTGGTTCTATAGTGTGAATAACATATGTTTTAACTCATATATTAGTAGTTATTAACCTTTATAGGTGTAGAGAAAACCTGAGGACTGATTATTCCCCTTTGTTTATGAAAAATATAAATCAATTCATAAGAAAACAAAGAACTTTCAGAGACAGAAATTCTTTCCATAATCATAAAGGGACCTGGGGCAATTGCTTCTTTTCTTCAATCTTAAATCTATATACATTTTTTTTTAGCTACTGGAGGTTTACAAAAGAAGGCATTTTGGTAAGCAGCTGGTTCCAAGGTCTTTATGTTCAAACTAAAGAAGATAAAGAAACCAAGCATCTGCAAAAGGAGTAAAACGATCAGCCCCAGCCTGAATTCCATGGTTCCCCAGTAGTTGGGCACAGAATCTTAAGTATTGCAACACATTTTTTAAAACCTGTTGACTTGTGACTGGGCCAAAAGTTGAAGGATCCAAAGATATGGTCACATGATATGAGTCAGAAGGTGGAAATCTGTTCTGTGACTGGAAGATGGCTGTCAGACCAAGAGATGAAATTTCCCATTCTAATTTCAAGTTTCTCTCTGGTCAGGTAGAATGGAAAATAGAAAAATAGCTAAGAATATATATCTTCAAGACAGCAAGTACGATGAGTAAAAAGCAAAATGAAAACTCAGGGAAGAGCAGAGCAATCCAAAAAGAAACCAGAATGAAATAAAATGATCACTGACGAAAATAAGGCAAACTAGTTGGCACACAAAGCAGATGAGGTACAAATGGTTTTCTCATGATGATTTTAAAAATAAAATTATGAAAAACTGACAAGACATTATATTTCATCTTGGACTAGATTCAATGGAGCCAACATTTATTTATCAACTGTTAGGCACAAAGTGCTGATCTGGGAGTTGAGGATACAGAGTTTGAGACCCAACCTTCAAATTGTATTTAAATTATATTAAGTATGCCCTGTAACCCCATATTTCTACTATCAGTTCCAGACTTGTATCCTCAACCTTCATTCTCACCTATCCTAGACCATCATAAACTGTTGCTATCATCCCTAAACTTTCATATCATCACATCTGCCTTCCCTGACCCTCCAACTGTCCTTATAATGTCAAATGACCAAATGATCAAATATCCAAAGAAGATAACCTGAGAGACTTCCCTTGTATAGCCCAAGACTCCACTATTTTCATCATCCCCAAGACTCTAAGATTCACTTCAATGCATCTGGTTAGTCTCTTCATACAGACCCTTCCCACTTAAACCTCACACATGTTCCTTGGGATGTATGTTAATACAATTCAAATCTGGTTTGACTATGCAAAGAAAGTACAGATATAAGAAAGAATATAGTTCAGTGGATGCTTTCCATTGATTTTCACCAGGGGGCTCAAAGGGAGCAATTTATAACTTTGGTTTAGTATTGGTATGTGCATTGTTTCAAGGATCAGTCCTTGTCTTGGTTTAGTAGTTTTGGAAAATATAGAAGAGGTCCTATTCTGAATGGAGCTGTTTGACTAGTTTGGTTGATGGTTTATAAAGCACTTGGGATACATGGTTAAACTTAAATCAAGTATGTGATTTTCACTTCTTTTTAAAGTGCAATAAAGGAGAGTGGATAATGCCTGTCGTCGTTCACCCCCCACTCCCCTCCCACTCCCCCCAACCCCTGCTCTAGTCAGTCTTAAAGTTCCCATGGCTAATCTCCTTGCTTCTTACTACTAGAAGGTATTTGTCATTATCTTTGGTTATCTATGAGATAATTATTTAATTGCCATTCACATATTATTGATAATATGTCCTATCTATATGTCATCCTTGTTGGCCAGTACCAGTAGTGTATTAGACTTTGAATCATAGCATCTTATAGTCCTAGAGACTAAAGGTGTCAGAGCTACTCTACTCCTCATATGACAACCTTTCAAATATTTGGAGATGACTCTTACATGGCCCTTTAGTCTTCTCTTCACATGTTTTAAATGGCCCTGGTTTCCTTCTTTATACGACCAGGTGTCTAGACTTTTCATCAGTCACCTTTATTTGGATACAATTGTTTGCAAATATTTCTCTTTAACTTGAGAGTCTCCAGAAGCCAGAAATCATATATAGACAGCTCTTCATGTCATAAAGGAACAAACATAAAATAGTTTTTTGCAAAATAATTCAATTTATTATCTATTTTAAAAGAATAAAACAATAAAGTGATTTTAACTTCATAACTCAGGAGATTCATCAGAGCCAGAAGTAGTTGATGATTGCATCAACAGGAATTGCATGTCATTTCTGACATGCAGATGTGGCATATTAACAGAGTATTTAAGGAGAAATAAAGTTAACACATTTTGCCAGCTGGCATAAGACTGTCTAAAAACATGTTCCCTTTGGAAAGAATTGGTTTATCAGTGGAGAAAGAAATTGATCCAAGTAAATTCTTGGAATAGTGTAGCCATAGATAGAAAACTGGCTTAGGAGTAAGGAATACTCAGGTTCAGATCCTATCTCTGATACTACTTCTGTGTGACCCAATCAAAGGTCAAGTCATTTAACCTCTAGGGATTCAAGCAGATCTGAGACTCTTCCTTGCAGAGCAGTTGCTGATCTGCTTTGGTACAGAGGTCTCCGCATCAGAGGTATCAAAAGCAGGGCTGGTAATGTTGCCAAAATCAGAATAAAATATAATTGGGACATACTTAAAAATACATAAAAGTACAATAAAACATAGATAATATTACATTTTAAAACTTAGTCAATATGCACCAGCAGGGATCTTTATGGATATTATAGCGGCCCCCATTTTTATGAGTTTGACACACTGCTCTGACCAGTGACATCACAGGTCCAAATCTCAAAAAGTTTCTAAGGAAGGATGCATCTGCATTATTAGGTGGGTATCAGCCAGGGAATCATCTCTTGCAATCAATTTGCTAGCAGTTATTAAGTGACTATAGTCACAGACTGATGATACAAAGAAAAAAATCAGTCCCTGCCTTCCAGGAGGTCTCCATGAATCTTTTCCTACCCATCATGTAGTGTGTGGTTTGCCAGTGGATTCACTGGTCAGGAGGGTCATAGAGGAAAGGGGAAAGCAATTGTGCTGTGTTTAAATCTCTTCTCCCATCTGGAAACCTTCTTTATGTGGAATTGGAGTAATATACCAGTGTATTGTCATTTGAACGATGTCATCAAAAGGTTCTTCTCAAACCAAACATCTCTCCCACTAGTTTATCATGGTACCTAAATTTTTACCATTAAAACAAGCTACTTCTGGTAAGACATTAAACCCCAGGAGCCCACTGGTAAAATATAAATTTCCCTTGAAAAGAAAGCCCTTTAAGCTATTGTCAACCTTAGCTAATACTCAGGCCATCAGATGAGCCTGCCAGCTCCTCAGCAAAGTGCTTCAAGGATGGTTCTCTACAGGTTGGGTGAGTTTTGGTGAGAGAGAAAGAAAGGAAAAATTTGCATTAAAAGTGTGGTAGGGAAGGACAAGTACAAGTGTGTCACCAAAGCTGGAGAGGGACATAATGGGAAGAGGTGTCCTGGCCTTCTGGAAACAAAGGAGGAGATGCTGTTGAAAGGTACAAGAGGATCTCTTTACAAAGGAGATGGGGGATGTCTACTTGCCCTTTCACCTTGGGCCAGCCCTGTGCATCCCCATATTCATTTATCTTCTGTGTGTGTATTACAGATTGGGACAGATGCAAAAAAGGCATGGCATAATGAATAGGGCATTGGACTTGGGGTCAAAGAGATCTGAGTTAAAATCTTGCCTTAATCTCACTAGCTCCGTGATCCTGGGCAAGTCACTGACCTGCCCTATATGTCAGTTATCTCATCTGTAAAAGAATAGGCTGGATTCTGTAAAACTGTTAGTTCTTTGTTTCCCCAGTATTTAGCATAGTACCTGACATATAGGAAGGGCTTAGAAAAGGCTTATTGACTTGATGTTGATTTGACTTGGATGCAATGACCTCTAAAGCCTCTTCCAGATCCAAATCAAAGGTCATAAAATCTTTTTATGACACTATCTGTGTGACTGTATACAAGTCACTTTAACTTCCTTTGGTCTCAGTTTCCTCCTCTAAAAATAAGGGAGTGGGACTACATCATAGGTTCTTAACGTGATGTGTATGAATTTATATACATATACATATATATTTATATACATAAATATATATGTATATACACACACATATATGTATATGTATGTATATATGTGTGTGTGTGTGCTTTGATAACTGTATTTCAATATAATCAGTTTCCTTTCTAATCCTATGTGGTTTATATATTAAAAAACTATATTCTGAGGTGTCCATAGGCTTCACCAAGCTGCCAGATGGGTCCATGACATACACACAAAATGTCTAGAACTCCTGGTAAATGGTCCCAGAGGTCTCTTTCAGTTCTATATCTTTGATCCTATGGGCGGGTGGATGGATATAAGTGCAATGTATAGGAACTTCTGGCCTCAGAAACATGTATATGATTTCACAGTGCTACAACATGGCATTCCCAGAATAAATAATTTCACTGCTGCTGCCACATCCACAGAAATTTCTTACTTGGCTTTGCAGCTTTTTTTTGTTACTTTAAAATTATTCCAGACTCTAGAACAATGTGCTTAGTTGCTCTGCTCCCCAAGTGCTTAGCCCCCTAAGTTACAAGGGAGTTCCTAAAGCACAATGTTAAGGTCAGGAGATGAGCCCCCACAGGAAGGGGGAAGGTCAGCCAACCACGCAGCCCCCTGTGGGAGGCAGTGGGAGTTATTGGCTGTGGGGTATGTTTTCTAAGATTTGGACTGTTTGGATCTTTCACTTGATAAACTAATTTTTCCCTTGTTCCTTAGCCCCTAATAAATCTCCCTCTCCCCAGCACTTTGCTCTACAAGTCATAAAATTTCTGTCTGGTTCATTAGTGTATAATGAAAGTGTTCATACAGCCTTTCCATGTGATTTTAAAGATATAAAACTGC
>NW_027185712.1:27402443-27419559 GCF_028583685.1 Petaurus breviceps papuanus
GAAAAATTAATTTCAGTACTGCTCTATGATAGATGGAAGAGGGTGGGTGAGATGGTGGCAACTCCCATTACACATGCAAAGAATTAGGTGCTACAGTATAAGGGATGCTCTTTTTATGGGGATGAATGAATTAATAGTACACTGGATGTGGAGTGCCTCTAGTCATAAAATATATAGGTACCATATTATGACATAGTAGCATTTATCCAACAAGCCCTAGGAAATTTGTTTTTTTTTTAATGTAGTTGCTAACACATCTTAGTCCCATTTTAGTGATGAGGAAACTGAGGTACAGAAGGATGAAATATTTTTTGCAAACCAATACACAAACAGAGATCTAGAAATGTGTTTTAAAGGAGATCTTTATTTTTAAAAATCCCTAGTGATCTGTAAGAGGCTATCTCATCTAGCCAAATTTTCATCTTAAGAAAAACTATCATAATCTAGACAAGAAAGTTCATGGGGAGATGAATCAGACTTTGTAAAAATGGGTTATCAGGAGAGACTAATAATTCAGTGGAGAAAAGTTTGGCAGCCATAAAGATTAAAACTTTGACAGCAAAGAGAGAAAGTTGATTCCATGACTTCATATGCCCTCAGGACAAGGAGCCAAAGAAAGATTGTTTTTAACTATTGGTACATTTTGGCACAATTGAGAAATTAAGTGTGTACAGAAGGGAACATCTGGCTCAGTAAATTATAATAATAATAACAACTCACATTCCTACAGTGCTTGAAGATCTACAGAGTGCTCCCCTCAGAACCACCCGGTGAGGTATGTAGTCTAGTCAGTATAGGTAATACTTTATTTTGAAAATAGTCACTTGCCTACTTGCCTCTTGTCCATGCTAGGGCAGCTGGGATTCTTAGGATCCAGCAGATCCATTGACTCTCAGTATTTTTTTAATCTACCCTGGATTCTGTTTGACTTACTCAGAACGTATTCTTTGCTTAGAGCTTGAGCTTGCTTTCTATTGTTTTTTTTATCTTATTTTTATAAGCAAATAAAGAATATCTATACCATTACCTTAATTTCCCGTGTGCTTTTTAGGGGATAAATCTATGACTCATTTAGAATACTGAGATTCTTTTGAAGGAATGTATGATTGGTATGATCCTGACATTTGTCCATAAAGGGGGGCTATTGGGAGGAAGGGCAAATATATTCAGATTTTAAAAATACAACAGAAGCTTGCTATTTAAAGAAATAGTAAAGTAATTCTTATAAACTATAAAATCCAAAAACATAAATAACCATTTTCTAATTCATCTGCTTTAAGAATGTGTATTTTTTACTGTGGTTTTATCTAAAGGAAGACCCAATAGGTATGCTAATTTACATAAATATGTACATTTTTCTTTTTCTTTTCTTGATTGTATGTCCAGTATCTTTCACATATCAGGTACTCATTTGATGTTTTTTTTTAATTAAAATAAATGAGTTAGTGCCTATAAGGCGTTATATAACTAAAGGTAAACTATTTAAATACAATAAATCGTCAATTATCTTTTTAAAAAATTAACCAAACCATTTTTTCTCTCTTGCCACACATTGAAGATCTCCCTATATTTGGTTACTTAAAAAGTAAAAATGAATCTCTGTATTATCCCAAAGATACATGTGCTGTTGAACAATGTAACTTCTAAAATCATATGCCTATATGGCTTTCAAACTATATTATAAAAATATATGTATGCATGTTAAATATAAATATATACACACATATGTGTGTATATGAATATGTAAATCCATATACACACATACACATAAAATTCTAAAGCCATATAATTTTGGGGGAAAGAGAATAGATCTCTAATTTTGTCATGGTTTAAGGAATTTCTTACACTGATATAGATTGGAAGATTCTCTATAACTAACAGACTTAGTAAGTTACCTGATATACTGATGGGTTAAGTGAGTTACTCAGAGTCACACAGCTAACTATATTTTAGGTAACCTATTCCACTGGTCCCTTCTATTAATATGGCTAACTGAATGTTAATGCTAAGGCATTGTTACATAATTTAGTTCAGAAAAGAAGTTGACTATCATGACTAACCCCAGCTTGTCCATAACTGCCAATTAAGTCACTGACTCTTTAAGGTGGAATACTTAGTCCTAGAAATACTCAGTCCTCAGACATCATCCACAGCCTTGCTAAGACCTGAAACAGAGCAAACTATGTAAAAGGAGTACTTATTTGAGTGATTTAAAAGGAAAATGACTGTCGGGAGGTGGGTGCATTTCCCCCAAGACTCTGAACTTTCCACAACTAGAGACGGCTTGCATGGAGTAAATTACAGGACAGAAGACGTGTGACCAGATAAGCTAAAAGGCAAAGGATCCCAGCTGACAACTACATCTGCAGGCACTGAATCCCCTGTGGAGCTCCAGGCCTTGGAATCCACAGCTCAAACAGCAACCATGCACTGAATTACAAGAATGCTTATCACAAGTTTCCAACACACGGACAGAGGCACATTCCCACAAGGCCACAATGGGAATCATTTTTGCCTGCAGAAGAAATAGAATATTTTGCTGTGGCATAAACTTTCCTTTCAGTTACAGCTCAGCCATGCGTCAAAAAAGAGGGATGAAATTATCCATCACAAGTGCTGGTGTTTGAACAGGATATGCCTTCCTATTTCTAAAAGAACCAAAACCTATGACTTAAACCCAGAGTAGCTATCTTTTTTTTTTTAAGACCTGAGCTGTTCCTTTTGTCTTATGATAGTTATGTTTAAAGTTGTACTCAGCAGGACTTGCACATGTTGGTAAATAAACAGTTGAACATGATTTAGTCACTGGATTCAGTGGGTGTATTTATTTTTCTCCCACAGAAAAAAAAGAATAACTCAGTCCGGAGAAGGTTTTCCTTCTTGGAGGTCTTGGTTGTTATGAGATCCTTTCCATTCCTTTTCCTTCATTCCCTTCCCGTCCCTTAAAAGAAATCATAGTTCCCCAGAGGACTGATTCTTTGTCTTCCTTGCCGTGTGGTGGACCGTTTTGTGGATTAGTCTCTGTCCAATAAAAAGAATGAAGAGCTTTATGTACAAAAGCCAAAATGCAGTGGGAATTCATGGATCCCTAATGTGCTTCCACTCCTCTGTGGTGAGGTATTTTGATGAAGAAATCATGTGATATCACTCATGCCATATAAGAATTGAGAATATATTGAAGTGCCCTACTGGGCAGTAAGAGCTTCCCCCTTAAGAAGAAAAGAGAACACTTTCGGATAAGCAAGTTGAAAATGTTCACTACCTTTGGCAAGAATAAGGAATTTTTCTCCTCCTTCTTAATAAATTGGTACCATTTGGTTCACAGACAATAGATCATGTTTGTTGGCTTTAAAATTTATTCAATTTCTTTTGACTTTCTTAAAATTGTTAACCTATGACTTAAACATGCCACATCAAAATAATTGCACTGTACACTTCGTGTGGCTATTTAATTAATAAGTATCAAAGTTCTTTCCAGATAGTGTTGTGCCTTACAATATCCTGATTAAGCAAGTTGGTATTGTTATCCTTGTCTTGCAGAGGGGTGAAGTGAGGTTCCTAGAGTCTCACGAGAAATTAGTAACATAGCTGAGGTTAGAATTCATAGTAGTTGACTCCATTCTCCAGAGTTCCTTCCACGAGTTGTTTTCTTCTTCATTATTCACATATACTAGATTCAAGTTCACAAATAATTATTGATCATTTATACAGGTGCTATCATCCCCATTTTACAAAGAGAAAACTGAGTCTCAGATAGGTTGAGTGTCTTACCCAGATATGCACAGTTAATAAGTAACAGAATGGGGACTTGAATGTAGGTTTTCCTAACCCAAGGGCTAGCACTTTATCCACTGTACCACATTTCCCCTCACCACACAGTCTCATTCCTTCAAGAAAGTTATCATCTAATTGGAAAACAATTTATGATAGCTTATATATTACATGCATTTTTCAAAATTCATATTATGACATAAGACAAAAACACAAAGAAAGTCCCATGAATGTAGGATTAAATGCAAAATGAGTGCCATTAACCTGAAGAAATTTAGGATTTAAGAGACCACAATTGGGCTAAAGTGATTTTGAAATACTTCATGGAAGAGAGCATAAAACCTGAATTGGATCTTGAAAGGTGAGTAACCCCTGAAGAGGTGAATATTAGGGAAAGGAACTTCAGGTGAGGTAAACAGAATGAGCCAAGGTACAATACGGGAAAGCATAAGACATGTTTGGAAGACTGATTAAACAAGTCTGCCTGAGTAGAGAGTTTGGACCAGGGAATAATAGAAGAGAGAGCTAGAAAGTTTACATGGATCCAGATTATGGACAGCCCTGATCATCAGACACAGGAGCTTACCTGTAGGCAAGGCAGAGTAACTGAAAGTGCTAGAAAGAAAGTAACATCATGACAGAAAAAGTACTAGGTATTTTCTACCTGGCAGGTGGTGACGGGGAGGGAAGGAGAGGAAAGCAATTACAAGAAGGAAGACCCATCAGAAGTCTATTGAAGTAAACTTCAGGTGAGAGGTCACACACAAGGACTTGGACAAAAGTGGTGGCAGTAAGAATGTGAAGGAAAAGATACTTGAGATATTGTGAAGTAGAAATGTATAGAATTGGGGAAGATGAGGAAAGGGAGAAGTCAAAAAAAAGTAACTAAATGAAGGATGAAAATAAAGAGACAAGGAAAAATTAGTTTGAAGAAGGAAGTGTTTCCTCTCAAGAAAATGAGGAAGAAATATACAGAAAGCCAGGAGGACCTGAGTTCAAGTGTGGTGTCTTGAAACATAGTAGCCACGAAATCCTGGGAAAAACACATATCTCAGTACCCTAAACAAGTTTCTGAGACCACAAATTGAAGAGAAGGTAAATACCTTCTTTGCTAGAACAAATGTCCTTACTGGGAATTCCCATTTCTAATGAAATCACAATGATCTCTCTACATAGAGAGAGTGCCTCCTAAAATAGATTAAATTCCATCATTACAATGACTAATTTTAATTTCTGCTTACTATCACTTCTGCCAGTACTTTATAGGTTTAGGATGGCAAATGAAATACTCAAGAAGTTTTTTATTTATATTAATAGCTCATATTCATATTGGGTTTTATTATTTATTTATATATTTGTTATTGTGCTTGAATCTCACATCAACTCCACCAGAAAGGGCTACAAAAATTATCACCCCATTTTACATGTGAAGAAACTTAAGCTCAGAGATCAAGTGTCTTGCTCATGGTCACACAGTTAATGGGAAACCCCTGCAGTACCAAGGCTTCTGTTGTGTTTTTAAAATTAAGATCTAATATTGTTACAATGTCCTAGACCTAATGTCCTTGGTCTCCTCTGAATTGAAAACGTTATTTATCAGTTCCCTTGAATAGAAGACTTAATAAAAATGAGAAGTTTCCTTAATTTAATGATAATAATTTACTTAACAAGTAGCTAAATCAACAGAGGAAACTTTATGGGTAACCCAACCAAGGGTAGGAACACCTTGTTTATTGATGATCAAAATAAAAGTGGATACTGACTTTTATTAACCAAATCAAAAGTGGTGATCAGACTAAAAGATGAAGCTATTAGTTGTTATCCAACCATGTCTGACTCTTCATGACCGACCCCATTTGGAGTTTTCTTAGCAAAGATACTAGAGTGGTTTGCCATTTCCTTCTTCAGCTCATTTTACAGATGAGGAAACTGAGGCAGAGTTAAGTCACTTCCCCAGTGTGACACAGCTACTTAAGTATTTGAGGTCAAATTTGAACTCAGGAAGATGAGTCTTCCTGATCCCAAGCCCAGCACTCTATCCATTACAATATCTAGCTGCCAAATCTTCTGCAAGGGTGTGTGGGGACATTAATGTTGATCTTTTTGTTCAGTAATTCTAAAAACCCTAACTGAAACTATATACTTTAGTTGTTGTTGTGGAATTTTTTCATCTATTGCTTCATAATCACTATAAAATAGTAACTGGAAACTGCCTTGGGATTTAGTAGGAGAAATTCTGCCTTTCAGAGATTTTTTCCAAGTTGTGTGCTTGTATGTTAACAAAACATACAAGCCACGTTTGGCTAAAATGCAAGATCAGTTTGTTTTCCTTTAATACTTGTAAATATCAGAATCAGCTCCTGAATTCAGGTCTTGCTGACATTAAGTCCAACCTTGTTAAATATTTTATCTGTGACAACAGTAAGTACATAAGCTGCTAGAAGGGGCACTGTGGTGCCTTGGTTAAGGTCATACACTCCAAACAGACAAATATAGGCATATTTAACTAAGGGAGATATTGGCATAATTTTCCATTCATTATATACTTTTTTTGCTTTGCTTTTTTTGGGGGGGAGGGCAATTGGGGTTAAGTGACTTGCCCAAGGTCACACAGCTAGTAAGTGCTAAGTGTCTGAGGCCGCATTTGAGCTCTGGTCCTCCTGACTCCAGGGCCAGTGCTTTATTCACTGCCCACCTAGCAGCCCCTCATTCATTATAGTTTTTAAAAATTAATTAATTAAAATAGCTAAACATAAGTACAATTAGGTCCTATTTAAAAGATGACACACAGAGAGCAAAAGATTTAAGTAAATAAAGAGACAGCATTGTAGTAGAAACAGTGCAGTGCAAAGGAATAAATGCTGGTTTGGGATCTTGAGGATTCAGGTCCATATCTTTGCTCTGTTACTCTCTATAGGATTTTTGGCATGACTAATGCAATAGCATAGTTTCAAAAAGTAATAGTTGATCATGTCCCTCATTTCCTCCTTGGTGGTACATTGAATAGGATGCTGGGCCTGGAGTCAGAGAGACCTGAATTAAAATCTAGCCTTAGACCACTTACTGTATGACCCTGGACAAATTGTGTAACCTCTGCTTGCCTCAGTTTCCTTAACTGTAAAATGAGGATAATGGTAACACCTACCTTACAAGTTTGTTGTGAGGATCAAATGAGATATTTATAAAGGGCTTATCACAGTGCTTAGCATATAGTAGGTACTACATAAATGCTTATTCTCTCTCCTCTCTTCACCTTCCCCTCAACTTGGGTAATTATTCCACAGATCCATATACTATTAGTAAGAAGAGAGCGTGCAACTTTTGGAGAGATGTTTCACACCATTTAGAAGGACACAGATATGGGGAATACATTGAGGACGGTATACATATGTGGAGGGACACAAGTATGTGAAGCTCTCTCTAGCTAGGGTGCATGAATGAGGTACCTTCTGGATGGACATCTCTGACTGAATATATTGGGATATAGGCATCCCAAACTCAACAGGTCGAAAACAAAATTAATTATATTCTGCCCCCCCAAAAAAAATCCTTTCCCACTTTCCTATTGCTATCAATAACACAATCATCCTCCTAGTCACCTAGAATTCATACTCACCCCCCATATCTAATCTGCTGTAAAGCCTTGTTTCTAACTTCACAAGACTTCTCTTTTGAAGAACCCACTTCTTACAAGTAATTGTCCTCTTTCCTAGCTTAAAACTGAAACATTTCTATATGAGTTACAACAAAAAAGGAAGTAAATCATCAAATTACACAACAGTAAATCTACATCAATAAATTATCCCAAGTTCCACTTTGAAATCAGATTTCATGATACTGTGTGCATACATATGTATGTAAATATACCAGTACTGTATTTGTGTTCTACATTAGTTTCATTAGATTGCTTCAGAGTCCCTACTCTACACTGTTACTGACTTTCCCCCAGGCTTAAAAAGGTCTCCCTCCTCACCTCATAGTTTAAGCACAAACATGACCTTCTTAGGGAAGTCTTTCTTGGTCCCCCTCCCTAACCTGTCTCCTTTTCCTTTAAAAAGGTAAAAGTCTCTCACTGAATCCTGGACCATCACCAGTTATCTTGACCTATGTCTTGCTACTGGACTCCAATGACTCTGGAGGGGAGAGTGAGGCTGATGACTTTGTACAATTCTGCCTCACTTAAATTTAATTCACTTGCAAGTCAAGACATAACCCTCCTGATGTCATTGGTCCTCTTCAAGAATGAAGGACAAACAGCAATAACAACAATTCCATGGTCAAAGCACCAAGGCATGGGCAAAGAAGAAAAATGGTCAAGGCTCTGGTTGCTAATGCCTTTTTTAAAGGCACCCTTAGTTTTGGCTCCCCAACTAACAGAAAATGCTTCTCCTAACCACATGTTTAACAGACCAGAACCAGTCATAGAATGAGTTACCAGTTAGAGTTACAGAATATATATTTATCTCCCCAGGACATTTTTATTACAAGTCATTGTGACTCTTCCAGAAATAGGATCACCAACCCCTTCTACTTGACACATTTGCACCAGTAGAGCACACTAATGTACTATGGGCATGCATTAGTCTCCATTGCAGTGCATTTCAAAATATTATTCTGGAGAGTTCCAAGACACACACACACAAAAAAAAATGTTTAAGGACTTTTCCTTAAACCTCTCTCCTTTCTTTTCTTTCTCCTTTATGTTACGCCCTATCATGGGAGTTTTCTTTTTCTATACCTTTCCTTCATTCTTTCTGACAATATTGTCAGATTGCCTTAGAGAATCCAGCTCTTTCTTATAAAAACAGACTTCAGATTTGGTCTTCTTTAGTGGTTATATTTCCTATTGCTGCCTAACAAACTTAACTCAGCCAAATGGTGATTGAAAACTGACATTATCTAATAAAACTAGTGTAGTATACAAATATAATACTGATATATTCATTCACATATTTTTATAATGTATACATACAGTATCATAGATTTCAAGGTGGAATTTGTGATAATTTGTTGATCTAGGTTTACTGCTGACCAATCTGATGACTTAATTCCTTGTTTTAACTCGTATAAAAATGTTTCCGTTTTAAACTAGTTCTTTATTTTCTCTGTATATAAATACTTTCCATTTATCTTATAATATGTTAGCAGTCATTGTGTGGGTGCTAAAAGAGTAAAATTGTGCCTCTGCCACTAGCTATGCCATCCTGGCCAAGTTACCTAACCTCTGAGAGTCAGTTTATTCCCCTGATAAATGAAAAACCTTGAAAGGGCCTTTCCTCCTTGTGTTCAGCCTGTCCTTGCCTCTTGATGTGGACACTTCCATCAGACATTCTGAGGACTGTTAGAACACCTATTAAAAAATGAAAAATCTTCTAGATCCTGTGAAGCTCACAAGGTCATCCTCTGGCTGGGGTAAAAGTCAAGGATCTTTTCTTCTAATCCATCCCAAGACATTCCTTTTCAGCAGTTTGGCTATCATTTCACTCTTAAGGCTCTCTGGTCCCAGTCCTCTATTCCAGATCAGCTTTTTTTCTCATATAAGCACTGTAGGACAGGACTAAATGCTTCAACCAACTTGAATGGACTTCCTGTGAAGTGCCACTCCATTTTTTCCCAGTGGGTTTCAATTACTTCTTAATTCAAGGAACTTTCATACTTCATATAAATCCAAGGATTGATATGTCAATTGATTGAGTCAGTGGAGGTGTTCTCAACCGGTTGTCAGTTACTATAAGTGGAATGTGGTGATTTGGGTACTTTAACCAATTGACCCTTACCCTTACACAAACCAAAAATCCTTACCAGAACAAACTGAAATCATCATAGTTATTTGAACTGAGCACTATGAATGGACGTAGGTTTTTAAAAATCAAGCTTGAACAATAAGTGACCAATTCTAAGTAGAAGCAAAGGCTGAGACATTATCATATCACAAAGTGACTAACTAGAGAACTATCTGAAGGACCTTCTCAGAATCTGCTTTGAGAGCCCTTCCCACACACCTACATATATCAATGTGAGAAATAAGCCATATGGTAAAACTTAAAATTCAACAATAGGAGTATTTCCATCGACATAAGTGAAAACACTAGGGGATACTTGGTAAAATCCTGTGAACTTCATTTTAGTTGATCTATCAGAGCCAAGTTTAATGGACTTGAGGAGATGATGGTTAAAGATAATGTATTTGAACATCTGCTTAGGGGATAGTTGGTTAATTCCCTAAATGCTGATCCTTAGGAATGTTCACTTTGGAGCATGACAAAGCCATGGTCATAGGAGAAAGAGAGAATTTGTGGAAAGGAGCATCAAACTGGTTAAAAAAATTCTTTAAGTCCATCCTGAAACAATGAATAGATTGAAGACACATTCATAGAAATTAAATGAATCAAACTTATATGGCCCTGAGAGGAAGAAGAAAAAAGTAAAAGATAAGAGGAATATCATTGCTTAGAAATACCTCAAGGGAAGGGGGGAAAGTAGGACGAGAATTATTCATACTCTTAGAATATAGTAGGAAAAGGAATGATTTGATGTTACTTTTGGCTGATGGTTAACAGAAAGTTTTGAGAATCTGTCGGAGTTAATTAAGTGGTGGGATGGACTCCCAAGGGTCGGTGACTGAGGCACCACATTTGTACAGATATTCAAGGACTTTTTAGATAAGAAGAAAGTGAGAAGAGCCAAAAAGAATTTGATGAAGGGAGGATAGTTAGACTGGGTCAGCTAAGTGTGTCTTTTCAACTAGGTGCCTTGTTTAGATGAAGTCTCGTAACAAAACTCATCTTAAGAGATAGTACTGCCCTCCAATGGTCATTTCTATTATTTAAATATGAACATGGATTCATGCTTTTTGAAAGCATCAGAAAATCAGGTTTCCCAAACTTTCTGAACATACCAAACAATCAAATACTAGCTATTATAATTTATTAATGTCAAATTTCTAGATATGCTCTAACTCCAAAGTAGAAGAACCCAGTGGCTTTCATTAATAAATACTTGTTAAATTGATTATTGAGTGCTTAGCATGTACATAAGAGTCTATGGAAAGCATAGAAATAGAACACATAGTACCTTTCTTGAAGAAGTGTATGGTCCAGTTGGGTAGATAATATTACATACATGAAGTAACAATGAATAATACAAGGCAGTGTGTGATTCAGTGCTAAACCACATGGTATCGATAGAATTCAGAGGCTTTATTGAGGTCTTGTAGAATGTTATTATATAAAAAGTGATTTTTCAACTGAGGGATCAGATTTGGAAAGGCAGAAAAAAGATAAATGCAATACCATGTAAGGGAAATCATATGAATGAAAGCACAAAGACCAGAGTGATCATAGTATATTCATGCGACTATGAAGACTATGGTCTGACTGACTGAGGTACAGACAAATTGATAGCAGTGGAAAATGAGTCTGCATAGTTAAAGAATGCTGCAGAAGGACTTGACAGAGAAAAGACTGCTGTGGTGAGAAACAGGGAGTCATGGAAAACTTTGGAAGAATAGGAGACACATACAACAAAAGTCATATTTAAAGAATATTGTTTGTTAGTCATTTATTATGTAAATATTTACATATGGATTGAAGATGGAAGAGACTAACTAGATGAGCTTTCAGTAGTATAACTGGGAGGTGATGAGGGTATCTATGTAGGTGGTGGAAGAGAAAAGAAATGTTTGATAAAAAAGACATTTCAAAGAAAAACTGGCAAGTTTGGAAGAATGATTAAATACAGGGATCTAGGGTGAGGAAGAAATCAAAGAAGAATGCAAAGTTTCAAACCTGGGCAACCACAATAATGGCATAATTTAAACAAATAGAAAATTTGGAAGGACTTGT
The DNA here is from genome assembly GCF_028583685.1 of Petaurus breviceps papuanus. Taxonomy (NCBI): domain Eukaryota; kingdom Metazoa; phylum Chordata; class Mammalia; order Diprotodontia; family Petauridae; genus Petaurus; species Petaurus breviceps. The sequence continues at coordinate 27,414,059 of NW_027185712.1, forward strand.
TTGGGAGGGGGAGGAGATGAGAAGATAGTAAGTTTCATTTTGAACAAGTTGAATATGAGGTGATGGCAAGACATCCAAATGGAAATATCCATATCACCCTGTGCTTTGATTGGCAAAAAGACCAAGTAGAGCCAGCACCAAAAGTTCACCTAAACTGGAGAGGGAACCATAAACCAAGTTCACATAAGCCAGTGAAAACAGGCACATGATAGGTCCTGACACGGGAAGTTCCAAAGGACAGGCAAGGTGAATCAGGAAGTACTCTAGGAAGTGGAAGGCAAAGTATCATGGACCCAGAGAAAAGGAAGGGGCAGTGAAAGGTCAGGAAACCAGGCTAAAGAATTCAAACGAGTAGTCAGTCGATATCTATGTAAGAAGGCTAAGTAATACAGTCACTGGGCAAGATTAGCAAAAATTGAGGTTGATACTAAACAGAACGCTTTTGAACCACAGAGCTCATAGATTTCTCCTTCTTAGGTCCAGAAATATCCTAAGTGTGAGTAAGTCATAGTAGAGAAGAAAAAGTTTAGGAAGCAAGATAGTACTTGATAGCCCAGTAGACAGCTGAGGATGTTAGAGTAAAGCCTGGGTGAAAGGTCAGGACTAAAGATACAGGTTGATTAATAATAAATCATTACTTTTTCAATAATTAACTCTAATAGCCCATCCCAAGGCAAACCAAAAAGGAAGTACTATGATAGAGCTTATTAGAAGTATAAGGTTCAGATACTGTTCTATTATTGTTTTGTTTTTTTCTTGGACTTTAAAATATAACTTTAAGTGGCACATTCCATGCCTAAATACTATGGTCATATATTTGAAAGAAAAAAAATGACCTAAAAATGATCCAATCAACATTTTCAATCCTCTTAATAACTGAATTAAACCAATTACATAGGTGACCTGACTGATTAAGCTAGAGATTCTGATGGCAAAAAAAATCAGAAAATGACTCAGTGTTAATGACAATAGATATTCAATCTGTCTTTAAGATACAGAATGGTCCAATGGAAACATCATTGATTCTAAAATCAAGTTACATGGGTTCAAATACTACCTCTGACAGGTAATAGCTGTATGATTATAGACTTCACCTTTCTGCACCCTAGTTTCCTTAAATCTAAAATAAATCTAGAATAATAATATTTGTATAATATAGATCATAGGACTGTTTTGAGGAAAGTATTTTAACACTTTAAAGTGCTATGGAAATGAGTCACTATGACTTATAATCCCTGAGTTTTATAGGAATATCAGACCATAAAGACATTTTTGTTTAGATGGTAAACTTGAGGTTGGAGAAAAGAAAGCAAACAGTCATTAGGACTAGGTTCTGATATGCTAAAGCCTTACATTATGCACCATGAAAGGGATTATTATTTTCAAAGAAAAGAGATTTAATATATCAACTCAAAGGCTTTGTCTTTTCAGCAAGGTGGTACAGTAGATAGAGCAGTGAACTTGGAGTCAGGGAAGACCTGAGTTCAAATGTAGAATTAAACACAGTAACTGTGCCACTAGCCAAGTCATTTCATTATGTCTGCCTCAGTTTCCTAAACTATAAAATAAGAATAATAATAGCACCTACTTCCCCTGGTTGTGGTGAAGATCAAATGAGATAATATTTGTAAAGTGATTAGTACAGTGTCTGGTACATAGCAGGAATTAATAAATGCTTGTTTCTTTCTTTCCTTTCCTTCTTTCCTTCCTTTTGCATATAATGAAAAAACTAAGTTGTATAGTTGACTAATACTCTAATTTGTAAATTGAAATTAGTTGTGTTCATGTCAATAAAATATAGTTACACAAAACATCTTCCTTAGTTGGATATCATGCATTGGAAAAAATATTAGACTTCTTAGAAGATAATACAGGTTGGATGAGATGACCTCTGAAGTCCTTCTAATTCTTGGATTCCATGTCCCTGTGACCTGGGTTCAAATCCCAGCTCTTCTAGTTATTATTTATATACTTTAGGCAGGTCATTTCAAAATTTTCTAATTGACCTTTTCTTATCTGTAATTTGGATTAGATGATTTCTAAGGTCCCATAGAGCTATAAATGTCATGATTCTATAAGCACATTTTTTTCACTCTAAATAATATTTAAATTGTTTATTCAGCACCCACTATAGCCTGCCAGCCAGTACATGAGGGAGGGGGTCAGAAGCAGACCCGGTTTACAAGATGCTTGCAATTTCGTTTGGCAGACAAAGTCATGTGTATAAACATTATGCATATAAAGATAACTAACAATACAGGGCAGTTCCATATACATGCCAATTCAATGAAGACCATAAATGCTACTTATTCAGAGAAAGGAAAGATCCCTGTGGGCTAGGATGATCAAAAAAGCTTCATAGAGGGGATAGGATTCGACTTAGACCATAAAGGATAGGTAAGAGCCATATAAGCCAAAAAATCCAGCAAAGAAAGGAGTCCAAGACACAGACCAATAAAGCAAAGGCCCAGAGGCCCAATTATGCTCCTCTTAGACAAAAACAACATACTAACACTTAAAAAAAAGAGACAATCAGGAGTGGAGGCAATAGGACCTAGAGTGGTAGAGCAAGAACATAAGATGGCAGTCACAGCATGCCATACTATTTCTAAGATGACTTTTATGGAACCACAAGGAGTGATTTCATTGGTTTAGAGAACTAATAAGGGGACTCTTTCTACCAAAAGATACCTACAACATATAGACAAAATCTGTATGTGTCAAAGGCAGGACTCAAACCCAGGACTTCATGATTCTGAGGCCAGCTTGCTATCTATGCCATGATGATTTTAGTAGGTGCTCGATAGATGGTTTGTTAAATAAAGAAATTATTGAATGAAGTAATGAATATACAAATAAATTAGATGTAGGCTGATGGCTTCACTTTTTTTTTTTGACCCTAATCTAGTCCTGGGATCCAAAAGTCTAATGAAAACAATGGGATTCAGTTGAAACCAGGAATCTCCATTTCCTATTCCTTATAGGAAAATTTGGGCACATCAACTTCAGTATTAACTTGCAAACTGATAAGCATATCCTGCGCTAAAAAAGACTTGTAGATAAAGGCACTGACATCTCTAACACCAATGGGGAAAGAGGGACATCTGGTGGGAATTTATACATATTACAACATAGATCCAGCTGCCTACTCTGTTCAGTTTCAATTATCAAAGGCCATTAGGAACAACTAGTACAAACCCATGATTTTACAGATGACCACAATGAAGCCCACAAAAGTTAAGTGACTTGTGAAAGGCATAAATTGAATCAGTGGCAAATCCAGTATTAAAACCCTGGTCTCCAAATTCCCAGGCCAGTGTTCTTTTCCCAACCCCACCATACATTAGAATTTAAAGAGCCAGTAAATTGACGTCATTTTAACCCATGCCTTAAAAGACAAGCAAACAAAACTCAAAATACTTCTAAACACAGGCAACCCTCCAAAGTCCTGTATGATGCTTCATATAGGTCCTACAAGTACTTTTTCCCCATTAATATATTTTTGATCAATAAGCAAGACATTTCCATGCACAAAGGCTAGAAAACAAATTATTCATAAGACCACATATACACTACCCTCACCTTGTTCCTTTTAATATAAATTAATTTTAAGATACTTGTACCAACATTGTGCTGCCTGTCTGTATCCCCCTCTGATTTCCTCTGTATATTTTTCAAATGTTTCATTGACATGCTTTCTTTTATTCTCTTCCCTTTTTCTATCATTTTCACTACTTTCCCCATCATTTCCCACCTCAAGTAAAAGAATAATCAAGCAGGAGAAATTTGTGTTATTATAATGGCCCTGTCAGGAAATATATGTCTTTCTACATCTACACCTCTATCCCCTCTCTACAAAAAGGAGGGAGACGTGTTTCTTCATCAGTCTTCTGGAGCTGTGATTGATCACTGCATTGATCAGTTAAGTCTTTTATAGTTGTTTTCCTTTATAATGTTGTCATTGTATAAATAAGCCTGATTTTGATAACTTTATTCTGGATCAGTTCATACATTTGAGAGATCTGGAATACATACAAGGCATTCTGTAACTGTTTCCAGTCTACTGACCACATGGGAAAGAGGAACAGTTTTGACCGATTTCAGTCAGAATTGGGGCTGCATTTGCTGACTAGAACATTGTTTTTCTTTTTAGATGATTTCATCCTGCCTGGTGGTGCTCAGGTGACAGAAAAGGCACAATTTTGTAAGGAGGAGAAGCCTGGGGTTTTCTCCATCTAAGGCTGGCCTGTGGTCCACAAATATGGACTTTTGTTTGTGCCTTTTGTTTGTTCTTTCATTTTAAGTGAAGGAAATAGAGACGATAACCTTGTGAGTTTTTAAAAAGGTGTGAGAATTGATTACCTTCTGTTTTGTAGCCAGCCCCTTTCGCTTTGATGCCCAGGAAAGTAAGATATACCCTTCAGGAGCCAGCCCCATAGAAAGTGAAATGAAAGCTCATTCAATAGCAGTGCTGCATTTGGATTAGAACCAATGCTATATATAAACTCTAGTGAGCCACAGCCTATTCTCCCCAGAGACCAAAGTGAAATAAGAAGAGTGAGCCCCTGAGATTTGTGGGGAGAATGTTTGTAATTCTGCCCTTGCTATATATTGGAAGTAATATTCCTTTTTTAAAAAGTTAACTGATGTTAATAGCTTAAATGAAACTGGAATGGAAGCTTGATTTGATAGCATTACAGGTACCCCAACAGAGATATCCATAAGAACCCAAATATAGCATTACTTTCGGATAGTGAGGCTAGATGAAATTTAAATTATCTCTTTCACCTGTTTTCCATGTCAATTGTTTTTGATAGGCATTAACTTATATTTTCTTGTTTCTTTTTTCCTCCTTATCTTGTGATTTTGATTTTGTTCTAGTATTTCTTATTGTCCAAGGTCAGGGATCTATGAATCTCTGGGTGGGTCTTCATTATTGTCTCACTCCAGTATTCCTGCTCTGTGTACACAGTGATGCAAGTTCCGGGTGTCCTTAGACCGTTTCTTGCCTAGAACTAGATTTCTGAGCGCTTCATTCACCCTGTATTTTCTGACTTACTCTCTTTGGATTTCTTGATCATTTTTTGGCCTGCTATCATCCTTGCCAGAGCATTGTGTCAGAGCTGGACTGTTCTACTCCTTCTTACTTCTTGACTTTTACATCATCGATTTCAAGAAACTGACAAATTTATGCAAATTAAAGCTGCAAGAATTGAAGAATGGGATAAAACATGAAATTACACAACACTAAATGATTAGATTAATGAAACTGCTGAGTATCAAAAAAGCTATCTGTACTTGTTGACTAGCTGACTGTCATATTTGCACATAATTAGTCAAGAGGCTTAACTAACGAGGTACTTATACTAAGGCAATATACCACTTGACCAAGAATAGAGAATTAGGAGCTCTGTTGGAATATGATGCCCACAAATGTTGTCAAATTTTTAACAGCATGCCATAACATCATTCCAGAATGACTGGACCAGGAATAGAAGCAG
>NW_027185712.1:27429559-27433342 GCF_028583685.1 Petaurus breviceps papuanus
GACAACATTTGTGGGCATCATATTCCAACAGAGCTCCTAATTCTCTACTCTTGGTCAAGTGGTATATTGCCTTAGTATAAGTACCTCGTTAGTTAAGCCTCTTGACTAATTATGTGCAAATAAGACAGTCAGCTAATCAACAAGTACAGATAGAATAGAGGGAAATAGTCTTTCACAATATATTCATTATGGAAATGTTTTGCATAGCTACACATGTACAACCTATCTTGAATTGTTTATCTTCCCAGTGAGGGTGGGTGACAAGGGAGGAAGGGAAAGAATCTGGAATTTAAAGTTTTAAAATCAAATGTTTTTATATATATATATATATAATTGTTACTTTACATGTAACTGGGAAATGAGATATACAGGCACTAGGGCATAAAGATCCACTGTGCCCTACTGGAAAGTTGGAGGGTGTATGGGGGAAGATATGGGAGAGACCAGACTGGGGGACGGGATAGTCAGTGGGATCGCTGTTTTGGGGTGGTAGGTAGGGAAAAATGGGGAGAAAATTTTTAACTCAAAATCTTATGGAAATGAATGATGTAAACTAAAAAATAAAGAAGAAAGAGAGAAAAAAAAAGATGTCTGACAAAAGAAATAAAAATACAATATAAGACACAGGTAAAGTTAGATTGTGGTTTTCAAAGCCACCTCCCACTGAGCTCTGAAACTCACAACTTCTTGATTTCACAAGGTGAGTACCAGGGCTGGAAGTGCTTATTTCTTAGCATCTCTGGTTGCTGGCCTGTGCACAGAGAAGGAAACAAAAAGACACAAGTTGCAAACAGGGATTCAAGGTCCAGTTTCAGACTCACCTAGACAGGTAATGTCCCTATGTGCCCAGAGCTGCCACTGTTTCTAAAGGGAGGGGGGAGGAGTAAGGGAAGGAGGTGGGACTTTCACTTTCTTTGCTGAAAGGCCTAGGGAAGGAAAACACTGGAAGAGTCTCAAGAGTGAAGGACTCAAAAGAGGGCAACCTGTTTATCTTCATTTCCTCTTTTAGGTCACTGAAGAACTGATTTCTGCAGACTATTTGATAAGTTATATTCAATACAGTCCCCATCACTGATGACCTGTCAGGAGTTGCTATATCATTTCAATTAGGCTCATATCCTTTCCCAAGGGACCAGAGCACATACCCAACTCCAAGGAAGGTGCCCAGTCCAGATTAGAGAGTTTCTCTGATAACTCCTGATAGAAATACCTAAATAAAACACTTATCTCTCCTTTGTACCTTCTCAGTTGTAGAGACAATAGTAGTCACTAGACAATACATAAGCTGCTTTGAACTCAGAAGTTCTAGAAAATAGAGTTCCATTTACTTAGCCTCCCACAGCCTTAAAGCCTGCAAGGGAATATAGATGACATAGCACAGTTTATTTTTGATTCATGCATCCAAAAGAGCTGATCACCAGATGAAGATTCAGGAATTCTGGACCCTTGATGCTACCAGCACAGGAAGAGAACTCACGATCCATGGAAAACTAGAATTTTTAAAGGCTATTTTTATGCCTGCAATTCTCAGACCAATACCTGCTATGACTAGCTCATTTCAGAGCACAATGATTGAACTCACCAGGCTGCCCAGGCAAGGAACAGTGGCGCCATGACACCTTCAAGCCTTTGTAATGTTCAGACTTTTATCCAGTTACACATATTCTTTCTTTCTTTTTGTTGCCACTTTCTCTTTTGTCCCTCTGCTAAAACCCTGATGCACAGAGCCTGGTTCATAGTAGGCACATAAGGTTTATTGATTGATTGGTGGGAGAAGGTAGAGACAGTAAAAGTGGAACTACATACGATATATGTTCCTTTTCTCTCTTTCTTGTAACACATTTTTTCCCAAAGCAATAAAATCTGATACACAATATACATTCCCCCAGCAATTTACCACTTCTTTGATAGGGAGTAGATCTGGGAATTTGTTGGTATAGGAAACTCTTATTTAAAAAAAAATACATTAATAGAACCATCTAGGTAAAGATGACCTTGAAGAAAGCAAGCACAGTAGCCTAGTGGTTATTAAAGCCAAGAACACTGAGTAGAGTAAGAGTTCCATATTTGAGAAGAATTACCAGAAAAATTAGAAACTACTTTGACAGAAATCAGGCTTGGACCAACATCTTATACTATATATTATTATAAACTCCAAAATGGATACTCAACATACATATAAATAGTAACATATTTTTTTTAATGTAGTACTATATATGGAGCTATCTTTCATAACTATGGCTACAAGGGAACTTATTTATCAAAAAAGGTGTAGAGGTGATTGTAAAAGGTTAAATAGACAATTTTAAATATATACAAAAATTAAAATTTTGTGCAAATAAAATAAAATGAGCTAAAATTAGAAAGAATCTGTCCTTTAGGAGGAAAAAAAATAACCCTTCCTATCTCATTCTAGTGTCACTGATAAAGATCTGATATTCAAGCTAAACAGAGAACCAAGGGGCAGCTAGGTGGTGAATACAGCACTGTCCCTGGAGTCAGGAGGACCTGAGTTCAAATCTGGCCTCAGACACAACACAAAACTAGCTGTGTTTGGGGTTAATTGCCCTACCTCCCCTCCTCCAAAAAGAAAAAAATAGAGAATCAAGGTACAGATGTGAGACATAGTGACAGAATAAGCATGGCTTAGTAACTGAGTCATAAAGAATAAAAGAAATTCAAATTGAATAATGCTCAGGTTTTACCTCAATCAATATGATTGGTAAAAATGACAAAAGATAAAAGTAGAAATGTCAGAAGTGATATGTAAAAACATCTCTATAAAAGACATTCAGACCTGTTGTTCAGAGCTGTGAGTTAGCAACTATTCTGGAAAACACCTGGGAACTATATTAGAAAAGTCTCTAAATTCCATATAGCCTTTGACCTGGAGATAGCATCATCAGGCATATATGAGGTCAAAATCAGAGTGTGCTTATCTATTTATCTAAAGTTAATATTGCTCACATATCGATTTTGTATTGAAAAGATAATAGTTTGGAGATGGCTACTCTCATATCTGATCTACGTAGTATTCTCTCATATGGTCCTCATTTGAAAGTCTCACAGCTAGCTTCCATCAGCAGGGTCTCAAGTCCAGGGGCAGTACAGATTATTGTTTCAGTGGTCCACTGAGAAGCTGAGTTCTTGTAATTCTGTAGGTAGTGTCAAAATTCAAAGGGTCCTTTCACACATTACACTGTATCCATTTGTTGAAAGAGTTTATGCCATGCCTGTGCAATATTATTTTTAAGACAATTCTATTCATTTAGTTGAGGGAACTCCAAATCATACCCTCCAGTCAATTCAAATGAGGCAATATTGGTGGGGAAGTTAGGTGGCCCAGTAGATAAAGTACCAGGTTTGGAGTCACGTAAGACCTGAGTTCAAAACCTGCCTTAGATACTTAATAGCTGGGTATCCCTGGGCAAGTCATTAAACCCATTTGTCACAGTTTCCACATCTGTAAAATGGTGATACTAATAGCTTTTACCTCCCAGGGATGCTGTGAGAATCAAACAAGATAATTATAAATCCCTTAGTACAGAGTCTGGTACCACAGTAAGTACTATATAAACATTAGTAGTAGTAGTAGTATTTTCCCATTGTTCAAAGTATATATTTATGTTGTTCAAGCACAGTAGCAGCAAGATGTATGTTATACTTACTTACTGAGTATATCACAAGCCTATTTAGTTTTCTGAATATGCCATCTGGTGGAAGGAATTAATGATCATTACACAGGCATACATCATTTTATTACATTTCATAGATATTGCATTA
>NW_027185712.1:27433352-27560927 GCF_028583685.1 Petaurus breviceps papuanus
AGGCATTCACTCACCATCATGTCTCTGTGTTACATTTTGGTAATTCTAGAAAAATTTGAAATTTTTCCATATTAGCATATTATGGTGATCTGTGACCCAAGATCTTTGACATTACTATTGTAATTGTTTTGGGGTGCCACAAATTGTGAACTTAATTGACAAATGTGGTATATATTCAGACTGCTCCAGACTGACCATACCCCCATCTCTTTCCCTTTCCTCAGGTCTCCCTATTCCCTGAGATACAACAATATTGAAATTAGGTCAATTAATAATCCTACAATGACCTCTAAGTGTTCAAATGAAAGGAAGAGTCAATTGATGTGGTCAACTCAAATGTTGCCTTATTTTAAGAAATTGCCACATCCACCCCAATCTTCAGCAACCCCCCCCTACTCTCACCCCAGTCAGTCAGCAGTCATCAACATGAAGGAAAGGCCCTCCACAGCAAAAATATTACAACTTAATGGAGGCTCAGATGATGGTTAACATTTTTTAGCAATCAGGTACTTTTTAATTAAGGTGTATACATTGTTTATTTTAGACATAATACTATTGTACACTTAACAGAATACAGTACAGAATAAACATGATCTTTATATGTGCTGGGAAACAAACTTTGTATGACTTGAATCATTATTTGCTTTATTGTGGTGGTCTGGGACCGAACCTGCAGTCTCTCTGATGTAATAGCTTTTGAAATTTAGTGACTGGTGTTTCCCAAGGAACACCATGCACCCAGTGACAGCTGGACTGACCACAGAAACATTTAATATCTTTGGGCTTTAAGAAAACTTAACCAGCAGAGATGTGCTGGCTCCTTTCTTTTGTCTAGCTCTGATTCCATATCCAATATGTTGCCCACTTTCAGAATTAGCCAGTATCCTCTCAAGTAATTGAGAAATGTACAAGTAAGCATCCTTTCTAGACTTTCTCAACTTCAACTCACAGGTTTCCAATTGGGTGTCCTAGGTCTTAGGGGTAACCCTGTGGGAATATACTATTGTATATCAGGATCCCCCCAATCATGTGTTGCCCACTTATGATCTGCCAGCACACACAATTAATTCTTAGAAAAGTCATTTAACTTAAATTGCATTGTAAGGAGTCAAAATACTGCTCCCCTCCATAAACCTGGGGTGTACTCTCCCACAAATGCACATGGCATCTATGAGAAGATATACCTAAAGAGCAATGATAATGAAGTACATGTGCAAGAGACAACATTTAGCAAAGCAGCTCATAACTCCTTGTATTACAAGGCCTGGAAGTCCTCTCTCTTTCTAGAGCTTCTTGTGGGCTGCTCCTCCCCACAGGCTGACTCTTGTCTGCTAGGGGTCAAGCTCCTTAAGGCTGATTCTTCCCTCCAGTGACTGTCTCTCTGCATCCACATGTGTGTCTATGATCCTGCTAGATGCAGTATCTCCTGCTAGTCTAACAGTTCCCTTTCAAAGCTACATATGGAAGTGGGGGAGGAAAGAGAAACTCCTTTTTCCTACCCCTACCTCCCCAACCTTGCTTGTAATCCCTCCCTCTCTTGAATCCTCAAACTGCTATTTACTTCTCTGCTAGATGCCATATCTGATGGGGTGGTGGGGGAAAGAGGGCATAAAAATTCCCTTCTTCTTCCTCTCTGACCTCCAAGTGTTGTCATTCTAAAACTGTTCTGCTGCCTCTTAGTTCCTTCCTTGACTCACTGCAGGGACTAATTCACATTTAATAAAGAGATCAGGGTGCAGAAACATTTTTACATTAAGTTCAATGAGTCTGGAATATATTCTCCTATGTGCTAGGAACTGGAAATACAAATAGGTACTTGAGATATAATCCTTTCCTCAAGCACTTAAAATATAGTTGGAGAAACAAGATATACACACATATGTACGTGTACATACATACACACACGACAATATTTGTAGTTAATTTAACCTATAACTTTCACCCTGGTTCTAGTGTATTGAAGGGTTCTGGTTCTTGCAGGGGTGAGGAACCTGTGGCCTCAAGGCCACATGTGTTCCTCTAGGCCCTTGGCCCTTTGACTGAATCCAAACTTTACAGATCAAATCCTCTTAATCAAAGGATTTGTTCTGTAAAACTTGGACTCTGTCAAAAGGTTGTACCTAAGGACCTAGAAGGCCACAGGTGGCCTTGAGGCTGCAGGTTCCACACCCTTGATAGGGTATTCCCACCTTGCTCAATATTAAAGTCTTTGTACTATGTCCCCAAACTCAATGTGCCCACTATGTGTTTGGGGATATATAGATACGTATGTATATATGTAAGCACATACATATATATCCACACACAATGCATCCATGTATATACACACATTTATGTACAAATATCTATAACTGTGTGTGGAGTTAATCTTGGGCCAAATAATCTAGTATGTATATATGTATACATATATCTCCACATATATACATATGTGTAGACACACATATGTACAAATATCTATAACTATGTATGTACAGTCAACCTCAAACAAGATTATGCTTTTCATTCCATCTGTTCTGTAATTTACCCACCTGACACATATACTACTTCCCTCCAACCCTAACCTTAATTCCATGTCTTGCTCTGTAATCAAATCAATGTTACCATAGTTCCTTGGGTGTCCCAGTCCAAAGTCTTATAGATCAGTTCACTATTCCCCTGACTCCCTTTCCTAGTCACCATTCTCATGTCTTCTCCTTCTACTGGAAAGCAAGCATCTTGAGGGCAGGAATTGTCTGTTTTGTATTTGTACGCTCAGCATTTAATGTCAGTAATCAGCATTTAGTACAATGTCAGGCACACAGTAATTAACAAATTATTTCTCACTAATTTTTACATGATTAGACACTGCCTCTTAATTGATGTGAAGGCATTTCATTGATTTCAGAAGTGCCTATAAAAAGCCTCTGATCCAGATTTGGATGTTGCATCATAAAATTAGTGTGGGAAGCTCTATCAATAATCATTTAATCCAATCTTATTTTATAGATTAAGAAAACTAGAGAGATTAAGTGATTTGCAGCAAGGTCACGGAGGAATTAAATAGAATAGCTGGAATTACTAAATTGTTTATTAGCAGATTAAATGTGCTGCATGTGAATAATCTCAATAAAACCCTCTTTCAATGGTTTATCCTGTCTGGAAGTGATCTCTAGACCTTGGGTTCCGCTGAGCACAAGCTCTGCCTAGACCTTGTCAATCTTAAACTGTTTTCTTAAACCTGAGCCTCTGAGAGTGCGGGGCTCCGGGAGGCAGAAAGCCTTGGGTTTACTGCAGCTGCATCAGTTTCCTAATCTTTAAAATGGGAAGACGAATAATCGATGTTTCCGGGAGGCTCTAACAAGCCAATGCACGTAAATATGTTATCATTATTACACGGCGGATGACGAAAATCCCATCTACACGTGCGTGCCTCTAGATTCCCAGAGGATGCTCGGCCTGGGAAGTTCGTAGTTTAATCCAGAATCTCCTCCTCAGTAAAAAACGGGGATAAGAAGAGCCCTATGTCACTGGGTGGGTGGGTAGAAGGCTGCGTCCAGTTAGATTTTTAAAAGGAATGCGCTTTGGAAACCTTAATGGGCCGTAAACGTGTGGCTACAATGATTGGTATTTATTATCATTATTATGAGACTCAGAGTCAATCCTTCGAGGTGTGAAAAGGCTGGGTACAAGTGACGCTAGTGCCCAGAGCCATAGCGGCCTCACACTGCCCCACTCCCCGGCACGCCCACATCCTCAGGCACGCAGCGGGAGGTTCCGCGCACACCGCCTCCCGGGAACCGGGCCCGGGAGGCTCCGGCTTGGCCCGTCGCGCTGCACGCCGGGAAGGGCGCTCCGCGACCAGGACCGACGCGGGAAAGCAGGAAACTCAACAGGAGACTTTCTAAAGCTCCGGGCAGTTCCTTTCCCCGCCCTGGGGGCCTCCGCCCTCCGCGGCAGCAGACATATTACGCTCCGGGAGAGGCCCCGCCTTCTCCCTCCAGAGAAGAGGGCTCTCCCTCCCATCTTCCGCTAATTTAGGAGATTGACCGAGTGCCTGCTCAGAATGAAGTTTCCATAGTTAAAGTCTCCAAGGTAAAGAAGTGGGTATAGGACACCTCGATGACACTTTTATTTCATAAGGCCGTCCAGATCGGTGGGTGTTAATGTGCCTGCAGAGCGTAGCTTTTACTCACTTCTTTCAGGCGTAGTCAAGGACACCCTCGCCCCGGCTGGGAAAGGAGGGGTCCTAATAGGGCCGCGTCGCTCTCTAGGGCGGTGCCCGGTGCAGCGTTTCCCCCACGGTACCTGGGGCGGCGACTACCACGGGCTCGGGGTGTCGCTCGCTCGCCTCGCGGGGACATCGGTGTCCGGATGGACTCGCCCGGCCCCGGCGGGAAGTGGCTCCGCAGGCTCCGGCCGGGCAGGCGGCGGCGGCGGCCGCGGCGGCAACAGCAGCAGCGGCGGCGGCGGGAGGACCAGGCGGCGGCGGCTGGTCCCTGAGGCGGGCGAGCCCGGCTTCCTGCGGCACCATGATGCCCGGGGAGACTCACTCCAAGGCTGCGGGGACGGCAGCAGATGCCTCGGGGTGTCAGGGCTGCTCCGCGCTCCAACAGGTACGGGCCCCCGTCCTAAGAGGGAGGGCCGGGGTCCTTCCCCCCTCCCATTCCAATCCCCTGTCATCCCTGGGACCCGCCCCCTGCGGGGCTGGGGTCTGAGGGCTGGCGGAGCCCCTGCTCCTTCCGTCCCATCCAATCCCCCTTTGTCAACCCCGTTACCCCTCTGAGCTCGGCTCTGCGCCCCCGCCCCTTTTCCCCGAGCATTTTGGAAATGCGATCCTCTGTTTTAGGAGCCACGTGTTCTCGGGGGGGGGGGGGATTTGGGGGTGGCGAGGGTCGCGGGGCGCGTGGGCGAGGTTTGCTGGCAGACCCGCCCCGGGGACCTGATGGGCTCCTACTTTACCTAGAGTGATGGCCGGGGACTGCCCGCTGGGGACGGCTCCTTTCTAGAATCCAGGGTGGGCTCCAGCGTCCAGGTCGGGGCTCGCCTTTTCTCTGGTGGATGGCTTCTGGAGGCTCTTCTGCGCTGCGCAGGTCCTTCTATTAAGAGGAAGGAAGGATTGCACCCTGCATGCCCCCAACCCAGTGTTTGTTTAAAGCTCCCTCCTACCAGAGGCACTCCCCCAGGGAGGTGTGGTCACCCCTTGAGTTGATGGACCAAACTTCAGAAAAGGCAATTAATTCTCTGACTAACAGACTCCTCTGCTGTGATGAGGTGAAGTTAAAGAGGCCGTCACCGTAAAGGTTGCCTTGGATAGTGTCAGACAGCAACCAGTTCTGAAGTGCCTACTATGCGCCGTACACCGTTCGTACTGCTGGGGATACAAAGACAAAGAAATCTTTCCCATCCCTTCATTTAGGAGCTTAATTTCTTTTTTCTTTAAATGCTAAAAATTATGTTAGTCCTTGAACCATCTTTAAAGATTGTTTTGATTGGCTCATCCATGCAACAGATCTTAGATTTGAGCTGGAGGGAATCTTAGGGACTGTCAAATTCAACTTCATTTTGCAGATGCCCAGAATGGTGAAGTAGATGATAGAGGCTGCATTTGAACCCAAGACCTCTTATTCCAAATCCAGGGCCCTTTCCACCATTCCATGCTATCAGCTCAGGTTCTTCATCAGTCAGATATCATCTGTTGTAGTTGATCTTTATCATCTCTTCTAACTTTAAATCATATTCAAGTAAATACTACTTGCAATGGACTAGAGAGATACAAGACAACTGGAAAATTCTCTATGACCATAGGCATGACACTTAATCTGAGATTCCCAATGACACATTGGCAGTGGACTAGTAGGAAGATGGTGGTGCCTCAGCAGCAGGGAAATTTGAAAGGGAGTTTTGGGGGGAAAGATGAAAGATGACTAAGAGACATCTAATTCGATATAGCAAAGTCAGTCAATAATCCTTTATTAAGCACCAGTCTTGTGCCAGGCACTGTGTTAAGCCCTAGGAACACAAAGAAAGGTGGATGGCAGCCCTTGAAGTTAAGGAGCTCAGTCTAATGAGAAAGAGAGTATGCAAGCAACTACGTACAAACAAGCTCTATAAAGGTTAAATTGGAAATAATCAACAGAATTATTTATTATCACTAGATTTAGAGAGTATTGGGAATGGCTTCTAATAGAAAGTGGGATTTTTATTGGTGTTTGAATAAAACTAACAAGTAGAGATGAATTGAGAGAGAGTTCTTGGCATAGAGGAAAGCCAGAGAAAATGCCGAGAGACAGAAATGGAGTGCCTTGTTCAAGAAACAGCAAGGGGACCACTTTATACTGGACCAAAGAACATTAAGAGTGTTGGATGTAAGAGGACTGGAAAAATTAGGGGAGAGTAAGGTTATGAAGGACTTTGGAAACCTAAGAGAAGATTTTCAACTTGATTTTTTAGATGAGGAGCTAAACTTTACTGACAGTAGGGATTAGAGGCAGTACCATGATTCTTGTGCTTTAGAAAGATCACTTTGACTACTGAGTGAAGAGAGACTGGAGTGGACTGGGGCTAGACCTGAGGGAAAGACCAGCCAGTAGGCTGTTGTAGTAGTCTAGCCATAAGGTTGCAGGGTGGGGGCAATTCTCTGTAGAAGTGAGGAAGAGATGTCATCTACCTATAGAAAGGTTTGTTTAGGCAAGGAAAAGGGCCTTCTTTTCTTTTGACACGAGTGGAGGACAATGTTAATGTGAGGTGAGAAGTAGGGAAGAGGGGACACTCATGCTTTCCCCCCTTTTCTCCCTCTCTTCCTTTTTCCATCCCTCGCTACCTCTTTCCCTGTTTTGTATGTGAAGTATGAGGAGGTTTCTGGCTGACAAGATAGAGAGTCTTGGGAGATTTGAGGAGAGAAGAGAAAGTTTGGAACAACTACCAAGGAGGGGAATAATAGCAAATATATAGGGAGGGCCCAGTTGAGATTAAGAAACAAATTGTAGTAGTCTCAGTCTATATGATTTCCCTGAGCTCCATTCAGAAGCAGAATGTGAAAATTTAAATATAATTATGTTAACTTAAATTTATATGAGCCTTTTATATATTTTATGATGACCCTGTTATTTATTAAAACAAATAGAAGCAATTTCAGCATGATGTATTTTTATGTGTTATTATTTGTATTTTACAACTCAGAAGACTGAGTCTGAGAGCTTTAAGTGACTTGCCCAGATGGGTGAAAAGATAGATGTCAGGAAGTAACTAATGAATATTGAATTAATTAATCAAAAGTATTTTGGAAGAGAGAAAGGTCACTTCTAGCTGGGATAGTGAAGAGTGGCTTGTGAGAGGAGGATAGAATTTGAGTTGAACTTTGAAAGGATGGATGGATTTTAGATAGGATTAGAAAGACAGTTCTGCATTGTAGGGAGAAGGGAAGAATTTTGTGAACAAAGAAATGTACTTCAAGGAGTGTTCAGGTTGACAGTTCAAAATTTGGCTAAAGTTGTGGGGTGTTTTAGAAAATATGTGCGCTTAAAACATCTAAATTGAGTTCTGTGGAGTGACTTTTTTTTGCAAGGGGGAGGGCTAGGCAATTGGGGTTAAGTGACTTGCCCAAGGTCACAGGGGGCTAGTAAGTATCCTCCTGACTCCAGGGGCAGTGCTCTCTTCACTGTGCTACCTAGTGGCCCCAAGGAGCTCCTATTCTTGCATGAAAAGCCTAAGGGTTAGTAACCTGTATCTTTGTCACAATGCTAATAAAAGAGATACTTAGATGTGTTTGAGCTGTATATAGTTTGAGAAGGGTACTGTCTCTAGTGAAATTGATTTAAAAAACTGAGGTAATTAAATCCTAGTATATCAATTTATTAGCAAGGCATGAAGTTGCATAACAAATCAGATCCAAGGTCCCTCAGTAGGTACTAGCACACCATTTTGCAGGTAACAAAGCTTGCTTATAGTCAATAATGAGAAACCAATCAGCTTACGCAATCTTGAGTAACATGGGTATTCTCTCTTTCTGATTGACCAGAGTCTTGTAGTTATTTCAAGAATATCTTGGTACATTCTGTTACATATCACAAGCTGTGTGAAACATCTTGTAATCATCACCTATTGCCCTCATTTCCCAGGAATTTACATCTTAATTTCCCCATAATCATGTAATTTGTAGCAAAAAAAGACCTACCTCACAAAATAGATTCTATTCACATGATGGAGTCGATTTGGTTCTTTCAGTTCCCTCTTTGATCCTTGAAGAACTTGTTCTCCATCAACCATTTATCCAATGCAAATTGTATAAGCAGAATCAGTATTTTGAACCATCAAATTATTAGGAATTAATTTTGAATAGGCTTTAGTACAACAACTAAGACAATGTCTAGCTGAAAGACAATTATGTAGCTTAGGATACAAGCTATACCTCATTTTATTGTGCTTTGTGCTTTATTGCACTTTGCAGATACTGTATTTTTTTTTTTTTAACAAATTGAAGATTTGTGGCAACCGTGCATCAAACAAGTCTATTGGTGCCATTTTTCCAGCAGCATGTGCTCAGGTGTCTCTGTATCACATTTTGGTAATTCTTGGAATATTTCAGATTTTTTCATTATTATCACATCTGTTACGGTAATCAGTGATCTTTTATGTTTCTGTTGTTACTTTTTGGGCAGTACCACAAACTGCACCCATGTAAGAAATCAAACTTAACAGATAAATGTGGTGTGTGTTTTGACTGCTCCATCAGCCAGCCAGTCATTCCCCATCTTTCTCCCTATCCTCAGGCCTCTGATTTCCCTGAGACAACAGTTTTGAAATTAGGCCAGTCAAAAACCTTTACAATGCCTTCTAACTGTTAAAGTGAAAGGAAGAGTCAGCCAGTGTAGCAAACTTCATTGTTCTCTTATTTCAAGAAGTTGACACAGCCACCCCAACCTGATCAGTCAGCAGTCATCAACATTGAGGAAAGACCTTCCACCAGCAACAAGATTACAATTTGCTGAAAGCTCAGATAGTTGGCATTTTTAGCAATAAAGTATTTTTTCATTAATGTATATGCTTTGTTTTTTAGACAACATTATTGCACTCTTAAACTACAGAGTAGTGTAAATATAAGTTTTATATGCATTGGAGAACCACATAATTCCTGTGACTCACTTTATTGTCCTGTTTGCTTTGTTGCAGTGGTCTGGAACCAAACCTGAAATATCTCCAAGGTATGCCTGTAGTAAGGGCCTATTTGATTATGGTTGTCAATATTCCTCCTCCTTGTACTTCAATTTGGTGGGAGTTGATGGACTCACTTGTGGTCAGAGATTCATAACTGCCTGTTCTAAGGCAGTGATTCCAGTATATGAAATTATGTACCAGAGAAACATAAAATCATGACCATGTTCTTTTATAGAATTAAAAAATATATAGTATTTTATTTTTTCCTCAGTTACATGTCAAGAAAAATTAACATTCATTTTTTTTTTCCTTTTTTGGAGGGCAATTCAGGTTAAGTGACTTGCCCAAGGTCACATGACTAGCATTTGTGTTAAGTGTCTGAGGCTAGATTTGAACTCTCCTCCTGACTTCAGGGCTGGTGCTCTATTCACTGCCTCACCTAGCCTCCCCCTAGCATTCATTTTTACAAGATTTTCAGTTTCAAATTTTTCTTTCTTCTTCCCTCCTCTCCCCTCTTCTGAAAATGTAGACAGTTTAGTATAGTTTATAGTTGTGCTATGACATAAAAATATTTCCATGTTAGTCACAGTTGCGATAGAAGAAACAGATTAAAGGGGAAAACAAAAAACATGAGAAAGAATAAAGTGGAAAAAATATGCTTTGATCTGCATTCAGTCTATCAGTTCCTTATCTGGATATGGATAGTAATTTCCTTTGTGAGTCCTTTGTACTTGTCTTCAATTTTTGTGTTACTGAGAAGAGCAGAGTCATTCATAGTCATGACACGGTGTTACTGATAAGTGTACAATGTTTTCCTGGTTCTGCTCATTTCACTCTGCATCACTTTGCTTTTATTTGGATTTCTGATGTGTTCATCCTTACTTTTTTTCTCTTTAGGTGCTTATGATCCCAAGTTCCTAAATTTCCAGTGTAATGTTTCTCCATCATTCTTATAGAATCATTGAAAACTGATAATGGTGTAGATAAATAAGTAATCGCATGTATCCCAAACCAGACTGGGGAAAGAACAGTACAAATTCTTTCATTATGAACAAAAAACAGACCTAGGAATCCCTAATGCCCATGTAGAATTTGAAAGGGATTTGGAATTTTCTTTAATATTTTCACCGCTGGAACCATTATAAGTAAGATTTGCAAAACTAAAATTTGGCATTCAGTCCAATTTATCAATGCTATTGTAAAGATATCCATTTTCCTGTAGTTGACAGTTTGTTTTTTAATTAGGGAAAGAGAAACACTAGGTAATAGTATACATTGTACTCATGTGGAATGATATGAAACAGGTTTTACCTGGGCACAGGTTCCCAAATCTTTTTCTCCAGTCCCAATTGCAGTTAGTGTAGTCAGCAACACCTGGAATGGGCCTTCCCAGGTGGGTTGTGTTTGGCTGGTCTGCTGAAAGTTCTTGATGCAGACTGTGTTGGTAGAAATTTGAATATAGTCCAGACTGTGGTAATAGTATTGTCCCAAATCTTGGGGTTGTGATTACTCTGTGGGGAATAAAACCAGAATTCTGTGATGGAAACAGGAGTACAGTATAAGGAACAGGGATTGTGAGCATGTCAGAGATGTGATGGTTGTTGGCTCTCAGGTCCCTGGGAAATAAAGGGAGTAAACACCTGGTGTTATATACTTTGCCAAAGGGTAAGATCATCCAGAGTGCAAAGGATTATTGTTATGCCAGGCTCAGGGAACAGCCTGCTTTGCTGAACCTTAGCTCTGAGAGACAGGGTGTCTCTAAAATATTTTGACAACTGTTACTTCTGTGGTGGAAGCCACTTAATGAAAAGTTCAAAGGCCCAGTCTGTATTACAGTTCCTGCTTCTTGAAGTTCCTTCAGTCTATTTTGTGATTCTGTAATGGGAATGCAAATTTAAAGATCTTCCCTGCCCTTAGGCCCTTTGATAGGCTTAAGAGACTGAGAATCTTCCGTGATTTGAAAATATACTCTGCCTCCCAATAGGCTGAATGTGGTCACATGGAGCCTGTGGCAGGAGGCTTGGTTTTCAGGAATGCCCACACCTTGATGCTGTGTGATTGGGCAGTGGGTCAAGAGGGTGGTTACATTCTCTGACCCAGGAGAAGGCTGTATAATCCCTGATGTGAGGCTTTGCTTTGGGTCTCACTTTGAGAAGTGTTCTGTGATTTGATCAGATGAGACTCTGGGAAGCCATTGTTGAGAGCCCCCTGGCTTTGAAAAACCCAGATGTTGATTTGGTATGGATGTAATGGTTGGACAGTTTGGAAACCTGTCTACTTGATCTGTTTCTCTGTCTTGTATTCTGTCTGTATACTCTGAAGTTCAGGGTGCTGACCTTTTTCCCCTGAACTAGGTAAATGATATATATATTTTACTGATTAAAGTAAGCTTGTTAACCAATTTTGAGTTGCTTTCCTATAGCAAAGCAGATTTAAGAACCTGTGTTGGCAACCACCCTGGGGACGCTGGGGTGCTGTGTCTCTAAAATATTTTGACAACTGTTATTTCTGTGGTGAAAGCCACATAGTGAACAGTTCAAAGGCCCAGTCTGTATTACAGTTCCTGCTTCATGAAGTTCCTTCAGTCTATTTTGTGATTCCTGTGTATGAGAAGCTACTGATGTATCTCTTCCCAACAGTGATGTATAGCTTTTATGGAAGGCTGACTAAACAGTATTTCAGAAGGAGAAAGGTCTAATTCCCTTCTTCTCCTATCTCCTAACTGATCTTTCTGCCTCAGGTCTCTTCTGTCTCCTATCCATCTTCCACACAATTGCCAAAATTGGTAATTCCTAAAGCACAGGTCTAACCATATCTCTTCTCTGCTCAAAAAAAAAAAATTATTGATCGCTTTAGGATGAAATATAAAATCTTTTGACATATAAAACTATTTTACAATTTAGCTATATCTTAATTTCTAGACTTACTTACATTACTTTCTTCTCATGTCCCATGTTCCAGCTAAAGTGATTTACTTGTTCCCAGTACATGACAGACCATATTTACCACCTCAGTGTCTTTGCAAAGGCTGTCCCTCATTCTCACCTCTGTCTCTTGAAATCAAATCCGTAGCATTCATGGCTCAGCTTCTGTCACTTCCTAAATGAAGCCTTTCCTGATCACTCTTGATTGTTACCGCTACTGTCTTCATTACTTTTTTTTTAAAAGGATCTTTTTTTCTTCTAGCATCATTATAGTTTTCCTACTATTCCTTTTTCCCTCTCGGAGATCAAATAGTAGTATTCATGTAACAGATTTTTTTTTTAATACAAAAGAGGAGGAAAAAATCAGTATAATTGACCCAATACATTGTAAAAGTCTGAAAATATGTGCCATGTGTAACAATTGCAGACTTCCCATCCATGCTCAGGGATGATGTGGGAGTGTCATCTCATATCTCTTCTTTTGAATCATACTTTTTTTTTTTAATGCTTGTTTTTATAATTTTGAAACATTCACTTTTGATTTCTTTTCTGTGATACTTTCTATTTGCATCATTGTAGTCAGTGTCTATATTGCTTTCTTGGCTCTGCTTACCCACTTTGTATTAGTTCATGAAAGAATTTTACATGTCTCTATGTATTTATCATGTTGATACTTTCTTTCAGCATAGTGATGTTCCATTAAATTCTTTTACGAAAATCTGTTTAGCCATTCCACAAATGATGGACAACTGATTTATTTCCAGTTTTTTAGCTGTCACAAAAAGTGCTGTTATAAGTAATTTGGTATATATAGGGACTTTCTTATCAGTGGCCTTCTTTGGGTATGAGTCCGTTAACACAATCTCTGGGTTAAAGGAAATGGGCATTTTAGTCACTTTATTTGTAAAATTGCAAATTATGTACTTGTCCTGAATTCACATCTTCACCAGCAATACACTAGTGACCCCTCCAATACTGACTTCTCATATTTTGCTATTTTTGCCATTTGCAGGGGTGTGAGGTAAAACCTCAGGGTTGTTTTGTTTTTCATTTTTCATGTTATTAGTGATTGGGAGCATTCTTTCACATGGTTGTCAATAGTTTGCGATTCATTTGAGAATTGTCTGTTTGTATCCTTTAACTACCTATCTGTTATTGGGAAATGGCTTTTCCCATTATTCTCCCTCCCCCTCCTCCTCTCTATCATTCTTCCTTACCCTCAGTTGTCAGCTGTCTTGAATACCAAATCCTTTATAAGAGAAAATTGATAACAAAAGGTTTTCATTCAGCTGCTTGTATTTTCTACTTATCTGTGGATATTTTGCTCCCCACTCCTCACCCCCATGCACACAGAGACAGTTTCTATTTCTGCCTATATATCCCCTTGGACAACCACTGTATCTTGGAAATAGCTAAGTTATATTATTGTTACAATTTTCCTGGCACTAGTTTTAGTTCTAAATTGTACTGTACATGCAGTAGGTTTATTCAGAAAGTGAAATATTACAAAATGGATTTCGTGAAAAAGTTGATTCATGATGCTGGCTTTATATAATACTTTCAGTCTCATAACATTAAGGATATAATTTAAATGTTACTTGTGCCTAGAATTCTGTTAAAATCAAACATTAAGCAAAACTTGGAGAAAATTGTGATTCTGTGGCTTATTAGCAAGTGTTTTCTTATTGTGTAATTAATTCAACAAATGTTTATTGACTTCATGCTATGTACAAGGTCTTATTGGGGATACAGAGGAAATCAAGACCATCCTTGCCCTCTTGGAACTTAAGTCTAGTAAGGAAGTGTAAATGCACAGAAAATTGTGTTGTAGAAAGACTGTAGACATAATGGATAGTGTTAGACTGAATTAAGATGCTAGTGCTCTAATTCTGTCCAAGAAACTTACTAGTTATGTAACTATAGACAATTCATTTTTACTGTAACCAATTAGTTTCCTTATTTGTAAAATGGAGTAAATTTTTTTTATGTTACCTGCACAGTTCTAATATTATTGTTAAAGAAAGCACTTTGCAAACAAAGCATTATATAAATGTAAGTTGTTGCTGTATGAGAGTACAATAAAAAAGTACAACATACCTTGTTAAGAGAATTGAGAATTGTAATGAGATAAGTTTTATAGAGCATATAATCTTGGATCCATATCTTGAAGGATGGTAGGAATTGGACAGAGTTTGGGGGTAGAGATGGTCATTATAGGTGGATGAACAAAGTGATGGAGGTGGGAAAGTATAAGGGATAGCAAGATACCCAGTTTGACTAGGGCACTGAGCCAAGTGGAGGATAAGATAGCCAAGGCTGTGTGTGTGTGTGTGTGTGTGTGTGTGTGCATGTGTGTGTCTTCTTTGAAATAAAAGTCGAAGTCATGAGTGTAGAATAAAAGAGGGCTTAATATTGGGTAACATCATCACTTGGAAGAAGGAGGCAAAGAAGGAGGCAAATGAGTAAGTTTTATTTTATTTTTCTCAGTTGCATGTAAAAAAATTTTTTAACATTAGCTTTTTTTTTTGAGTTCCAAATTCTCTCCTACCCTCCTTCCCCTTCTCACTCCTTGAGAAAGCAAGCAATTTGATAAAGATTATATGTGTTCAGACATGTAAAATGTATTTCCATATAAGCTATGTTACAAAAGAAAATGGAGCCAAGAAAAATGAAGTAAAAAATATGCTTCAATCTGCATTCAATGTTTGTCAGGTCTCTTTCTCTAGAGGTGGATAGCATTTTTCATCATAAATCTTGGAATTGTCATAAGTCATTTTGTTGCTGAGAGTACCCAAGTAATTCATAGTTGACCATCGTACAATATTGCTGATGCTGTGTATAGGGTTTTGCTTCTTCTCTCTTCACTTTGCATCAATAAATGTAAGTTTTTCCAGGTTTTTCTGAAAGCATCCTGCTTGTCATTTCTGATAGCACAATAGTATTCCTTCACAATCATTTATCACAACTTGTTCAGTCATTCACCAATTAATGGGCATCCTCTCAATTTCCATTTCTTAGCCAACACAAAACAAACTGCTATAAATATTTTTGTGCATATATATCCTTTTATTTTTTCTTTTATCTCTTGCTAGGTAAAAAGGCATGACCACTTTTGTAGCCTTTTGGGAATAGTTCTAAATTACTCTCGAAAATGGTTCGTTCAGGTTACAATTTCACTAACAATGCATTATTAGTGTCCTAATTTTTCCATGTGTTCTCCAACATTTATCATTTTTCTTATCTGTCCTATTAACCAATCTGATAGGTGTGAGGTTGAAACTGAGTTTTAATTTATATTTCTCAAATCAGTACTGATTTAGAGCATTTTAAAATTATTAATATAGATAGCTTTGATTTCTTCTTCTGCCTGTTCATATCCTTTGACCATCTTAAAATTGAGGAATGACCTATTTTCTTATAAATTTGACTCATTTACATATTTGAGAAATGAAGCTTTTATCAAAGAAACTTGTAATTCCCCCTCCACCCCCACTGTCCTACTTTCCTAATCTTGGTAGCATTGATTTTGTTCAGTCAAAATTAGCTATTTTGCAACTTACAATATTCTCTATCTCTTGTTTGGTCATAAATTCTTCCCTTATCCATAGATCTGACAGGTAAACCATTCCTTGCTCCCCTAATTTGTTTATATTACCCTCTATGTCTAAGACACTGAGCCAAGTGGACAAGATAACCAAGGCTATCTTGTAAGGGTGTGTGAGAGAGAGTGTATGTGGGGGGGGGGGGAGGAGGGATGGTAATGTGCCCATTTTGACCTTGTCTTGGTATGTGGTATGAGATACTGGTCTGTACATAGTTTCTACCAAGCTGCTTTCCTGTTTTCTTAGCAATTTTTGTCAAATAATGAGTTTTTGTCCTCAAAGCTTAGATCTTTGGGGCTATTGGACACTGGATTACTATAGTCATTTACTACTGTGTCTGGTGTTCCTAATCTCTTCCACTGATCTATCACACTTTTCCTTAGCCAGTACCAGATTTTTTCTTTTTTTCTTTAATTTCTTTTTTAGTTTTCAATGTTCATTTCCACAAGATTTTGAGTTACAAATTTTCTCCCCGTCTTTCCCCTACCTCCCCACCCCAAGATAGAAAGCATACTGACTGAATACCCCTTCCCCCAATCTGCTCTCTCTTATATCTTCTCCCATCCCCCCTCTAACTTTCTAGTAGAGCAAGATACCCCAGTGCCTGTATATCTTATTTCCCAGTTGCATGTAAGAAACAATTTCTTTTTTTTACATTTGTTTTTAAAACTTTGATTTACAAATTCTTTCCCTTCTTCCCCCCTGACCCATCCCCACTGGAAAAATAAGCAATTTAATATAGGTTGCACATGTGTAGTTATGCAAAACATTTCCATAGTAGTTATATTGTGAAGGACTAACTATATTTCCATCTATCCTATCCCATCCCCCATTTATTCTATTTTCTATTTTAACCCTGTCCCTTTTGAAAAGTGTGTGCTTCTAACTACCCTGTCTGCCCTCCGTTCTATCATCCCCCCTCTTATCCCCTTCCCCTCTACTTTCCTGTAGGGTAAGATACCCAATTGAGTGTGTATGTTATTCCCTCCTTAAGCCAAATTCAATGAGAGTAAGGTTGAGGTTGACCCATTCCTTTCACCTTCCTCCTCTTCCCTTCCGTTGTAACAGTTTTCTCTTGCCTCTTTTATGAGATAATTTACCCTATTCTATCTCTCCCTGTCTCCTCTCATTATATTCCTCTCACCTCTTAATTTTATTTTTTAGATAACATCCCTTCCTATTCAACTGATCCATAGTTAAACTTTGAAGTTCCTTATGATTTCTTTTTCCTGTTTATCTTCTCATGTTTCTCTTGCTTCTTGTATTTGAAAGTCTAATTTTCTGTTCAGCTCTGGTTTTTTCATCAAGAATGCTTGAAAGTCCTCTGTTTCATTGAATGACCATATTTTCCCCTGAAACATCTTGGTTTTAATTCTAGCTCCCTTGACCTCTGGAATATATTCCAAGCCCTTTGATCTCTTAGTGTTGAACCTGCTAGAGCTTGTGTTATCCTGATTGTGTTTCCACAATATTCAGATTGTTTCTTCCTGACAGCTTGTAATACTTTCTCCTTGACCTGGGAACTCTGGGATTTGGCTATGATATTCCTAGGAATTTTATTTTGGGAATCTTTTTCAGGAGGCAATTGGTGAATTCTTTCCATTTCTATTTTGCCCTCTGGTTCTAGAATATCAGGGCAATTTTCCTTGAGAATTTCTTGAAGGATGATTTCTAGGTTATTTTTTTGATCATGGCTTTCAGGTAGTCCAATAATTTTTTAATTCTCTCTCCTGGATCCATTTTCCAGGTCAGTGGTTTTTCCAGTGAGATATTTCACATTGCTTTCTATTTTTTTTCATTTGTTTGGATCTGTTTTATAGTGTCTTGATTTCTCATAAAGTCAGTAGCTTCTACTTGCTCCAGTCTAATTTTGAAGGAATTATCCTCTTCAGTGACTTTTTGAAATTCCTTTTCCATCTGTCAAATTCGACTTTTTAAGGCATTCTTCTTCTCATTGGCTTTTTGGGCCTCTTTTGCCATTTGAGTTAGTCGATTTTTTAAGGTATTTTCTTCAGTATTTTTTTTTTTTTTTGGTTCTCCTTCTTTAGCAGGCTATTGACTTGTTTTTCATGAATTTTCTTGCATCATTCTCATTTCTCTTTCCAATTTTTCCTCCACTTCTCTTATTCTCAAATTTTCAAAATCCTTCTTGAGCTCCTCCATGGTCTGTAAGCAATTCACATTTTTCTTAGAAGCTTTTGATGCAGGAGTTTTGACTTCATTGACTTATTCTGGTTCCCTGTTTTGATTCTTTTTGTCCCCCAAAAAGGATTCTATGGTCTGTTTGTGTTTCCTCTGCTTGCTCATCTTGCCAGCCAATTACTTGACTTTTGAGTTCTTTGCCTCAGTAGAACTGTGCTTTCAGAGTGGAAAATGCTATGTCCCAAATTACTGGAATTTTTGCAAATGTTGTCAGAGGTCTGAGGAGGGTGCCCTCTCTACAGCCCCCACAAGCCCTGGCATACTGGCCATATACCCCAGGACCACTACCCAAGACTGAAACCCAGATCCAGGCAGGTCAAAGCAAGAGAAATTACCCTCTGATTGGTCACTTGGTCCTGCTATGATCTGCAGGCCAGGAGCTCCAGAGGCAGCCATACCCCCACTGCTTCTCCCCCTGGGGGCAGGGGACAGACAGAGCTCTTCTGTCACCCAGTTCCAGTAGAGTTTCCCACTGACCTTTTACTTTCTCTTTGGTTATGGGTTGAGAAGTCTGGAAACCGCCATTGCTGCTGGTGAATCACTCTCATGACGTCTGCTCTGGCTGGTCTGGGCTGTTGGTTGGGGCTGCCCCGGCTCTGGGACCCCACGGTTCATGCGTGATTGTGGTGGTTTCCCAGCTCAGTGTAATAGATCTTTCCTATTGTCCTACCGGGCTGCCTTTAGCGGGAGAATTGTTTCTCTCTGTCACTTTGTGGGTTCTGTAGCTCTAAAATTTGTTTATAGTCATATTTTACAGGTATTTAAGGTGGTTGGAGGGGCAGTTCCTGCCAGGTTCCTTCCTCTACTCTGCCATCTTGACTCCGCCCTCACCAGATTTTTTTTGGGGGGGGGGTGACTAGCACTCTGTAATACAGTTTGAGATCTGGTACAACTGTACCACCTTCCTTTACATGTGTTTCATTGATTTCCTTGATATTCTTGACCTTTTGCTCTTCCTAAGTCTAGAAAATAACTTTTGGGTAGTTTGGTATGAATGGCCTGAGTTACATAAATTAATTCAGGTAGAATTGTCATTTTTATTATTGATTCTGCCATTAATATTTTTCTTATTTGTGTGAAAAGTGCATGGAATTGTGATTTTATGTTAATTGATATGATATGTATAATAAATATACTAATAGATTAAATTTCAGAATTTCCTTTTCTGGCTTGTGAGGCAGAAGTTCACAATGCAGCTTGAAATCATCAATCAAACTTTGATAGAGCTCACAATCACTGCCTATGTACTTGAAGTGAAGCAAATCAAAGATTGTAGAACCTGTTCTCATCACAGAACTCTAGTCCTGTGACCTACCAAGCAATGACCCCCAAAGACTTGAACAATGCTGTTCTCATAGAACTTCAGGACACCTGAACCTTAGTATTGTGGGAATTGTGAGCTGGTCTTGGGGAAACCACTCTTGCCCTGGGAAAGATTATCTGTAATTCACCTTCCCTCATCTCTTCCCATTATGATTTATGTATATAATCTCTATCTTCACTTCAGCAAGGTGGAATTGTGATCAGGAGAGTGTCCCTAATTTGTAAATCTGTTCCTCATAATAAAACATTAATTAAATGGCTGCCTAATTACTGCACTCCTGTTTCTAGGCCTGTTTGTGCAGCATTAACAAGTTAGAGACTGGCTCAGTCAAAATTATGTTAACAAGTGTTTCATAATTTATTCATATAATTCCTGGGTTTGTCTTGGCAGGTAGACTTCCAAGCATTTAATGTAGTGTCTGCAGGACTTTGTTGGTAACATACAGAAATGCTGATGATTTATTTGGGTTTATTTTATGTCCTGTAATTTTGCTGAAGTTGTTAATTGTTTCTATTAGTTTCTTAGCTGATTCTGTAGGATTCTCCAAGAATAGCATCATGTCTTCTGCAAAGAGTGAGAGATTTGTTTCCTCATTGCTTATTCAGATTCCTTCTATTTTTTTTCTTATTGCTGTAGTTTGCATTTCTAGTACAATATTGAATAATAAGAGTGATAATAGGTATCCTTTCTTCACCTCTGATCTCATTAGGAAGGTTCTTAGTTTATCCCCATTACAGATGATGCTTGCTTGTGGTTTTGGATAGATGCTACATTATCATTTTAAGGAAAGCTCAGTTTATTCACTGTGCAGTCTATTGTTTTTAATAGGAATGGGTATTGAATTTTGTCAAAAGCTTTTTTCTGCATCTATTTAGATAATCATGATTTTTGTTGTTTTTGTTATTATTATGGTCATTTATGCTGATGGTTTTCCAAATATTGGCCCTGTCCTTCATTCCTAGTATAAATCCCCCCTGGTCATGGTCCCCAGGATTTTTGATAGCTGAGGTTTCACTGTATTAGGATTATAAAATTTAGAGCAAGAATGGTAGTAGAAATAAGGACCACCAAAATCATATAGCCCAATTCCCTCTTCCCTAGATGGGGAAACAAACCTAGAGATGTAAAGTAATTTTCTGAAGGTTACAAAGGTGGTAGCTACCCAGGATTAAAGCCTGGGTTTTTCAATTCCAAATTCTTAAGGCTTTAGCCAAAGTACCATGGGTATTTTGTGATCTACCTTTTTCTTTTTTTTTTTTTTTCATTTGTTGTGAGTTTTCAGTATTGAAAACATTGGTTCCACAAGCTTTTGAGTTTTAAATGTTCTCTCCCTCATTCCTCTGCCAAGTTCCCCAAATTAAACATTTTCACTTGAGTCATGTTGTAAAGAAGAAATAGATCCAATGGGATGAACAATACAAAAGAGAGAGAGAGTGCAAATAGTACTTTTCAGCCTGTATTCAGACTCCCTAGTTCTTTCTCTGGATGTGGATAGCATTTTCCATCAAGAGCCTTTTGGAGTTATCTTAGAACCTTGCATTGCTGAGAAGAGCTAAGTCTTTGAAAGTGAGTCATTGCACAATGGGGCTGTAACTGTGTACAATGTTCTCCTGGTTCTTCTTCCTTATTGGGCATCTGTTCATATAAGTCTTTCCAGGTTTTTCTGAAGTATAGCTCAATAGTACTCCATTACATTCATATACCACAACTTGTTCAACCATTCCCCAGTTGTTGGGTATCCCTTCAATTTCCAATTCTTGGCAACCACAAAAAGAGCTGCTATAAATATTTTTGTTCATGTGGGTCCTTTTCCCATTTGTATGATCTCTTTGGGATACAGTCCTAGAAGCCATATTGCTGGGTGAAAGAGTATGCACATTTTTATAGACCTTTGGGCATAGTTCCAAATTGCTCTCCAAAATAGTTAGATCAGTTCACAACTCTACCAACGATACATTAATTTTCCCACATATTCTCCAGAATTTATAATTTTCCTGTTTTGTCATGTTAGCCAATCTGGCAGGTGTGATGTGGCACCTAACAGTTGTTTGATTTGCATTTCTCTACTCAGTAGTGATTTAGAGTATTTTTTTCATATGACTATAGTTAGCTTTAATTTCTTTTTTCTTTTTTTTTTTTTTTATTAATTTGTTTGTTTCCTTTTAGTTTACAGGATTCAATGCCACAATTCCTTGACTTTCGCATTTTGTCCTCCTCCCTCCCCTCCCCCCCATGGTGGCTTATAGTCAAGTATAGGATCTGTAAATACTTTCACATTATACATTAGTCAGGTTATAAGGACGGATTGTACCAGCTGGAATGAAAAATGGTAAAGAGGACATAAAACCAAATAAGAGAAGGAAAAAGATCAGGTATTTTACTTCCACCTGGATATAAACTCAGTTCTTTCTAGTTCTTTCTCTGGATGCACGTATTTCTCTCCATCATGAGTCTTTTGGGATTGACTTATATCATTGCATTGCTGAGAAGAGTCCAGTCTATCAAAGTTGGTCATCACACATACGTTGTGTCTGTAATTGTGTACAAATTTCTCCTGGTTCTACTCTTCTCATTCAGCATCAGTTTGTATAAGCCTCTCCAGGTAAATATGAAGACCATCTGCTCCTCGTTTCTTATAGCACAATAGTATTCTGTAACATGCATATACCACAACTTGTTCAGCCATTCCCCAACTGATGGGCACCCCCTTAATTTCCAATTCTTTTCTACCACAAAAACAGCTGCTATAAACATTTTTTGTACATATGGGTCTTCCTCCCACTCCTATGATCTCTTTGGGATATAACCCTAGGAGTGGTATTGCTGGATCAAAGGGTATCATCTGCAAAGAGTGATGGCTTGATTTCTTCTTTGCCTGTTCTAATTTATTTTTCTTCTTTTATTACTAAAGCTAACTTTTCTAGTACTATATTGAATAACAGTAGTGATAATGGACATCCTTATTTAACCCTCTCCCCCTCATCTTTTAGGAAATACTTTGAATTTATCTCTGCTTGCTGATGGTTTTAGGTAGATGCTACTTATCTTTTTTAAGGAAGCCTCCATTTATTCCTATGCTCTCTAGTGTTTTAATGGATATGGTATTTTGTCGAATCTTTTTCTGCATTTATTGTAATAATCATATAGTTTCTGTTAGTTTTGTTCTTTATATGATCAATTATGCTGATAGTTTTTCTAATATTGAATCAGCCCTGCATTCTTGGTATAAAACTTACCTGATCAAAGTGCATTATTCTGGTGATGAGTTGCTGCAATCTCTTTGCTAATATTGTATTTAAAATTTTTGCATCTATATTCATTAGGGAAATTGGCCTATAATTTTCTTTCTCCGTTTTGGCTCTGTAATGGTAATGTCATTTGAATTTGAAGATCTCTTGACCAAGCCTCTGTTGGGGAAACAGAAGGTATGAACTCCTGTCGCTGACATAACAGGAAGGGGTTGGCTGAAGCAGGAAACTAATGCTGTTTGTATATAAGGAAAAGCCCCAGAGAGAAAGTCAGAATTTCTTGGGACCAGAATCTGGTAGCAGAGCAGCTACAGAAGAGAGAATGGAGAACTGAGCCAGATTTCCTGAGAACTTGTGGTGGTGGAGCTTCTTCTGAACAGGAGCCCAGGAGAAGACTTAGGAAGCAGAAGACAGAAAGCATGACCAGACTTTGTCTGTTTGTGGCTTGGTTGAGCCTTGAATTCCCAGGAGCATAAATTATGAAGGAGGGGCGGCTAGGTGGCACAGTGGATAAAGCACCAGCCCTGGAGTCAGGAGGACCTGAGTTCAAATCTGGCCTCAGACACTTAACACAAAAAAACTAGCCGTGTGACTTTGGGCAAGTCACTTAACCCCAATTGCCCTCCAGGAAAAAAAAAAGAAATTATGAAGGAGTTGGACCAGACCCTGTGAACTTCAGTGTGGAGGAGGACCTAGAGAGCTGGACAAGGAACTGGGAGCTGTCTGCCATTGAACCCAGGTGACATTCAGGTAGAATCTGGAACCATGGAAGGGAATCCAGGGAATCTGAGAACTGGCCCCAAGTCAAGATGAAAAGACCTCTCTCTGGATACTGAGTAATGATGAAATTGTAGTTTACTAGTGACCTAGGGGTGAAGGGTTTGTGTATGATACTTAGTAGTAATTGATTGCTGAATAAGTGACTGATTGAGTTAATCAAGTGTGCCCCATGAGTGGAAGACTTTGACTATTGTACTTTGAGATGATTGTTCTTTGTTCTAAATATTGTGATCACTTTGGTGAAAACTATGTGGCCATTTTAATGATAAGCTGTTGTGAATACTGTATTGTGATTTTCTGTGATAAGTTGTAATATTGTGAATGCCTTACCTTGATTTTCTGTGAATGTTTTGCTTTGATTTGTTGTGGAATAAAGTGTTCACTATACTGTGTAATCAGAATCTTAAAAGCTGTTCACAGTAGCAGTCTTCTGAAAAGCTGCTCATGGATGGCATTACAGGCTCTTCTCAGTTTAGGTATCAGTACCATATTTGTATCATATAAAGAATTTGGTAGAACTCTTTCTTCAGCAGTTTTCCTACATAATCTATATAGTATTGATTTTTCTTTAAATGTTTGATAGAATTTGCTTGTAAATCCCTCTGGTCCTGGAGACTTTTTCCTGGGGATTTCATTGATGGGTTGTTCAATTTCTTTTTCTGAAATGGTATTATTTAAGTATTTTTCTTCCTCTTCTGTTATTCTGGGCAATTTATATTTTTGTAACTATGCATCCTTTTCACTAAGATTGTCAAATTTATGGGCACATAAATGGGCAAAATAATTCCTAATTATTGTTTTAATTTCCTCGTCATCGGTGTTGAATTCACCCTTTGCAATTTATATATTTTTTTAAATATTCATCCATTTCACTAAGACTGTCAAATTTTTTGGCATGCAGTTGGGCAAAATAGTTTCTAATTACTGCTTCATTTCCTCTTCATTGTTGGTGAATTCACCCTTTTCATTTTTGATACTGCTAATTTGGTTTTCTTTTTTTAATGAAATTAACCAAAGGTTTGTCTATTTTATTGTTGTTGTTTTCATAAAACCTCTTAGTTTTATATTCGTTGAATAGTTTTCTTAATCTCAATATTATTCATCTCTCATTTGGTTTTCAGTATTTCTAATTTGGTATTTAATTGGGAATTTTTAATTTGTTTTTTTTTTTCCCTAGCTATTTTAGTTGCATGCCCAATTCACTGATATCCATCTTGTGTTTCAGAATTAGTTTAGTTTCCAATTTTTCATCAATCTTTATACATGATCCTTTATTACATATAATTCTTATTGCATCGTGTATTTAATATTTCTGCTTTTATGTGTTGGATTGTGAGGTTTTTTTGCCTTAGTGCATGGTCAGTTTTTGTGTAGGTGCCCTGAACCACTGAGAAAAAGCTATATTCCTTTCTCTCCCCGTTCAGTTTTCTCTAGAGGCCTACCATATCTAACTTCACTAAAATTCTCTTTACCTCATTAATTTCTTTCTTGTTCATTTTGTGGTTAAATTTATCTAGTTCAGAGAGGGGGAAGTTGAAGTCCCCCATTAGTATAGTTTTAATGTCTGTTTCTTCCTGTAACTCCCTTAACTTCTCCTCTAAGGATATGAATTCTATACCACTTGGTGCATATATTTTTAGTAATGATATTACTTCATTGTCTCTGGTGCCTTTTAGTTGGATATAGTTTCCTTCCTTATCTCTTTTAATTAGATCTATTTTTGCTTTCTCTGAGATCAGGATTGCTATTTTTGCTGATTTTTGTTATTTCAGGTTAAGCATAATATATTCTACTCTAGCCTTTTTTACCTTTACACTGTGTTTCCCTCTGTTTAAATGTGTTTCTTGTAAATAACATATTGTAGGATTATGATTTTTAATACATTCTGCTGTCTGCTTCCATTTTATGGAAGATTTTATCCCATTCACAGTTACAGTTAGGATTAATATCTATGTCTTTCTCTCCATCCTACTCCCCCTCTCACCCATTTATGCTTTTCTTTCTCCTTTCTCCCTTTCCCTCCTCACTAGGGTTTTGCTTTTGAGCACTGCCTCCCTCAGTCCACCCTCTCTTCTATCAGCCATTCTCCCTTTTCTTTACCTTTTCCCTTACCACTTCTTCCCTCCTTTATATTCCTCTCTTTTTTTCTCCTTACCCCTCCAATTGCCTATAAGTCAAATTAGATTTCTATACCAACTTTGTTATTCCTTCCTTGAGTCAAATTTGAAGAGAGTAAAGTTCAAATAATGCTCATCACCATCACTTCTTTCCCTGTATTGTAATGTCTTTGTGCCTCTTCATGTGATGCAATTTACCCTTTTCTGCCTCCTCCTTTCCTGTTCTCCCATTACATTCTTTTTTACCACTTAGGTTTTTATCATCACATCAAAGTCAACTTAAATCCACACTCTCTGTGTATTTCCCTTTTGGATGTCATAATAAAGATATAGCTCAAGAGTTATAAGTGTCATCTTCCCCTTTAGAGATGTAAACAGTTTGCCATTATTGAATAATGTGTTTGCTTTTTCTTTCCTATTTACCTTTTTGTGCCTCTCTTAAGTCTTGTATTTGAAGGTCAAATTTTCCATTGAGCTCTGGTCTTTTCATTAGAAAAGTCTGAATGTCCCCTGTTTCATTAAATATCTATCTACTTCCTAAAAGATTATGCTTAGTTTTGCTAGGTAATTGATCCTTGGTTGTAATCCAAGCTTCTTTGCCTTATGGAATATCATATTATAAGCCCTTTGATCTTACTATAGAAGCTGCAAGGGCCTGTGTAATCCTGACTGTGGTTCCATGAGATTTAAATTGTTTCTTTCTTGCCTATTTGTAGTATTTTTCCTTCATCTGATAATTCTGGAATTTGGCTACAATATTCCTTGGCGTTTTCAATTCAGTATCTCTTTCAGGAGGTGATTGGTGGATTCCTTCAATGACTGTTTTACCCTCTGGTTTTAGGACCTTGGGGCAGTTTTCCTTGATTCTTGAAAGATATTTTCCAGGTTATTTTTTTTGGTCATGGTTTTCAGGTAAACGTGTCATTCTTAAATGATCTCTCCTGTATCTATTTTCCAGTTCAGTTGTTTTTCCAATGAGATATTTTACATTTTCTTCTATTTTTTCGTTCTTTTGATTTTGTTTAACTGATTGTTGATGTCTCAGTCATTAGTTTCCATTTGCCCAATTCTAATTTAAATTTTTTTTTCCAGTTAGCTTTTGTTTATCCTTTTCCATTTGGCCAGCTCTACTTTTTTTTTTTTTGATCAGTTCTTTTTAAGAAGTTGTTTTCTCCAGTATACTTTTTTTTTCCATCTTGTCGATTGTGTTTTCAAAGGAATTGTTCAATTTTTCTTCTGCCTCTCTTATTTCACTTTTAAACCCTTCTTGAACTCTTCCAAGAAGACTTTTGGGGCTTGCGACCAGTTTGTATTCCCCTTTGAGGTTTCAGATTATGTGTAGACTGATCATGTTGTCCTTGCCTGAATTTGTGTTTCGATCTTTCCTGTCACCAAGATACTTCTGTGATAATTGTTCCCCTCCCCCTTTTATTTTTTGCTTTTAAAGTAAATCCATGCTTCTGGGACCAAGGGGGCACTGTTCCACACTTCTTGTGCTGAGGGTCAGGGGCCTGGTAACTGGTTTTGTGTGCTTGTGCCTCAAGTGCTGGCAGTTGGAGGGTTGTAAAGGTCCCATAGTTTACCTGAAGCTGAGCTGGAGTTTCTGGGGCAATATTCTTTGCCTTTTTCAAGGTTAGTAAGGGAGGGTGAAAATGACTTACTGCTTACTCAGCCATCTTGGTTTCCGGAAGTTGAAATAGGTGGAACTACCTCATTTTTAAACCTACTTTTAATGTGAGAGAATTGTTTCTGTTCATATCTAGATCTAATCACTTCAATGAGAAGTGATCTGTTTAGGTCATGTTCTCAAGATTTTTTTTTATTGGGGAACAAAAAAAGGGATAGTTACTTCTATGGGATGCGCTAAAATTGATTATCTGAAAAAGGAAACTGAGGACAAAGTTACTGAGCCATCTGTGATTTAATTTGGGAAGCTTGCATTTGCATATTAAGCCAGGTCACTTGACTCCTTAGAGGTCAGAGATAAGGAGTGTTATAGAATTGGTTTTTTTTTAACAAAAAAAGAGAAATTGGAAAAAGTTATAGAAACTTATTTTGAACATAATTTAATTGAACAAGGTAGATCACTTGACTAGTTAGCTTTTCCCAGTTTCTTAATCCTATGCCAGACATCCTTTCCTCCAGGGTAGTACCTTTTGTAACTACAAATTATACTGAGAAAGAGAATCTTGGTGGTTAGCAGTCATCTCCCCCCAGTCTTCCTTAGGAGACTCTATTACTCAGCTTAGACTCTAGCTGAAGAAGGGAAAGGGGGCTTAATTTAACCTCTGGTCAACCTTTCTCCAGCTGCCAGAAAGGGAAACTTGGCTTCTGGTTGTCCCTGCTTTTTGCTTAGTCTTTGGTCACCCCAATCCTCCTACTTTCTGCTAGAAAGGGAGGCTTAGCCTTTTGAAAAACCTTATTATTTTAGGATGATTTGTAAAAAAAATTATCTACTACTAAATGATAATGTCTTCTCAGTCTCTCCACTAAATCTCTAGGTAACCTAAATTATCTGTTAGTCTGGATTAGCTCTTAACCTAATCCTTTAATCAAACTCAAAATAAATCAAAATAATAAAAACTGATTTCCTTTCAAATGAGGACTTCAGATTTGAACTTCCCTGATTAGACTTCAGGTATTGTTTTTCACAGAAGCCTGGTCTTCAAGATGGACAGTGTTTACAGAATGACATAGTAGAGTTTGAGATATTGGACTTGGAGTCAGGAAAACTAGAGTTCAGATTCCACTGATGTAGGAGCTCAGTGACCATGGAGAGGAATTCACATTTTTATACTTGGTACAGTTGAATTCCTAGGACAATGTAAAATAAATGAAAAGAGGTTTAAAGGAAAAAATAAATCCTCCTTGTTATAAACATTTATCCTTTGAATCATCTGCATTGTGCATCAAATCAGGCTAAACTTCTAGGAACATAAGTGAGTAAATTATTATATAGCATACAAAAATTACATTGTAAAGAACTCCTAAAAGCATCTAAATTTGGCTCAAAGGGACTACAAGTGATTTAGAATTCAATTGTCTGTAGAGACTCTTCATGTTTGACTTCTCTAGTCAGTAACCAAATGACTGCACTTTAGAGATCACTTCTGTAGTATGTTATTGGACTAGAAAATTGTGGCTGAAAATATAACAGAGGAAGAAGTAAGCTTTAAGAATACTACTTTTACTTTTTGTCTCTAAAGTTTTTTGTGTGTTTTGTTTTGGTAAATGGTTTGGTAATGAGTTTATGTTTGGTGAGTTGGGACTCCTTAAAGCACCAAGGATTTAATTCAACAGTCATTGAGGGTCTACTAGGTGTAAGGCACTGAAGAATGTGGGAAATTAAAGTGGTTACTGCCTGATGTTCAAAAAGAAATATGAAGTATTTAACTCTCCCTTACAATCTTATACAGTGATATTATTTTATGGATAATAATTAGCCAATGCATTTGTTTGAGCTGCCTCCCCAGAAAGTGGAAATAGCTGCCCTGATCAGTTTGTTTGTTTTTTTTCTTTCAGAATTTAAATGAATATGTTGCTGCACTAATCACACTGAAACAAAAAATAATTGATAGAGAGTAAGTAAAAATGTTTTTAAAAGACGTTTTAGGTGAGCAAAAGTTTTATTATTTGGTTTTAATATATTGGTCTGGGGAAAATAGGAGGTACGCACTAATTTCCTAATAATATTAGAATAGTGGTCTTGAGATCACTGGAACCAAGCCCATATGAGTTTTCTTTTTTGCTAATAGATTGCCATTGGAGAATGGTCTCTTGTTTATATAGTGACGATCAATATAATTTTAAGTTATTTTGTTAGTAAGATTTTAATTTTTTCAATTAATAAAAATCTGTTTTTTTCTCCCTTTCATAACCTCCCCTCAGTGAAAAAAGAAAACCTTTCTAACCTATGTATGTATATGCAGTGTAAAGCAAAACAAATTTCCAAATTAACTATGTCCAAGAAATACATAAGGTACTGCTATTAAAGCTTAAAGCTGTGCTTAGATTTTTGGGATACCCCCTGTGTCTGTACCCTGAGACCTTTACTTTTCTCTCTGGATAGCATGTTTCACTATGAGTCTTCTGAAATTATGGCTGGTCATTGAGTTGGTCACAGTTCTTAAGTGCTCAAAGTTTGTCTTTACAATAATATTATAGTATAAATTGTTCTTTTGATTCTGCTCATTTCACACTGCATCAGTTCATAAAAGTGTTCCCACAGATTTCTCTGAAACTTCCCTTTCTCATTATTTCTTTTTTGTGTAATAGTATTCCATTACATTCATTTACAATAAATTTGTTTAGCCATTGTCTCAGTATAGGAAACCTCCCTTAGTTTCCACAAAACTGTCACCACAAAAAGAGCTACTATAAATGTTTTTTGTATTTATGGATCATTTTCTGCTTTCTTTGATCTCTTTGGGGATAGGCCTGTGAGTGGACTTGTTAGGGTCAAAGGGTATATGCACAGTTGAGTAACTAACTTCTTTCCAGAATGGCTGGATAATTTTACAGCTACATGTGGTGGACCAAAATATAAAATCCATAGCCAGGATTTCAGGATTAATCCACATTCTCTTCATGGGATGAATAGAACTCTAGTACATGCTTTAATAGTGACATGTATCTTGGATAATTTTTATTTTTCTAGTGTAATAAATGAACTGTTTCACTCAGTTCTAACTTTGAGCAAGACTCCTGCCCCCACCTCCAAAAAAAAAAAAAGGAAGAAAGAAAGATTAGGAATATGGGAAAGGAGAAAAATGTATCAGCCTATGAAAAGGTTTGCTAGGAAATTTACAATATTTTTTCTTAACTCATCTGTAATACTGTTAGCTTGGAAGGACTGACTATTTCCAAGATTGAAAGCTATCTTGCCAGGGTAAAATGCACTTAGGATAAAATGATCTCCCTCAGGATGCAGAATGAGAATTTTAGTATCCTTAGGTTAAATGACCTTGGTCTGCCACCATTCTGTTTCTGATATGGAAGCATTTTTACTTGTGTTTTTAAGTTTCTTGCTATACTCATATTCTTCCCAGTTTAAAAAAAAAAAAGATGGGTCCTTGTACCAGCAAGCACCCCAAGCGTCCTCAGGGTTTGCTGCCGATACAGGTTCTTAGATCTGCTTTGTTAAAGGAAAGCAACTCAAAATGGGTTAACAAGCTTACTTTAATCAGTCAGACATATATCATTTACCTTGTTCAGGGGAAAAGGTCAGCACCCCGAACTTCAAAGTATACAGGCAGAATTATCAAGACAGAAACAGATCAAGTAGACAGCTTTCCAAACTGTCCAGCCATTACATCCATACCCAATCAACATCTGGGTTTTTCAAGGGGGGGGGGGGCCCTCTGGACAACGGCTTCCCAGAATCCAGGTCAAATCACAGAACACTTCTCAAAGTGAGCCCCCCAAAACAAAGCTACACATCAGGGCTTATATAGCCTTCTCCTGGCTCAGAGAATGTAACAACCTTATTGACTCACTGGCCAATCAAGAAATATCTACTGAAAAACAAGCCTCCCACCCCAGGCTCCAGATGCACTTTAGCCTAGGGGCAGGGAAGATCTTTAAATTTGCATTTCCATTACAGTCCTAAAATTTTCAGTCATTCTGGGAAGTTCAATTAAAATGCTTTAAACTCTGTGAAAAGTCTAATACTATACCAGGCCTAGATTTTTGTCAGATCAGATGACTTTATAGGTAGCAAATGACATATTTTAATAGCTTTAGATTATAATTTAATGTGATATTTTTAGAATAGTCAGATTATTGATGTGACTTATTGATCCTAGAATAAATTTACCAAACTACTTGACCTTGTAAAGTACATGCCTTATGTATTGTACAACATTAATAAATTAAATATGTTGAGATTTTTCAAATAAAAATGTAAACTGGTGGTTTTTCTTTATATTTTCATTGTAAATAATTTATTCTTCTTTCTCTTTTATTCACAGTAATTTGCTGACAGAATATCAGAAGAAATGTGATGATATCCTTTCTAATAGCTTTTTACTTTTAAATATATTCTCTTAGTATATATTACTTTAAAAAGCCAACTCTTTTTATGTCTAATTTTTTTGAAGGAACTCTTTGATACTTTCTTACTTATTTGTAAGGAAACATTTAGGCTCTAGTAAAGAACATATCTTACTAGCTTAATATTTAATAGTCTATATATTTCATATTCTAACTGATCCATAAATTGACCCTTCCATTAATCCTAACTTTTTTGTATATAATTTGCCTCATCTTTAAAATGAACTTAGTGTATATTCTTTATTGCCTTGAGACCTTTAGAAAAATTCTACTATAGCACCATAGAAATAATATAAAAAAAAAGAATTACCTAAAATCATTTGGACTTGGATATTATGATTAAATAAATATTTGTGTTAGCACAGAAATATATACACACAAAACACCTATCAGACATGAATTAACAATGGTATAGAAAGTACTCAGCTTACATGTAGTTATGAATATCAGTTACTGTACAGTTCTGTTAAATCCTGAATCTTTTTATTTTCTAACTTTTTCGATTATGAATAAACAGGGATTTATTCTGTCAGTCAACAAGCATTTATTTATCACCTCCTGATGGAGATAAAAATGCCCAGAATTAGACAATCCCTTCTCAAGGAGTGCAGAATCCATTGAGGGAGTTACTGTGTACATATGTTGAGTATTATCCAAATTATATACATACATAGACAAAATCCAAGGTAGTTAGCTTTGGATTAGGAAACACTTCATGCAGAATGCAGAGGTTATGAGGTGGTACTTTCTACACATGGAAACGACAGCCAATACAAAGGCATAGAGAGGGGAAAGAGAGTGCCATGTGTTTGGAAGAGAAAGGAGGCTTATTTGGCTGTACTAGAGAATGTGGGAAAGGGAGTGATATGTAATGAAGTCATGAAAGGTATTATTGTGATGTTTAACTATCAGTTATTAAATTTAAGTTTCATAAACTTAGGTTATGCCCAGTTGTTTGTAGAAACCTGTGAAAATAGCTAATGTTTCCATTTAAATTATGTCTTTGTAGCCTTAAGTCAATATAAACTTTAGGGCTATCAGTATTATTTTCTTGCTTATAAAAGTAAAATAGTGGAAATAAAATGCATTCTGAGGTTTAAAGAGGAATAAGGAGAGGTAGGAAAACGTGAGGCATATTCAGCGAATTGATAAGTAGTTTTGATTTCAGCTGGAGTGTGTGGATAGCAATATTTGGGTGGCCCCAGTTTCTGGAGGGCCATGAATACTAGGCTCAGGAGTTGGAACTTTATTCAGTAGGCAGAATGAAGCCATTCAAAGAGTTTTGAACAGAAGAATGGTGAGACCAAGTCTGTTTGTGAGGAAGCTTAGTCCTGCAGCAGTATAGACAGAAGATAAGAAGAGTGTAGTACAAGGCTGTTTACTACAGGAACACCAGTATATCATGAGAGTAGAGCAGAAGAATTAATGAGCTGCATTGCAGAACTTATTTTAAAATAATGTTTCATCCAAAAGAAACAATGTGAATTCATCCTAATCTGACTGTATAATTTCTTTTCAAAACTGCTTTTTTTCCCTTCTAATACTGAATTGCTTTTGAAAATCTGAATAATAAAGAAATTTGTCAGTGTTCCATTACTGTAGGAGCTCATTTATTATTTAAAGCCACTTTCCAATTACTACTGTGCATTTGAGATAGATCTTCAAGAATGTTTCTTAATCATTCTACTGAAAATGGAAATTGATTTAGGAATTCTGGTGTGGTGTTTCATAGACCCTTATCGTTATTGCTGGAATTAATTTCATTATGTCTATACTATAGATTGAGCTTAGATTTTATCAGTAGGAATGTTTTTTTTAAGTCATGATTGTTTCATATATATGTATCATAGATTGTGTGTGTGTGTGTGTATGTACATCTGAGGAACTCACCAAAGTCTTACCTCATTCTATTCTTATAAATAAGTTAAAACCTAAAAGAGGTTTTGGAGACAGTTGATTTTATTGCATCATTAACAGTGGATTCTTAAGATTTCTGTTCTTGCGTTTTACCTTTGAACCCATTGGCTGTAGTCATTTATAAAAGTCTGCTTATTTTTAAACAGTCAAGCATTTATTAAAAACCTACTGGGTTCCAGCTTCTAGGGATTCAAAGAAAAAAGTAAAATGTATATAATTTATACAAAATTAATACAAGGTATTTTGGGGACAAAGTGAAAGGTTTCATGTAGAAGGTAGTGCTTGAGCTGAGTATTGATGGAAACTTGGCTGAAATAAGTATGTAGCA
This sequence comes from Petaurus breviceps papuanus, assembly GCF_028583685.1. Lineage (NCBI taxonomy): Eukaryota > Metazoa > Chordata > Mammalia > Diprotodontia > Petauridae > Petaurus > Petaurus breviceps. Next base: position 27,466,978 of record NW_027185712.1, read on the forward strand.
CATTTGAGGCATTGCAGAAAGCCCATGGTACATCCTGTGTGGAACAGCAAATAGGCCAGTGTGTGCATGGAAGAGGAGTAAATCATAAGAAAATTGAGAAGATAGGAAGGGGTCAGATTGTGAAGAGTTATAAGTGCCAAATATTTAATCCTAGAAGTAATAGGTAACTGAAAATAATATTACAATATATAATTTTCTAAGTTTTCTTTAACTCAGGGTTACAGCTGCAGTTCGCAGAAAGGTAAGCATAGATTTAAATGATACAATTCACATGGGCCTTGTTTTTGAGTGGACATCCTGCATGCTATTTATAGTAAAGGGGCTGATGACATACCACTAAAAAAATAATATTGGTTCCTCCTAAATAGCATCTTTCCAGGAATCCAGGTAGCAAAATGAATAGGGTCCTCAGCCTGAAGTAGGAAAACTCTTCTTCCTGAATTCAAATCTGGCCTCAAATACTTAATAACTTTGTGACCTGGGTAAGTCACTTAACCCTGTTTGCCTTGGTTTCCTCCTCTGTCAAATGAGCTGGAGAAGGAAACCAGACTAGTATCTTTGCAAAGAAAATCCCAAATGGGGTCAGGAAGAGTGAAACACAACTAAAATGGTTGAACAAAGTCTGAACAATGACAGATTATGTACAATAACATCAGTTAGCATAAGTCTTTTAAAGCTGCATTTATTTCTTTGGGCTTCTGTTTTACCACATGATTATCTGAACATTATCTACCTATGGGAGATAACCTTGCCCATTATTATTTAAATGTAACCTCATTGACCAAAAGACTTTTTTGTTTGACTGCAATTTTCTAAACATTGCAATCTAATTCAGCTGATTGTCTAATTAGGATTTGTTCAAAATATTCAATGTTAATTATATAGATATCAGTAAAAAAAGAGAGTCTACAGAGCTTTCCTGCATGAATTCTTCTATTCTTAATCCTAGCTTTGGGTTCTGTTTCATCAATGATGTTTAGCCAATGTTAAATTCTTTTTAAATTGACATTTTAGCACCATCAGATTATTTTGTCTAATTTGGACTATTTAATTTGGTTGTTTTAACCAGTTTAATTTCAGCTATTTGAATTAATTACAAATAGACATACTTAAATTTTTAGTATGTGTTTCATTACATAATTGAACTCAAGAGTTTAATGTGGGAATGAGTTAACTGATCCTTTCAGCTTAGGCTCAGTCCAAGGAGAAGTTGGAAGATAAGTTTGCTTGGATAATAGTTATTTAGTCTCCCAACAGATTGGAAAGTTATATTAATTACCTTTTAAATCCTTTTTCAGTCTGTTTTTGCCAGCAAAAGAAAAAAGTATAATAATGGTAAGAAGTGGATTATGACATGCAGAGGTTCACAGAATCAGGTTCATAGAAGAGAGTTATTACAGGGACAGCAAGAGTGTTACTTAAACTCTTCACTTGCAAAAAGTAAAGCTGTATAAAGAAGAATTTTAAGTTAATTGCACTCAGGTAACTAGATACTATACTATTAACACATTACCTGTTCATTTTAGAGAAAACTCTGCACTTCGTAAGCAGGTGGAACAAATGCTGCAAAAAATTTCCCCTCTGGAGAAATGCCAGGAAGAACTGGGATGTTTGAAAGCAGAATTAGAAGAGAAAAAGGTATAGTGGTGAAAAATTCAGTATTGTTTGGCTGTGGCTTACCCAAATCCCATTCATTGTTCAGTGTGGTCATTTGGAATAAGTTGTAGGTATGTTATCCTGTGCACATATAAGTCATGTTCTTCATTTTGTTATTTTCCATCCTTGTGTGTTATTACATAGCCTTAGATCTTTAGACTTGGCCAGACTAGGCATAGTTTCCATCTTAAGATTCCAGAACATTTGAAGACTTGTTAGAAGTCTGGTGTTCACTTAGAATTTTATGTCACATTGAGAAGAATACATGCAGCCTTTAAAAAAATAATGTTTACAAGGACTTTTTAATTTTTAATTTTCATTTTGCAGAGTAATCTGTTAAAGTGAAAACTCATTTAGCAGTTTTGAAATCTTATGACCTAAACTGTGACATGTTCGCCTCCTAATAATTTCATTTAAAAACTACTTAAGTTTAGAGTTTTGGCTGGTTGTTGGTTAATTTTCTTTTTTTTTTTTTTTGAAGGTTTTTTTAAAATTTATTTTTAGTTTTCAAAATTCATTTCCATAAGATTTTGAGTTATAAATTTTCTCCCCCACCCAAGATAGAAAGCATACTGAATACCCCTTCTCCCAATCTGCTCTCTCTTATATCTTCTCCCGTGCCCCCGCTAACTTTCTAGTAGGGCAAGATGGATCTCTATACCCCAGTGCCTAAATATCTTATTTCCCAGTTGCATGTAAAAAAAACTATTTTTTTTCACATTTGTTTTTAAAACTTTGATTTCCAGATTCTTTTCCTTCTTCCCTCCTCACCCAAACCCACTGGGAAGATAAGCAGTTCAATATAGGTTGTACATGTGTAGTTACGCACAATGTTTCTATAGTAGCTATACTGTGAAAGACTGTATTTCCCTCCATCCTATCCTGCCCCCCAGTTATTCCATTTTCTACTTTGACCCTGTCCCTTTTTTTCCTCTTTTTCACTCTCTTTTATTTTTTTAGTTTACATCATTCATTTCCACAAGATTTTGAGTTACAAATTTTCTTCTCATTTTTCCCCTTACCCACCACCCCAAAACAGTGATCCCACTGAATATCCCCTCTCCCAATCTGCTCTCTCCCATATCTTCCCCCATACGTCCTCCGACTTTCGGCACGGTGGATCTCTGTGCCCCATTGCCTGTATATCTCATTTCCCAGTTATATGTATAATAATAATAATTATATATATATATATATATATATATATATATATTTTAAACATTTGATTTTAAAACTTTGAATTCCAGATTCTTTTCCTTCCTCCCTCATCACCCACCCTTACTGGGAAGATAAGCAATTCAATATAGGTTATACATGTGTAGCTATGCAAAACATTTCCATAGTGTATATATTGTGAAATATTGACTATATTTCCCTCCATCCTATCCCACCCCCCACTAGTTCTATTCTCTACTTTGATCCCATCCCTTTTCAAAAGTGGGTGTTTCCAACTTCTCTCCCCCCCAGCCTAGCCTTCCTTACATCATCCCCCCTCTCATCCCCTTCCCCCCTACTCTCCTGTAGGGTGAGATACCCTATTTAGTGTGTATGTCAAAGTTCCTTATGATTTCTTTTCCCTGTTTACCTTCTCATGCTTCTCTTGCTTCTTGTATCTGAGTGTCAGATTTTTAATTCAACTCTGGTTTTTCATCAAAAATGCTTGAAAGCCCTCTATTCCATTGAATTAATATTTTCTCCTGAAACATGATACTCAGTTTTGCAGAGTAGGTGATTCTTGGTTTTAATCCCAGCTACTTTGACCTCCTGAATATCATATTCCAAGCCCTTCATTCCCTCAGTGTAGAAGCTGCCAGATCCTGGGTTATCCTGATTCTGTTTCCACAATATTCAAATTGTTTCTTCCTGGCTGCTTGTAATATTTTCTCCTTGATCTGGGAACCCCTGGAACCTGCCTATAATATTCCTAAGAGTTTTCTTTTGGGGATCTTTTTTAGGAGGTGATAGGTGGATTCTTTCAACCTTTATTTTTCCCTCTGGTTCTAAAACATCAGGGCAATTTTCCTTGAGAATTTCTTGAAGGAAGATTTCTAGGTTCTTTCTTTGATCATGGCTTTCAGGTAGTCCAATAATTTTTAAATTCTCTCCTTGGTCTATTTTCCAGGTCAGTGGTTTTTCCACTGAGATATTTCACATTGCCTTCTGTTTTTTCACTTGTTTGGATCTGTTTAATAGTATCTTGATTTCTCATAAAGTCACTAGCTTCCATTTACTCCAGTCTCATTCTGAAGGAATGATTCTCTTCAGTGAGCTTTTGAGATTCTTTTTCAATCTGACAAAATCAGTTTTTTAAGGCATTCTTCTCCTCATTGCCTTTTTGAGCCTCTTTTGCCATCTGGGTTAGTCTCTTTTTTAAGGTGTTATTTTCTTCAGTCAGGTTGTTCACTCTCATTTCATACTTTTCTTGCATCATTCTCATTTCTCTTCCCAATTTTTCCTCTTTTATTTGGTTTTCAAAATTCTTAGACTTCTCTATGGCCTGTAACCAGCTCATATTTTTCTTGGAAACTGTTGGTGCAGGAGTTCTGACTTCACTATCTTCCTGCTATTCCATACTTTGATCCTTTTTGTCCCCAAAATAGGAGTCTAATGTCAGATTCCTCTGTTTTCTTTGCTTCCTTTGCTTGTTCATGTTGCCGCTCAATTACTTTTGAACTTTTTGCCACAGTAGCACTCTTCTACCAGAGGGGGAGCTTTTTCCCAATCGCTGGAGTTTTCTCAGCTGCTGGAGCTATTAGTTGGGTGCCCTCTCTGAGGCCTCCATACTCTCTGGCAAACTGGTCATGTACCCCATGCACCCTAGACAGTGATCCCGATCCAAGCAGGTTAAAGCAAGGGTGATTACTCCTCAGTCTGGTTGCTTGTTCCCCCTACAGTCTGCAGGCCAGGAGCTCTGAAGCAGCCATGCGGTGGTGGCTGCATGGCTGCCACACCTCAGCCACTTCCCCCTTCAGGGGGTAAAGGCCATATCGCACTCCTGAAGTCCTGGTTACCAATGTCCACACTGCATTGACCTCTCACTTTGTCCTTAGCATCTATGGGTTGATAATTCTGGAAACCTCCACAGCTGCTGGTGATCTGAAGTCCCCCCAGTGGGTGGCTGGTTGTGGCCACCCTGAGGCTAAAATGAGGCTCATACTTGGCTTGGCTTCCAGAGCGCTGCACTGGCCCCTTCTTGCCGGCCTGCTGGACTGTCTTCAATGGGGACTTAGCTTCTCTCTTTCATTTTCTGGGTTCTGTAGCTTCAAAGTTTATTTAGAGTCATTTTTTACATGAATTGGAGGAGGTAGAAGCAGGAGCTGAGCAGAGGTCCTGTTTCTACTCCGCTGTCTTGACTCTGCTGCCCGACTCTGTCCCTTTTCAAAAGTGTGTGCTTCTAACTACTTTCTCCCCCAAACTGCCCTCCCTTCTATCATCACCTCCTCTTATCCTCTTCCACCCGACTTTCCTATAACATATGATACCCAATTAATGTGTATTTTATTCTTTTCTTAAGCCAAATTCAGTGAGAGTAAGGTTGACCCTTTCACCTTCCTGCTCTTCCCCTCCATTGTAACCGTTTTCTCTTGCCTCTTTTATATGAGATAATTTACCCTAATCTATCTCTCCCTTTCTCCTCCCAATATATTCCTCTTTCATCTCTTTAATTTTATTTTTTAGATATCTTGATGCTTTTTAAAAAAATTTTTTTTCCAAATATACTCCTATACATACAGATCAAAAAAGAAGTAGAAACAATTTGGTAACATAGACCTGTAGCACATTGGCTTTATCTTGGGGCACACACAGTATTCCACACAGTCACCTTTTCAGTCAAAAGAGAAAAATGTCATTTCTCAGTTTTTCTTTTTCTTTTTCTTTTTTTTGGGGGCGAGCTTAAGTTTGGTCTTTATAATTATACAACATTCAGGATCATTTCATTCTTATGTTTTTGTTTGTCATTTTTATTTTTAATTGTTTTACTCCTTAATGTTTACTATCTTACTCTGCATCAGTTCATATGTCTTCTCATGTTTTTCTGAGTTCTTCATAGTTACCATTTCTTATGATGCAGTACTACATTACAATTTTCATTTACCAGTTTGTTTAGTTGTTCCCTAATTTGAAGACTGCCTACTTTGTTTCTAGTTTATTGATACTCCAATAAGTATTGCAATGAACAGTTTGCCATAAATGGAAATTTATTCTGCATTTGGTTTGCTTAGCTAGGAAATATTTAACTTAAAGTCTATGGCTGTTTTAGTTACTTTTTTTCCCTCACATAATTCCAAATTGCTTTCTAGAATGACTATAACAGTTGAAAGCTCTGCAAGTGTCCTTCTGCAGCCACTCCAGCATGAACCATTTTCATCTTTGTTATTATTGCCAGTTTGCTAGTAAAGAGGGTTAAACCTCAGTACTTCAGTTTTCACTGTTAGTTTCTAGGAGCACTTTGTGGACCTATGTTAAATAATAGGGAGGGAGATATCCTAGACTTACTTGCGTATTTATTATGAAATCTGATGTTTCTCCATTGATAATGGTAGCTTTTGACTTTAAATGAAATTTTTTTTATCATACTAAAAAGTGACCCTCATGTCTATGCTTTTGAGGGTTTTTAATATAACTGATTCTTATATTTTGTTGAAGACTTTTTGTTTTTTCTATTAGCATAATCATAAGATTAGGAGTGTTTTATTTTTAATGTAATTTAGTATATTTTACTGATGTTTGCATCCCTATTTTAATTCTAGTTTGGTCATGGTGAATGATTTTATGATCTGTTGGTGGAGTCATAGGATCATAGAATTCTTCTCTTATTTCCTTAGAGTGTGGAGCTTTAGATCTCTAGAAGGAGTCATAGATGTTATTGAGTCCAACACCCCTAATTTTGTAGATGGGGGAAGATGAGGTCTAAAGAAGTTGTATGACTAGAGGCGGGATCCATATTTAGATTTTCTTAACTCTAAGCCCTGTGGTCTATCTACTGTGTTGTAATGCATTTCATTCTTTGAGCTAGGATTTTATTTAATATGTTCACTTAAATATCAATGTACAGGAAATTTTCTTTAGCAAGACTTCCATTTAAACATTTACTTGTATATTGTTCATTTATTTATGTATTCTATTTTAGACCTGTGTATCCCTCTATGCATAAATTCACATTATATTTTCATGATTGGTAATTACATTTTTTTTTCTGAACCTGGGATTTCAGTACTGTAGTAAGCTCGCCAGTGAAAAAATTCTCTTTTATCAATGCAGATTAGTGATTACTCTGTTACTTTATATGCAGCCTTTGAAAATTTCTTGTACTAAAAGAATAAGTGAATTTACCCACTAGTCACAGTATATCTCTGAGGCCAGGACCTGGGTTTTTGAACTCCCAAGCACATCTCTCCATTCATCACTCCAGGTTGCCTGTCATATTAAATTTTAAAATAATAATATTGCAGAAGCATTGAATAATGAGTTTTTCCCTTGATATTACATATATGAAATTCACCTACATTCATTTACGGTCATAAAAAGCATATAACTTCAGTTTTCAGTTAGCACAATACAATTTTCAAGCCATTTTTTTTCTCGTTAGAGTTCTCTCAAGATATATCAGGATTCTTCTCATGAATATTCTCGTGTGAAAGAAGAATGCCTAAAAAGTGATGCTCGGTAAGTTTTAAGTTTTGGAGGGTCTTTTGTTTGTTTTTCTTAAAGAAAAATGACACGTAGCTTATGGTTGTTAATTTCAGGTTCTCTGTAGTTCTTCCATGCTTAGACTTTTGTTGCTGTTTCTGGAATCTTGTATAAAAGTATTTATGGAATGTTGGCATTGAAAAAAATGCCCCTTTGCTCTCAAAAGCTAAGGAAGTCAGTAAAAGAACTTTGCTATTTCCCTAAAACAATCCAGCTCTCTCTTCCCTGGGTTAGCCTTGAGCCTGACTTATCTAATTGTGAGCTCTTTAGAATATACATCCAAATACTTACTGAAATCTTACCAAAAACGATTTTTTTCAATCAGTTTGTCCTTATAAAGATAAACAGTCTTAATCCTTTTTATTGATTACAGATTTTTTTTAAGGAAGCTTTGCAGTTAATATTCTGAAGCTTTTTATGGTCAGCACAATGTTATGTACAAATGAGGGACTGGATAGGGGAGGGGGGAGTGAACAAGCATTTATTAAATGCTGCTATATGCCAGACACTGTGCTAAGCAATTTATAATTAGTATCTCATTTGATAATTATAACAACCCTGTGAGGGGAGGGTTATTATTTTCCCCATTTTACAGTTGAGGAAAATGAGTCATGGAGAGTAAACTGACTTGGCCAGGATCATACAATTATTTAATAAATGTCTGAGGTAATATTTGAAATCAGGGTTTCCTAACTCCAGGACAATACTGTTCATTATACCACCCACCAAAATGAGCTCACCATCTGCAGGGATTCTGTTAGATTTCTTGGTCACAGTGGTGAATGCTTTTGGTGAGCATCCATCATCTTGCTTCTTGCCTCATGTGGTGATGTTCATTATCAGAGGGTCATTAGTGATATTGCTGTCATTAAATCTTACAGAGACTATTGAATGAATTGATATATTGATGGGAGACATCATGTTTTAAAGGACCCTGAAAAGTGGTGTTTTGTTCTGTAAAATCAGATGCTTTTTTATAATCATAACACCATAAGCACAATGGAATCTATGTTGTCCACTTTTTTAAATTGTACAATGGTAAAAAAAAAAAAGTGTTCATTATTGAATATTGCTTAGGAAAGACTGCTTGTTTCCTATAGAAACACTCATAAGTTCATTCAATCTGTTCATAGATAATTCTCATAAAGATTTTGTTTATATAGAAAAGTAGTTGTTTAGTTTGGTAAACTAACCCCTCCCCGCCCCAAGGAATAATAAAAGATTTTCCCCCACACCTTTAATAGCTTTATCTCTTTCCATTACCTTCTATGTCTGTGTTTCAGTATTCTCAGAATCATATCATCTCCAATATGGAATTCTAATATATATACACTTGGTTCAGTTCAGTTTCTTCTTTCTCTTTGATACCATTTCTCCCTTTCATTGGCACGTCTGCCACTGTGATATTACTATCCAAATGTGGTGCATTTATTGTCCCTGAGAAAAATGTATTAAAATGGATATTGCAGACCTTCTCTTCTCTCCTCTCCTCTCCCCACCCCTCCCCTTTCTTCTCCTCTCTTCTCTTTTCTTCTCTTTTCTTTTTCTGTTTACAGTTCTTCCATTTTCATGAACCTTGAATACATTTGGGATGACTTTGCTTACTTAGATAGCTTGCCAGGAATTCTTTAAACTGGTTTTTACCTGTATTGCTTTTTTTTTTTAAGCAATTGGGGTTAAGTAACTTGCATAAGGTTACACAGCCAGGTGTTTCTGGGTGGGTGCTAAGTGTCTGAGCCCAGATTCCCGACTCAGGGGCTGGTGCTCTTACTCGCTGTGCTACCTGGCTGCCCACCCTGCCTGTATTGCTTTTAATTTCTTTATAGCATGATACTGCTCATAATCATAAGATTTTAAAATAAGTTTATATTCTAGTAGTATTGTCTTTGGAAATCTTGTGTCTTCAGTGCCTAGCACATAGTAGGTACTTAATAAATGTTTATTGATTAGTTAATTGTCAGTAAGGCAGATATTAGCCAACTAAGGTATTCTCTAGCCTCCTTATTGGGACAGTTAGTTTACATTGGTGAAACTGCTAGATGAAATTAGTGTAACCAATACAGTATTATTCCCATTGTTCATTTTTGATTTTCATTTCCTTAGTTGGTAAATTATACCTACCATATCTCTTTCACATTATTTTTTTTTTAACTAATTTTGCTAATATAGTAAAACTCTTCACAAACAGCTAACTAAGGGATAACTCCCACAACAATAACAAGTCTTTTCCTATAATTTCTTTTTTTCCTTTTTGGTGTTAGTTAACATCATGCCCAGTGCCTACCAGTTCTTTTTTTTTTTTTTTAACCATTCATAGAATTAAAAATTTGTGGCCTTCGTATTACAGTATCTAGTTGCAGAGGCAGAATTCCATATCTTGTGCTGTTACTTACTATCTAATTTCACATTTTAATCAGGAAGAAGAAACTCGAAGCCAAAGTGAAAAAGCTCGAAGGTAATTAGTACCACTATGATGATGATATTGATGATGAAGTAAATCGTTTCTGTTTTGTGCTGATACTTGACTGATTGATCCATATAACAGTTTCTTTCATGTTATAGAAGTAGATAACTGCATTGACAACTGTCAAAGGAAGTACAAATACTGTACTTATCTCCATAATTACTAGACAGTTGTATCTGACTGTAACGTGACAAATCTTTGAAATGTTTTTACAATCCAAATAATAGGAGCACTATAGTTTTGCTACGCTAGACAACAATTGAGTAATGGATTTATTTTAGAAAGTTGAAAGAAATAAGTCTTCTTTATTTTTTTCCTTAAGGAAATGGAAGTCACTACTGAGAAAAGAGAACATTTTTAGTAGCAATAAATTGTGATGTATATATGATGAGAAAGTTATAATAGAACCTGAATTTTTTTTCTATCTATGTTAGAAAAATTGATACTTTGGATTGTTTAATTTTTCCATTTTATTTTCATTTTTCTTTTTCTTTTCTTTGTTTAGAGGAGGAAGAATTAGCTTTTTGGTCTTCTACTACACTCAGTAAAATACTGTTTTACTGGTATAACAGGTATAGCTCATCAGCAAATGTTTTAGCTATTAGTTAACATGACAGTATAGTTTAGAAAGAATAGTCTTGGAGTTGTGGGTAATTTGTGGAGTGGGATGGAATCAGGAATAAGTAAAGCCAAACTCATATAGAAAATGGGAAGTCTTAGACAGTTGGGGACACACTGAATTGAAAATTGGAGTATCGGGATCTGAAAAACCTGAGTTCAAGTCTTGCCTTAGACATTAATTAGCTTTTAATCCTATGTGAGTTATGTAACCTCTCTCAGCATCAGTTTCCTCATCTGCAAAATGAGGGAGCTGCACTTTATATCCCCTTTTGTCCCATCTAGTTCTGCATCCATAATCTTATGATTTTCTTACTTTGCCATTTTCATAATTTTGCCTAAGGCTGACCTTGAGATACATAAGTCTTTCTAGAATTCCAGCCTGGCTACTGAAGATTACCTTTTGTGTTCTCTGTTACTACATCCATCTTTTCCTATTTAACATCATACTCCATTAGCTTGATAGTCCCCTACTTTAAAAAAAAATCTTTTTACATCAAGTTTGGAATAAAGTATATTCTGGATTAAGGAAGGATAAAAGTTTGCTTTGTAAAGACTAAGAACTGTCATAGATTCAGGCATAAGCTTGTTATCTTGATTAAATTTGAAATTTAGATTTGAACTCTTAAAACCCAAATATTAATGATTTCTTTTTACTTAGGAATTGTATAAACATTGTCATTAAAATGCATAGGCGGAGAATGCCTTCCTGCTGTATCATTTACTAGTGAATTAAGGAGATGGTTTTGTTTTTTGGTTTTTTTTTGAGGGAAATGCTCTTCAGCTCACCTTTTTGCTTTTTGTCATTCTTTGTACAAGCATATCTTAAAATTTTCCTTTGAAGCATAAAGGGCTAAGATATTTTTGTTTTGTATGAGATGTTTGAATTTATCTATTAGATTTTTTAACAAACAGCATAGGACCTACTTTTATTTGCTCTTGGTGTAAAAGAAGGATTAGGAAGTGTTAGAGGAGTCAGTGGAAGAATATATTTTAAAAAAAAAATTTTTTTAGAATATCTGATTTAGAGGGCCCTTGTCAATCTTTATTTTTCTGTAAATTTAATTTTTAATTTCATAGTGGTGCCATAGTATACATTTAGTATTGTCTTCCTGTTATGATCAGCACTGGTCAGACCTTTACTAGAGTATTCTATACAATTTGGAGCTCCACAGCTAAGGAGGAACATGGAGAACTACAGATAAAAACCTCAAAGATGAATGAAGGTTTGTAAGTAAAGAAAAAAGGGTTTCAGGAATTGGGATTATTTAGTCAATAGAAAGGAATGGTGAAGGAATTATAGTATCTGTTTAATCAGTAACAGAAATATTTTTTTTTTTTTGCTTTTTGGAGGGCAATTGGGGTTAAGTGACTTGCCCAAGGTCACACAGCTAGTTTTTGTGTTAAGTGTCTGAGGCCACATTTGAACTCAGGTCCTCCTGACTCCAGGGCTGGTGCTCTATTCATTGCGCCACCTAGCCACCCCCAGAAATCTTTTCATGTAGAGTAGCACTCAGCTATTCTCTGAGATCAAAATAAATTGAAACAATTTCAAAATGTACATAAATGAAATTTTGTGAAAATAATTTCTTGATAATGAGGGTTACTGCACCAAAGAATTTGTTTCCTGAAGAAGATTGTAGGATTCCTCTTCTCTGAAGAGTCTTTATAAATAGGATTTTTGTCTTTCTAGAAAGGTTTTTTTGCTTGTGGTGTTATCTGATCTAGAATGACTTTTTAAACTCAACCAATTCTATATATCTTGCTATAATATCGAAGGGAAACTTACGTTATTCTATTTTAAAATACTGTAAATGGAGAACAGTTTTGTGCACATAGCAACTGTATGCCTTTCTGTATTTCATGAATGTAGTTAACCATAGTAAAATTGATGACTTTTTCTTTCCTCTTCCTTTGTCCTTTTATTCATTAAATAAAGAAGCTGCAGTAAAACACACCGAAGACTTAAAGCAATTGAAAATTGAAAAGAAGACTCTTGAAAAAGAGCTCAAGAAGACACAGGTAATAAAAGATAATCTACAAATTTCTGATTTATAGGTTTAGAAGTTAACATATTATCCTTTGTAATTCTCACAATATTACTAATATAGATGTAAGTTCTCATAAGAACTTTTAGTTGTAGAAACATTTCTGTATATGAGAATAGTTATAAAACAAAATAAAAATGAACTTGAAATTAGTAAATTATGCTATATTAGGTGTTAATCCAAGAGTTGTCTATCTGATGAATTTCTTGGGGGGGTGGGGAGAGAGAGAGTGTGTGTCTCTGTGTGTGTGTGTGTGTGTGTGAAACAGAATATTTTAACAAAAATTTATTATTTAACAGGAAAAACTTGATGAATTTCCTAAGCAAAACAATAAGAAAGGTGAGTGTTCACTTTGTAACTATATTTTATTTTTCTTTCAATTTAGAATATACTTTGCATTATAAAGTTTTTCTTTTTTGTGTCTTTAGTGTTGAAACATATGGGGACCCAGATTTCCAGTAATGAGCCAGTTGAAACCCTAGACAAGAGTGAGTAGCTTTCCAATGACTGTTTTGATTTTAGCTTAAATTTAAAAGTATATGTAGTTGATAATAATAATAGTAATAACAACAACTAACATTTATATAGTGCTTACTATCTGCCAGGCACTGTGCTAAGCACTTTACAAATATTTTATTTGATCCTCATAAGAACTTGGGGAGATTGGTGCTGTTATTATCCCCATTTTACAGGTGAGGAAACTGAGACAAGCAGAGGTTAAGTGACCTCAGAGTCACACAGCTAGTAAGTGTCCGAGGCTAGATCTGAACTTAAGTCTTCTTGACTTCAGGCACAGCATTATGCCCACTGTACTACCTAGCTGCTCCTAGAAAATAAGTGCAGTAAATTATTTGCTGCTGCAAAGCATTTTCAATGCTTTTTTTTTGAAGTTTTCAAAAATTTCAAATTTCAATTTTCAATCATTGATATTTTTTTCATAGAATGGTAGCTGGTTGGGGAATGATCTTGTCTCTGATCCACTGTAGGTGTGAAATAGCTTCTCAGTAGATTGAATAGAATTTTGTAACTTATTTGATATCCACAGGTCATAGGGAAGATAATGGTGCCATTGGCAGAAATAGGGAAGTTTGGGAATGGAAAAAATGATGAAGCTTGTTTTGGGCATTTTTAATTTGTGATGTCATTGTATCTAGGAAATTATTAGGAGATAGCTGGAATAGGACCCTAGAGTTTGGAAGAGTAGGTGGTAGAAATAGATATTCTGTCAGTAGTTGACCTAGGAATAATCTGATCTCCTGATTTAGAGTCACTTGTTCATTCCATTATTCAGTTCTGCTTTCCACTTGGAAGTCATTTGCTGAAGATTATAATTGAGCCTGAAAAAGTAGAATGTAAAAAGAAAAGAAGAGAGAGGAAAAATACTTGAAAAAATTACATTTAGAAGCCAGGAAAAGAGAAAGGAGGTGGCAAAGGAGACAAGGAATGCTTTGATTGGGAGGAGAGCAGATATCAGAGATAGAGATTATTAGGGTATCTGAGATGAGCAGGAACCTCAGAAATTGTCAAGTGGTTAAGGAGGATGAAAACTGACAATATGTCATTGAATTTGACTGCAATGTGGTCATTGGGAACCTTCTAAAGCAGTTTAGCAGAATGGTGAGAATGAAAACCAGATAGTAGAGTCTGCAGTGACTTAATGAGAAGGAATTCTTTAGGTATAGCTGTATGACCCCTTGTTAGCATTGCTGAATAGGGGATTCCTCTACAGATATATGTCGAAGATGTTTAGCTCTGCTATCACTATGACTTTGAATAACCTCTCTGTTTTCCCCCATTCTTAAGATGGAATTTATAATACCACTAAAGCTTTTAGTGGGAATTACAATGCATGATATTTTAGTGCACTGTAGTGCACAATATTATTTTTATTCACTTATTTGTATAAATCCTAATGAAATAGCTAAAAAAGATTGAGTTTTCCCAGTAATTTACCAAGGGCAGCATATCTTACTTCAGCTGGCCTAATGTAGATTTTGTTAAATGAAAACTTAATGCTTTCCATATTTTTCTTAGGAAAAATAAAATTGCTTTTGAAGGAGCTCTGGCTGTGCATTGACTCTACAAAAGAAAGGCTACAGAATGAAAACAGTGAAGATATCCAAGGTAAGACAAGTTATTCAGAGGAGTATCAGCAAAGAACTTACTGTTTTTTTTCCTCCATTATATCATGATTCCTACTATGTTCTTAGTAAATAATGTATTTGGCTTTTGATTTGCTACAGCTTCCATCAATGACTGTTCAGAGATAACTGAAAAAAAATTCATGGAGTACAAGAAAGGTGTGTATTCAGTATATTGTAAGAAAATAACCATTTGACCAAATTTTGTCAGTTTAGCCAGTCATTGTTTTCACCAAACTGACAGCATCTTCTAGACACACTAACCACATTTCTGAAACTAGCCGTCTCACGTACGTTTTGTTGGTACAAAGGGTAGTTGACAAGAGAGGTGCATGCATTATGGCATGAGCCTGTAAAACCAGTAGACACAAAGTTCAAACAATATATCTTCTTGGTGGGTTGGTATTGTTATTTTAATGTCTGAAAGATGACAAGTTTATTTATTTACATGACATTTAATTTCTCAAGAGGTAATTGAGAAATGTTTCACTTTTTACTTTATTTTTTCCTGTTAGATCTTTGATATAATTACTGGTTTATGGTATACTATAAGAATACAGGAAAACCAACTAATATCCCAAATTTAATTTCAAATGTCTGTCCATAGAAAAGACTGCCAAAGAAAATATAAAATCTAGAAAATCTGGTGAAGAATGTGGACTGCTTCCTCGAGTGCAGAGAAGTCACCTTGGACCTCCTGAAACGAATACTTGCCTAACAAGCTTCTCTGTGCAGTTAGAGCAGGAACTCCTAGGAGGGTGTAGGTCTGCTGAAGAGGATGGCCCCATCACTGTCAATGTGCAGGACTGCAGTAATGACTCAGCTTTCCATGAGGACAAAAATCCTGAGGTTTTTGTGCCAAGCAGTTGGGAGGGTGATAGTTCTGATTCTTCCGATCAGGAAGATCCGGAAGATAAACCATTCATGAAGGATCTGGAAGCCATCTTTGACCTCTTCAGACTTCCCCCACCACTTCTGTCTCCAGTGTCCACACCCCCTCCAACACCATTACTATGTCAGATGCCATCATCATCTCCACTTGCACCTGTAAGTTACAAAGTATTTGAATTTAAAATACCAAATACCCAGTTGTATAGAATGTTAATATAAGTTATCTGTGGCACAAATGATGATTTCTGGTACTGGTTAAGAAGTAGAGTGATAGAGCAATGGAATGAATTAGGTACACAGTACATTGTAAATGACCATATGTAGTGCCAACACAATATTTATAGCACTAATGGTGATTGTGTAAATATGCTGGCATAATTCTCAATCACAAAATATTGCAGACTCTCCATATAGAAGACAGATGCAAAACATTTATTCAGACACCAGAAAGTCAAATCCATCATAGTAGCAAAGAAGTTAATACACCATAGCACAGCATGAAGCCACACCAGTGTTTAACCTTGCCACAAACAAACACTTAAAAGCCTAACTTTCATAGCAGGGAGGAAGCACTCGCACATTGAGCTGTCTCCCTGGGTTCGTCCTCTCTCTCCCACCATCTAGCAGCTCTGACTCCCAGCTTCCTGTGGGTTCTGCTTTACCCTTCAGCAAGCTCCTTCTACCACAGGTTCCATGGGATTACATTTGCCCTTTTAGAGGGCAGGGAAGGTCTTCTAATTCCCTTAGACTTATTAAGGGGCAGGGAAGATCTTCAAATTCCCATTACCGTTACATTCAGCCGCAGTATCTTTCATGTCCCTTACACAGCAAAAATACATTTCATTACATAGGTTAATGGGAGTTTAGGTGGGGTAACTGGTATCAACAGAACTTTACAACAATATAAGGGATTAACAGAAAATGATCAAAAATCAAACAGAAAGTAATATCTTAGGGTGGGGGCTTGAGCACAAGACTCCCTGTCATTGCCCCTTCAAATGAATGGGGTTCAGAATCTTTGGGTAGGGGGCAAAGGTCTCTTCTCCATAGCTACTTTCTGCTGAAATTGGACATATAGCTGCCGCTGCCCCAAGAGGTCACTTCTTTAGCTGGCATCCGGAGCTCAGTCAACACCAGGTCCAGGCGTGACACATCACAGTCATGGACAGGGGGTGACATCCAGCTTAGCAGTCAGGCATCTGCAGGTGGAGGGTACTAAGCTTGCAGGAAACAAATCTCACAACAAGTTTAACAGATAAAAAGCCAAAAAAGAAACAAGATATAGATTGATCTGTGCTTCTGGAGTCCATGAACTCACTATTGTAGCAATGGTTCAAGAAGGTCTATAGGGGCAGTTCTCACTTCTCTATTCTGTCTAACATCAAATCCCTTTTCTTGATACATATTATATAGTTTATTAGTTGGAATACCATCAGTTCTTCCAAAATCTGCCCCTGCTCTCAGAACAGTAAGCAATTCTTTTCTTGTCAGTCTATTCTGACTGAATCCGCTGTCTATTTACTCTTCTCTTGAGAAAATTTATCTTTCTCCATTTCTCCTAATTCACTTAGCTATGAAATCTTATCCATCACCTCTGAAAAGGCCTATCTCTTTACTTGGTAGAGTCAGAATTAGATGCTAATAAGCAAGAGGAGCTGTCTTCACTATGGTATTTCTATGAGGAACTGCTAAGGGGATAGCATGATATGCATTTGCATCTCCAACCATGATAGCTGTCTTCCTTATCTCCTCCTTTAACTTTCTCATACAGTCCCTAAGCAAGTACCAGGGTCTCTTTGCACTAGGCCACATAGAATCAGTGTGATACATTTTATTGCATCCCTTGGCTTCTAAAGCTAACAGATTGGTCCTATTGTTACCTCCTTGCACATGGTAATCTCCAAAACCTTGCAGGACAAAAGAATTCTGACTAATACCTATAAATTTCAAGCAGTCCACACTATCTAGCCATATTCCAGCCCCTTCATCACTGATTCTCACCATTCAAGACATAAATGATTCTCCCATCCTTTGAGTGAATCTACTTAATATATCAGTAACCTCCAGCTGAGTGAAATCCTGAATTATTTCCTTGAACTTTGGCCTTCCTGATTCTCCTGCTTTCTTCTTAGTATGGAGCAAACTTCTGCCCTTGTAAAAGCCTCATCCTTTAACATTGTTACATTTTCCACCCAGGCACTCTCCTGACTATGGTCATTGTGGCAGCTAGGCTCAGTCTGTGCCAAAGCTGTATGAACCTTCCTCCTCTTACTTTTCTGCTTCTTTTTTAAAATTTATTTTTAGTTTTCAACATTCATTTCCACAAGATTTTGAGTTACAAATTTTCTCCCTGTCTTTCCCCTATTCCCACAATGATAGAAAGCCTGCTGAATACCTCTTCCCCCAATCTGTTCTCTCATATCCTCCCCCATTCCCTCTCTAACTTTCTAGTAATGCAAGATATCTATACCCCAGTGCCTGTATATCTTATAGTTTTACATAGTTGTATGTAAAAGACAGTTTGTTTTTTTTTTCACATTTGTTTTTAAAACTTTGATTTCCAGATTCTTTTCCTTCTTCCCCCCTCACCTACCCCCACTCGGAAGATAAGCAATTCAGTATAGGCTGTATATGTGTAGTTATGCAAAACATTTCCATAGTAGTTATATTGTGAAAGACTAACTATTTCCCTCCATCCTATCCCATCACCCATTTATTCTGTTTTCTACTTTGTCCCTGTCCCTTTTCAAAAGTGTGTGCTTCTAACTACCTTCTCCTCCAATTTGCCCTCCCTTCTATCATCTTTTATCCCCTTTCCCCCTACTTTCCTGTAGGGTAAGATAACCAAATGAGTGTGTATGTTATTTCATCCTTAAGCCAAAATCAGTGAGAGTAAGGTTGACCCATTCCCATTCACCTTCCTGCTCTTTCTCCATTGTAACAGTTTTCTCTTGCTTCTTTTATGAGATAATTTACCCTATTCTACCTCTTCCTTTCTGCTTCTATCATTATATTCCTCTCTCATCTCTTAATTTTATTTTTTAGATAACATCCCTTCCTATTCAATTGATCCTGTGCCATCTGTCTATGTGTATTTATACACACACATATATATTTATACACATGTACATTCTCGTATACGTGCATATGTATGTATAAATATATATATATATATATATATATATATATATATATATATATATATATTCCCTTAAACTATCCTCATACTGAGAAAAGTCTCATGAGTTACAATTATCTTTTCTTCCATGTAGGAATGTAGATAATTCAACTTTAAAGTTCCTTATGATTTCTTTGTCCTGTTTACCTTCTCATGCTTCTCTTGCTTCTTGTATTTGAAAGTCACATTTTCTGTTCACCTCTAGTTTTTTCATCAAGAATACTTGAAAGTCCTCTATTTCATTGAATGACCATATTTTATATTTTCCCTTGAAACATTATACTCAGTTTTGCTGGGTAGGTGATTCTTGGTTTTGATCCTACCTCCTTTGACCTCCAGAATATCATATTCCAAGCACTTTGATCCATTAGTGTACAAGCTGCTAGATCTTGAGTTATACTGATTGTGTTTCCATGATACTCAAATTGTTTCTTCCTGACAGCTTGTAATATTTTCTCCTTGATCTGGGAACTCTTGAATTTGGCTTTGATACTTCTAGGAATTTTCTTTTTGGGATCTTTTTCAAGAGACAAAAGAAATCGAATTCTTCAAATTTCTATTTTGCGCTCTGGTTCTAGAATATCAGGGAAATTTTCCTTAAGAATTTCTTGAAGGATGAGTCTAGGTTCTTTTTTTGATCGTGACTTTCAGGTAGTCGAATAATTTTTAAATTCTCTCTCCTGGATCTATTTTTCAGGTCAGTGGTTTTTCCAGTGAGATATTTCATGTTGCCTTCTACTTTTTCATTTGTTTGGATCTGTTTTATAGTATCTTGATTTCTCATATAGTCATTAGCTTCCATTTGCTCCAGTCTAATTTTGAAGGAATTATTCTCTTCAGTTAGTTTTTGAAATTCCTTTTCCATCTAGCAAAGTCAACTTTTTAAGGCATTCTTCTAAATTCTAAAAGCATTGGCTTTTTGAGCCTCTTTAGCCATTTGAATAAGTCTGTTTTTTAAGGTGTTATTTTCTTCAGTAATTTGGGAGGTTTCCTTTCACAGGCTAAAGACTCGTTTTTCAAGATTTTTCTTGCATAATTCTCATTTCTCTTCCCAATTTATTCTCCCCTTCTCTTACTTGACTTTCAGAATCCTTCTTGAGCTCCTCCATGGCCTGTAACTAGTTAATATTTTTCTTGGAAGCTTTTGATGCAGGAGTTTTGATTTCATTGACTTCTTCTGATTCCATGTTTTGATCCTTTTTGTCCCCAAGAAAAGATTCTATGGTCTGATTTTGCTTTTTTTGTTTGCTTATCTTGCCAGCCAATTACTTGACTTTTGAGCTCTTTGCCACGGTAGAACTCTGTTTTCAGAGTGGAAAATGCTATGTCCCAAATTGCTGGGGTATTTGCAAATGTTATTAGGGATCTGAGGAGGGCACTTTCTCTACAGACACTCCCAGCGCTGGCATACTGGCCTCACACTCCAGGACAGTGACCCATATCCAAGCAGGTCAAAGCAAGAAAGATTACCCTCTGAATGGTCACTTGGTCACATTACAGTCTACAGGCCAGGAGCTCCAGAGGCAGCTGCTGTGCCTCTGTCACCTCTTGGCCTGGGAGCAGGGGCTGGACTGTGTTGTTCTGAGTTCCCCACTGACCTTTTACTTTCTCTTTGGCATTTATCAGTTGAAAAGTCTGGAAACCGCCATAGCTGCTGGTGGTTCATGCTCCTGAAGTCTGCTTCTGCTGGTTGGGGTTGCCTTCAGGCTGGCGTGGCTCAAGCAGGACTGTGGTTGGCTCCCAGCTCAGTACAATAGACCCTCCTGCTAGCTTTCCAGGCTGCCTTCAGAGGGAGATTTCTTTCTGTCACGTTGTGGGCTCCGTAGCTCTAAAATTTGTTTATACAGGTATTGGAGGTGGTTAGAGGGGGAGCTCACGCCAAGTTCCTGCTGCTACTCTGCCATTTTGGCTACTCCCCCACCCCCCACTTCTTTTTTCTGAGCCAAACACACTTCTGCTACATGAGACCCTCCAAGCTTGCTCTTCTAAAGGAGAGCCCAAATGCTATAACACAGAAAATTTCTCACTCAAAACAGCTGTTTTCTTCTCCATCTCAGTTTTTCCTTGTAGCATCTTGTCTCTGCTTTTACATATAGAAGGTAACCTGTTAGTAAAATCCAGCCTCTTCTACATACTGCTTCCAGTTCTTTCCCTGGTTTTGTTGGTATTTCTTGCAAATATGTTTCTAAATCTCTAGGTTCTCCCTTCTGTAGCCTCTGTTCCTAGTTTTCACAGAGCTCTGTAACTCTTTTGCCAGGAAGGAATAAGGTAAATCCTCACATCCTGGAAGGTCCATTTCTTCTTCTAAATTCCTTCTGCCTCCAAATAGCATCTGATATTTCATGATCCCATCCTTGTCGCCAAATGTAGCACCAACATAATATTCATAGCACCAACAGTGACTGTAAATATGCCAGCGTAGTTTTCATTCACAAAATATAACAGACTTTCCACGTAGAAGACAGAAGCACAATATTTATCCAGACACCAGAAAACCAAATCCCTACACTAGAAAGTCAAATCCATCATAGTAGCAAAGAAGTTAATATACCATAGCACAGCATGAAGCCATACCAGTGTTTAGCCTTGTCACAAACACTCACAAGCCTAGCTGTCTCCCTGGGTTTGTCCTCTCTCTCCCACCATCTAGCAGCTCTGACTCCCAGTTTTTTGTGGCCTCTGCTCCACCCTTCAGCAATCTCCTCCCACCACACGTTCCATGTGATTACATTTGCCCTATTAGGGAGCAGGAACGATCTTCAAATTACCATTATCATTACATCATAGTTATTTCGTATCAGATAAACCCTAAGGGCCAAGCTTTTAGGATAAAAATTCTTTATTTGACAAAAATTGCTGGAGAAACTTAAAAACAGTATGGCAGAAACTATGTATACACCAACATCTCACACCATATACCCAGTGTAAGGTCAAAATGGGTACATGATTTAGACATGAAGGTTGATACCATAAGCAAATCAGGAGAGCATGGAATAGTTTATTCAGATCTATGGATAAGAGGATAATTTAGGACCAAACAATATAGAGAGAACATCTATAAAATCTAAAATGGATAATTTTGATTATATTAAATGAAAAAGGTTTTGCATAAACAAGACCAGTGCAACCAGAATTTGAAGGAAAACAGAAACCTGGGAAAAAAATTTTACAGGTATCTCTGATAAAGGCCTCATTTCTGAAATATAGAGAGAACTGAGTCAAATTTATAAAAGTCATTTCCCAGTTGATAAATGGTCAAAGGATATAAACAGGCAGTTTTCAGATGAAGAAATCAAAGCTATTTATGATCATATGAAAAAGTGCCGTAAATTATTCTTGATTAGAGAAATACAAATTAAAACACCCGTGATTTACCCCTTCACACCCATCAGATTGACTAATATAACAAAAAAGGAAAATGATAAATGTTGGAGAGGATGTGGGAAAAATGGGTGCGACATATGAAAAGTCCTAGAAACATAATTTCTGTGTAGTTAATAGTTAAATTTTATTAATTATGGCTAGCAAATAATATAAAGTTTCCAGAGGAGGATGACTAGCATCATGAAAGTTCCCAAGTATCTACCAGACACATTAGTTAAGGGAAGGTGTCATGTTTAGCCTGGAGAAGACATAAAGGAAGATATAATAGCTGGTTCCAAATGTTTGTATTTGCCATGTGGAGAAGATTAGACTTGTTCTGATTTATCCTGCAGGGAGGAAATAGGCATAATGAGCAGAAGTTGCAGAGACGAAGGTCTTTTTGCATTGTACTAGTTATCTGAAAATACAATCAATTGCTTCCAGAGGTATGGTCATTTCTTCCTCATTATATGTAAGCACATTCTCAATGACACCTATGTTGAAGCTGTTGTTTAGAATGATTGTTGTTTAGAGTGTTGGCTTGACAAAGTCCTTTCCAAAACAGAGATTCTATCTTTGGTTTTGTGAATGTCAACTCTAAGCTTCTTTTCACCTTTTAAGATATTATGGGTCAGATTCTAAATGTTTTTGGAACAATTAGTCTCCCTCTCACTAGTGGCGCATTAGGTATATACAATTATTGAAAGGATCACAAAAGTTTGGGTCATGGAATATGTTAGGTGCATAGAATGTAACCTACCTTTATTATGCTAAAAAATAATATGAGTATCTTTATAACTTTTTTTTTGCTGTAGTATTAGCCCCTAATAATATAAAATAATGAAAATTATGCTAATATGACTGGAAACATTACTATAGTACATGCCTGTCTCAATGCCGAGCTTGGTCTGTGCTAATATAAACTTGATATTCTAATAAATGGTATTTGGTTAACTACCCAATAAAGGTAATTTATTATAAAAGTTGATATATGTTATGTTGAGGATCTCTTTTTTATGAATATATTAGCCTTAAAAGATCATGGTAAACTGAATTCTTCACTAAAAGTCATGGGGGTAGTGGGTGGATACCTTGTGAATCTTTTGAACCTGAACTATTTATTTGATTAAGAAACTGATGTAGGGGCATCTAGGTGGCGCAGTGAATAGAGCACCGTGGGTCCTGGAGTCAGTAGGACCTGCATTCAAATCTGGCCTCAGACACTTAACACTTACTAGCCGTGTGACCTTGGGCAAGTCACTTAACCCCAATTGTCCTGCCTTCCCCACTCTGAAAAGCAAAAAAAGAAAGAAAGAAAGAAAAAAAAAATAAGTGATGTAACCAATCATATGGTGTTTTTTTTTTCTCCCCAGGAAGACTATTTTGGAGATTTTACAGATTCCAGTGAAGAAGAGTTGGTGGGTAGTGAAAATGCTATGCAATCTCTTTTAGAAAATGGCACAACTGAGTCACAGAATACTTTTAACTCTTCTGGAGTGAAAGAAGAAAGTACCAAATTTATGGAACAAACTGAACCAGATCTTGGAATCCAGGCTCCAATAAATTTGGAAATGAATGAAGAAACAGCTATTGAATGTGACATTTTACCAACAGAATTAAAATTTAAGGATAGTAAACCTAATTCAAAAGAAGTAGAGATGTCTTTTTCAGGGGCTGGCCCATTATCCTATGAAGAACATCATGTGGTGTCATGTGAGAGTACAGAAGATGAAAATAAATATGTTTTAGATAAAGTTGCTTTACCACAAGATAATGAGGAGAGAGATGACACACCACTGAAAAGTGAAGGACCACCATCCTTTAGAATATACTGTATACCCCCTGAAACTGAGTGTTTACAGAAGATACCTGATGATCTAGTACAAGTGACAGATAGTGCTGATTTAAATGAAGAAGTATGTAATTCTTTGCTTACCAAGGAAAAGTTAGTTGTACCAGTTGCATCTGAAGAAGAAAACTCATTTCCTGGAACTAAGTCACCTGAGTCAGAATTTACTTCACAAACACCTGTTAGTGGACTCGCCTCTGAAAATGAAAAACTGCTTTTAGTCTCTGAACATTTCCAAGAAATAGATGGAGAAGCACCTGGAAAGGAGGCAAAAGAAATGCAAGGGCTTAATATACAGAAACCTTCTGAATCCCAAGAAGCTATACCCATTATGGTAGACACAAGTGAGCTGGATATCAAGACAGATCTTATATCCTCTTCTCCCAGTGTTACATCACCTAATTGTAGTAATCCTCAATTCTCCTTTGATTTAGAATATAATAATGAGGTTTCTTGGAAATTTAATGGGCACTGTACTTTAATTGAAGTTGTAAGTACAGACTTTTTAAATGAGACTGTTCCTGATCAACTCCATTGCATAGAACAAAAATCCTATGAAACAATGCAGACTAAAATTTCAGATGCTTTAGATAAGCAGTCTGAACCTACAGATTATTCTAAAGGAGAATACAATCTAGAGGAAAACATACATGCTTTGAGGCCTAATTCATCAACACCTATGCTTACTGATCAAATCAGAGAGACACAATGTTCTGATGTATCAAAAGTCATGACTAACATCTGCATAGTTGATCAAGCAGCATTTGTAAAAGACACAGGTGATGAACAGTGTGTAACTGAAGAACCAGAAATTGAACTTAATCCAGCTAAATCAGAAGATGTAATTTCAGTAGCATCTCAGAGTGACTTGGTAAAGAAAGATCTTGGTTTAGACTTAAGTACTTCATGTCACAATATAGATGCAGGTATGGTAATAGAGAGACAATGTGAAAGAAATCCAGAAGCTAAACTCATATGTGAACAAGGAAACAATAAGCAATTGGAAACAGAAATGCCTGTTTTAGAAGATATGCTGTTATCACCCAAATTGGATTGTCATAGAGAAGAAGTTAATCCAGTAGAATTTAAAGTTGTTTCTATTTCAAATAACCAGGTCTCAGTTATTCCTGAGCAGTTGACATCTGAAGAACCCCAGATTACCAACTTGGAGACTCTTGGATCTCATGTTAAAGAGAAGACTTTGGCCCCCGAGATTATGTACACTGAAACTGAACAGTATATGCCATCTAAAGCAAAATGTATCAATGAAAAGAAATGTCACTCACTAAAAATCAAGCAAATAGAGACAGTAAACTGTTCCTCAGCAGAAGGCTCTACTTCCTGGGTAACATCAGATTTAAAGTCTTTTAGTGAATCTTTATCAGTAGAAAATTCTCAGCATGACACAGTTAGGAACTTGTCAGGCAGATCCAGGGAAATGCCTCTACAGAACCAGAAGAATATGTCAGAAGTAGATAAAAAGCAAGATATGCAAAACCAAGATCATCTTAAAACCATGAGTGCTAAGGAAGGATTTACTCCATTCACAGATGCTTCACTTCCAGATGGTTTGACCACAGAAGAAATTTGCTCAAGAGATGCTTCCATATCAGATGTTGATACTCTAATTACACCCTTGGATTCTGTATCTCTTAGTATTCAGCAAGTTCAGAAAGAGAGAACTCCTGGGAATACTTGTTTGAATTCTTTTAAGAAAGAAGGAAGTGCTTTCTCTTCATCACTAAGTAAAAAAGATGAAAATGAGACTCATGTTAGCCTAAATATACTTAATGATATTGTACAGTGCTATATGGGCAATAAAGAAGAAATAAAACAGGATTCTGAAGATGAGAAGGATAATCAAATTAGTATTGATAGTAAAAGTAAAAATGAGACTGAAACTAAGAGTGAAACCAAAGAGCAAAATTTCAACAAAGAACCACAGACACTAATAAGAAAAACTAATACCTATAAACATGCTCATATACATGTGAAAAGGAGAGGCTCTTTGGAAATAGAGTATTTGACATCAGCCCTGAAAGATTTTAATATAAGTGCTATTTCTGAGACAAATGGATTTTCTACATCAGAGATACTTAAACTTCTTGAAAATAGCCAGTCACAGGAGTGTACTTCAGGGAATTCTGTTTTAGAATGTTTTGACAAAGTAGTAACAAATAAGGAAATGAAAAAAGAACTAAAACTAGGAAAGATATCTGAAGAAAACTTGAGAAAACACTCTTGGGTGAAAACTCATGAGGTTTCCAAAGAAACAAATGATTCCGAAGAAGATTATCCTTTAAGAAAGGTTAAGTGTGCAGGTCAGTTTACCCATTGCTCACTGGGGGAAGCAACTAAGACTTACACCAAAGATGTATCTGAAATTCAAAACAATTGTAAAGATGTTCATACTAAATATACCGGTGTCTCCTCCATTTTGACCACATGCAACAGTATTGTAGCTGGACATTTGAAAGAAAAATCTGTTTTCTGTGAAATAACTAACCATTCATCAGACATAAAACAATCACTAATTGTAGGTTTTGATCCTGAAAGAAAGTCCTGCACTGATAGATTTATTAATGAAAACACACAAAGAGAGCATAAAGAGTATTCAGATGCAGCTGAGGAAAGAAGTAATAGTAAAGACACTATAGAGATGAGACCTGAAACAGTTGGGAAAAATACCATTGAGAAAAATGCTAGCAGTTCAGAAGTAGTAATGTCACTCCATCATATATCTAGGATGAATTCAGAAATCATAAATGGATATGGAAAAGATGGTCATTTGAGTTTAAGTATCAAAGAATCTGAAGATTGGAAGATTGCAAAGGATGAAAATCTCAAATCTAGCATGGACCAAATTGTATTACATGAACTTCCTGAGGAAGAACCTAGAGTACAAACTATTCTTTCTGGAGATGTCTTAGAAGATGCTCTTGATACAGTTGCCTCTACTCAGTATTCACCAAACACTGAACAAGAACAGAGTGACCCCATATCTAATGAATGTTATTATGATGACTATCCTTCATCTAGAAAGGAGGATGGTTCAGACAGTGGTCATAATGGTGTTTTTGATAAAAACTCTTTGTGGAATCCATCTGTGTCTGATGTAAATTTTGACTCTCAAGCAAATAATCAGACTTCACAATCTCCAAATAATTCCTTTGATAGCACACATGATACTTTAGAACTTGAGCCATTTGTTGATTTAGTCAGTCAAAGTAAGAGTGGGTCAGAAACTTCAAACCAAGAACCATCACATAACCTAACTAAGGCACTAGCCAAATCTAAAGTTGAAATTAGCCAGGGCAAAGCTTCTCGAAAGTCTTCGAGAGTAAAAAGTAAAGCAAAATCTCAACAGAGTCATTTAGCTCAGCCAGTTTTGGCAACTGCTGATACTTCTACACCAACAAAATGTTCTCCTGATACTCTGAGTAAAATAAGGCAAGAGATGGGGCCACCTTTACCTCCTTTGCTTGCACCACTGCTAGCAACACCACCAAGGACTCTGCATCCAGTTTCCCCTCTAATGTCAACCTCTAGTCAGTCTTCTCTAACTTCACCACTTGATGATGTGATTTCCCCATTACGCGATACACCAGTCCCTCCACTCATGTCTCCGCTACCTGATGATCCATGGTATAAATCTCCTATGCATAGTACTCCATCACCTTCAGATGCATCTGCCAGTCAGAGAATCTTATCATCTCCTTTGCAGTTTTGTGCTGCCACACCAAAGCATGCACTTCCTGTGCCTGGCAGGCTTCCTCCATTGGCAGTTGGCAGTACTGCTCTAGGAGGACCCCAGGAGAACTCTGTAAAAATCCTTGATACCATGTACCCAGAACTATCTGCTAGAGCAAGGACACTTAACATTCTCAAAGGGAATATTCAGCTGAATAGATGTCCTCCAGCAGACTGTAAGAATTTACCAGGACCTGTGAATAATATTACAGGATTCAAAGCAATCACATCCACATCAACTGCTTTTGTTAAAGCAGGAAGCAGTTCCAACACTGAGTGTGATCAAGGTAAACTAAAAGATTCTGGGACTGAGCTTATGAGTTTACAGAGTCAAAGTGGGAAAAGACCATTGGTGCCATCAACCATCTTAAGGAGTGCCAAGAGGTTACGTCTAGATAGTGAGTCACCAAAATTGGAGATTAAGGTAGATGTGCCAGAAATCATCAAGACGTCCCAAACTAGTTCTCCTCAAGCAGAAAATGAAATAATACATGATGATGAGAATTCTTCTGTTCAGGAACCAGCAGACAACTCTGTTACGGAATCATCTTCAGCTTTACAGGAATATGAAGAGCCACATGATAAAGCCATGAGCAGTGTCCTGAAAAAGATTGCCGAGTCATCTTTTGATTTGTTACCTGTCATTCGAAGCCATGTGCATGTGGGAAATGTTTCGAAAAAGCCAGTGATGAGGGATCAGGAGAAAGAAGTTGTCTATGAATTTAGTACAACAAAGAAGGTATGTTGTTTGGTTTATTGTATATAGTTATTATATTTATGCTCAAAGCCAGCAGGTTGCACAAATCTTCTTTTAAAACTGTTTTTGTTTCAAGAATTGTTAGCCCCATACAATTTGGTAGGACATAGTTCCTTCATTAGGTTTATTTAGAAGTTACTACAAATTAAACTTGTTTTAAGTCCTTGGAGGCCTAGTAACTTCTCTTGGAAAATATCTTAAATTTAATGTTATTTTCAAAGCCAGTAAGTATATTTAATCTTAAGGTATTTCATGATACTCAATAGCCATTATTTATTCGTAATATATTTAGCTACATAATTAATTACACAATATGATAATGTTGCATAGTAGATAAAGAGGCAAGAAGATCTAGGTTCACATTCTTTTTCTTACACAGTTATGTAATCCTGAGCAAGTAAGTTAACTGTAGCTCTGAGCCCCAGGCAGTTCGTACTGTGATTTAGATGAGTTGCTGATCTCCTTCAATGTGGGTTTCCTTACACTGGTGGATACACTCACATAAGTGTCAATGTGAGGTCTTCTCAAAGGGAAAGGGTTGGAAAGGATACCTCCCGCCACCCCAGTCACCTTGCAAAAGTTAGGAATTGAGTTTAGTCCTGAAAAAAAGCCAAAGAAAGCAAGAGGCAAAGGTGAGGAGGGAGAACATTGCAGTCGTGGGAATAGTCAGTGAAAGGGCTTGGAGTCATGAAGTAGAGTGTCCTGGATGAGGCACAACAAGAAGAGTATGGTAACTGGAAGGCAGAGTGTGTGAGGGGAATAAAATATAAAATTACGGCAAAGATAGAAAGGAACTGTATTATGAAGGGCTTTGAAGTCCAAACAGAATACTTCATACTTAATACTCGAAGCAAAAGGGAGCCATTGGAGTTTGTTGGGTAAAGGGAAGACTTAGTTAAATTTGGATTGTAGGAAAATTACTTGGTAGTTGAGTGGTAGATGGATTGGAGTGAAGGGAGACTTCTTAAGGACCAACCAGTTAGGCATTATAATAGCCTATGTGAGACGATTAGGGCATGTATCAGGATGTGAATATGGGAGTGGAAAGAAGGGATTACATGTGAGAGATGTTTAAAACAAGGCAAGTCAGCAAGCATTTATTAAGTACTTGCTGTACAAAAGGCCTTGTGTTAAATGCTGGGGATACAAAGAAAGACAAAAAAACAATACCTGTTTTCAAGGAGTTTGCAGTCAAATGGTGGAGACAGTATGTAAGCAACTACTTAACAAGATATACAGGATAAAATGGAGATAATCTTAAGGAAAGCTCTTGAGATAAGGAAGGACCAGAGAGGGATTTTTGTTTGGCAGAAGGCCAAAGACTTCAGTGAAAGCAGGGAAGCAAGGAGGTAGAATTGAGGGAAGAGAGTTCTAGGCATAAGGGTCAACTAATGGAGATGTGTGGTGTCAAGAGATAAGAGTATCTTAAGGAAGACTCCATTTATTCCTATACTTGCTAGTGTTTTTAATAGGAATGGGTGTTGTATTTTGTCAAAAGTCTTTTCTGCGTCTATTGAGATAATCATGTTTTGTTGCTAATTTTTGTTGTTGATGTGGTCAATTATAATGATAGTTTTCCTGATATTGAACCACCCTTGCATTCCTGGAATAAATCCTACCTGATGAAAGTGTATTGTTCTCATGATAAGTTGCTGTAGTCTTTTTGCTAATATTTTATTTAGAATTTTTGCATCTATATTCATAAGGGAAATTGGTCTGTAATTTTCTTTCTCTGTTTTGTCTCCTCCCGATTTAGGTATCAGTACCATATTTGTGTCATAAAAAGAATTTGGTAGGACTCCTTCTCCAATTTTCCCAAATAGTTTGTAAAATATTGGAGTCAATTGTTCTTTAAATGTTTGGTAGAATTCACTAGTAAATCCATCTGGCCCTGAAGTTTTTTTCCTAGGGAGTTCATTGATGCCTTGTTCAATTTCCTTTTCTGAGATTGGGTTATTTAAGTAGTTTACTTCTTCAGTTAATCTGGGCAACTTATATTTTTGCAAATATTCATCCATTTCACTAAGATTGTCAAATTTGTGTGCATACAATTGGGCAAAATAATTCCTAATTATTGTTTTAATTTCTTCTTCATTGGAGGTAGATTTTACCCTTTTCGTTTTTGATACTCGTAATTTGGTTTTCTTCCTTCTTTTTTTTATCATATTGACTAATATGTTTTATGGGTTTTTTCATAATACTAGCAATTAGTTTTATTTAAATAGTTTCTTAAATTCAATTTTATTAATCTCTCCTTTGGTGTTCATTATTTCTAATTTAGTATTGAGGATTTTCAATTTGTTCTTTTTCTAGCTTTTTCAGTTGCATGCCCAATTTATTGATCTCCATTTTCCCTATTTTATTTATGTATGCATTCAGGGATATAAAACTTCCCCTAAGAACTGCTTTTGTTGTATCCCACAAATTTTGGTATGTTGTCTCATTATTGCCATTCTCTTGAATGAAGTTCCTTATTGTTTCTATAATTTCTTGTTTCACCCACTCATTCTTTAGGATTAAGTTATTTAGTTTCCAATTAGTTTTTAGTCTATCATTTCCATGGCTCTTTATTACACATG
Organism: Petaurus breviceps papuanus; assembly: GCF_028583685.1. Lineage (NCBI taxonomy): Eukaryota > Metazoa > Chordata > Mammalia > Diprotodontia > Petauridae > Petaurus > Petaurus breviceps. Next base: position 27,497,963 of record NW_027185712.1, read on the forward strand.
ATTTTTACTGCATCATGATCTGAAAAGGATGCATTTAATATTTCTGCCTTTCTGCACTGAATTGTGAGGTTTTTATGCCCTAATACATGGTCAATTTTTGTGTATGTGCCGTGTACTACTGAAAAGAAGGTATATTCCTTTTTTATCCCCATTCAGTTTTCTTCAGAGGTCTACCATATCTATCTTCTCTAAGATTCTATTTACCTCCTTAACTTTCTTGTTTATTTTTAGGTTAGATTTATCAAGCTCAGAGAGAGGCAGATTGAAGTCCCCCGCTAGTATAGTTTTACTATCTGTTTCTCCCCTCTAACTCCCTTAACTTCTCCTTTAGGAATTTGGATGGCATACTGCTTGGTGCATAAATGTTTAGTGATATTGCTTCATTTTCGATGGTGCCTTTTAACAGGATATAGTTTCCTTATTTCTTTTAATTAGATCTATTTTTGCTTTTGCTTTGTCTGAGATAAGGATTGCTACCCCTGCTTTTTTTTACTTTAGCTGAGTCATGATATAATGTACTCCAGCCTTTTACCTTTACCCTGTGTGTATCCCTGTTTCTAATGTGTTCTTGTAAACAGCATATTGTAGGATTATGGTTTTTAATCTATTCTGCTATCCACCTCCATTTTATGGGAGAGTTCATCCCATTCACATTCACAGTTGTCATTACTATTTGTATCTTTCCTTCCAATCGATTCCCTCCCCTGTTTATGCTTTCATTTTTCCCCTTCTCCCTTCCTCCCCTTAAGAGTTTTCCTTTTGACCACCACCTCCCTCAGTATTCCTTCCTTATCAGCCCCCCTCCCTTTTCTTATCCTTCCTCCTTACTACTTCTTCCGTCCCTTTTAGCTCCCCCCCCCTTTTTTGCCCCTCCCCCCCCCCCACTGCCTGTAGGGTATGATAGATAGATTTTTATACTTAACGTCGTATGTTATTTCTTCCTCAAACCAAGTTTGATGAGAATAGATGTATAGTCCTCCTCTCCCTCCCCTCTTTCCCTCTATTATGATAAGTTTTATGTCTCTTCTCAATAGGGTCCTATACTTAACTGATTATGTTATTCCCTCCTTACACCAGAACCAATGAGGGCAAAGCTCATATAATGGTCATCTTCCCTTCTTTCCCTCTACTATAATGTTTTTATGCCTCTTTGTGTGGCATAATTTACACTTTGCTGCTTCATTCTTTCCTCTTCTTCCATTGCAGTCCTTTGCATTCTTTAATAAGGTTTTTTTAATCATCATTTTGTGTAAATTATACCCACACCCTCGATTTATCTATATCCCTTTTAGATGTCACCATAAGTATAGAATTCTCAATATTAACAGGTATCAGCTTCCCATATAGGGATGTAAAGAGTTTGCTCTTATTTAAATAACAAGTTGTGTGTGTGTGTGTGTGTGTGTGTGTGTGTGTGTGTGTGTTTCCTATTTACCTTTCTATGTCTCTCTTGAGTCTTGTAATTGGAGGATGAATTTTCCATTGAGCTCTGGCTTTTTCATCAGGATGGTCTGGAAGTCTGTTATATCATTGAATGACCATTTCCTTGCCTGGAAGATTATGTTCAGTTTCACTGGATAGGTGATCCTTGGTTGTAACTGAGCTCTTTTGCCTTGCAGAATATCATATTCCAGTCCCTCCAATCTTTCAAGGTAGAAGCTAGCAGATCCTGTGTGATTCTCACTGTAGTTCTGTGATATTTGAATTGTTTCTTTCTGGCTGCTTTTTTATCTGATAGATCTGGAATTTGGCTACAACATTTCACAGACGTTTCAATTTGGGAGCTCTTTCAGGAAGTGTCTAGTGGATTATCTCCATTTCTATTTTACCCTCTGGTTCTAGGATCTCAGGTCAGTTTTCCTTGATGAGCTCTTGGAAAATGTTGTCCAGACTCATTTTTTTCATCATGATTTCCCAGTAGACCAATAATTCTCAGATTATCTCTCCTGGATCTGTTTTCCAAGGCAGTAATTTTTCAATTGAGATATTTTACCTCTTTTTCTAATTTTTCATTCTTGGTGTTTTGTTTGACTGATTCTTGGTGCCTCATAGAGTCATTAGCTTCAATTTGGTTGGTTCTGATTTTTAACGAATTATTTTCCTTGGTTAGTTTTTGAAGCTCCTTTTCCATATGTTCAGATTTTATTTTTAGTTCACACATTTTTCTTTTTAAGGAGGTGTTTTCTTCATTGTAATGTTTTTTTCTAATATCACAATTTTTAAAAGAATTATTGAAAAGTTCTTTTTGAGCTCATCTAAGAATGATTTCTGGGCGAAAGACCAGTTCATATTCCCTGTTGAGGCTTCAGCTCTGGGTGTGGAGTCAATACTGTCTCCTTCTGAATTTGGTTTGTCGCTTTCACAATAATAGGATTCTAGAGTCTTTGTCTTTGCAGTCTGTTTTTTACCCATTTTGAGGCAGGTCCTTAGCCACGCCCTTCCTCTAGGGTTCCTAAGCCTTTACTGTTTAAAATTTTGTTCTGGGGCAATAATTACTGTGTTTTCAATGTCAGAGGGGGGATTGGAACTGCTGGGGTTCACTCTGCCATCCTGGTCCCCTGATGCATCAGATCCCAGCCTTGCAGTGATACGCCTGGGAATGGCCCTTGCGGTTGGTGGGTCACCTTGCCGCCATGTTGACTGGGCCTCTCCGATATAGAGTATCTTGGAGGAAGAATGTCAGTGAGGCCAGTGTCACTGTATTGCAGACAAAGTAGAGGGGGATAAGGTAGAGAAAGACTGGAAAGGTAGGAAGAGACCATGCTATGAAGAGCTTTAATAGCTAAGCAGGATTTTATATTTGATCTTTGAGATGGTAGGGAATCACTGCAGTTTATTGAATAGGAGAATAACATGGTCAGACCACTTTAGAAAAATTCAATTTGGCAACTGAATGGAGGGTAAATTTGATTGGAGAGTGACTTGAGGCAGGGAGACGTACTCTCTCACTCTGTCTTTATACATACATATGTATTTATGTATATATTTATACATATATACACACATAGGCATATTTACACATGTACGTATATTGTGAACATAGAATTGACAGACTTTGGCAACAGATTGGACATGGAGGGCAAGAGAGAGGAGGAGCTGCAAATGTCAGAACTTGTAACAGCTTAAATATATGAGCTGAGTGTGAGTTTGAAGTCTGTGAAGACCCCAAGATTGCAAACTTGTTTGTGCCTTCAGCAGTAATGGGGAAGTTAGGAAGAGAGGAGGGTTTGAAGGGAAAGATAAGTCCTCAGTTTTAGGCTGTTTGATTTTTAGATGGCTACAAGACCACCGATCATGATGTCCAAAGAGTAATTTGGTAATGGGAGAATGGAGATCAGGAGAAAGATTAGGGGTGGACAGATAGATCTGGGAAGTATTGCCATAAAGATGATTAATTCAGTTCATTGGAGGCACTGTGACCATCAGTTGTAATAGTATAGAGGGAAAGGAAAAGCCACGGAGAGACCCTTGTGGGACACTCCTGGTTAGTGGTGTAAGTTGTATGAAGATCCGGCAGAGGAAACTGAGAAGGAACAGCCAGAGACCACTGCATCGTTTGTAGCCTTTACATAGATGTTATAAAAGTATCACAGTTGTTAAGTACCCGCAAAAACCTAGAGAGCAGCATCCAGAGAAAGGAGATGATTGACTGACTGCTAAATCTAATGCTTCAAGGTCTTTTGGAAGGCATTTGCTAAAGGTATGGATGGTATGAGTCATCAGCATTTATATTTTTTTTCTTTTTCAGCAATGTTTCCCAGAAACAAAATTGTTTTAAACCTTTATATTTAAGATGTAAAACAGTTTATAAAAGTGATATGCTTTTAAGACACACTGAAGATTTGTATCACCAGCTTATCTGAGAGTAGTCTTTAGAGATTAACTGCCTTTAAAAACCAAAACAAAAAGTTACTTAAATATCATCTGAGTGCTATAGATTTTATTAGTGTTCTTTTGTCTTTTATTGTGACTTTTTAAGAGTACTTTAAAGTGAATGAAAATAGCAAACCAGTTGTATAACCTATAAGATGCTATGTAAATGTAAGTTATTAGCAGCATCATTATCATATTTAATAATCAGTGTATCTCATGGAACAATGGAAGTAGTGTGATCTGTGGATCTCTGGAGATCGAGGAGTTGTCATGAGCTATCCAAATTTGAGTCATAACAGACAGTCATTTTGTGACAATGGGCAGTTCATTTAACCCCTGGTTAGTCTGTTCCCTCATCTCTAAAATGGTAGTAATTATACTTGTCTAGCTCACAAGGTTGTTGTGAGAATCAGATAAGATAGACAGTTGCCATATAAATTTTCAAGCTCTATACCAGTCTTTCTGTATACTCTATACCTTTCTTAATAATAATTATCCTGTTTGAAATTCCCTAAGAAGATAAGTAGGGAAAATGAAGAAATATAAAATGTAAAAAGAAGGGTATAATTATAAACTATATATGTAAGTAAGTGATGGCCAACTTCAGATAGTAATAGACAAGCCAGAATTTTGAAACTTGACTTCTCAAGTTATAGTAGAATCTATAGTCTTATATTTTGCTAGTTTCTTTAGAGTAAAATTTTGTTATGGTGCCCATTCAGAATTTGTTATCCTAAAAGGTATGAAAATTAAAAAAAGACTTTAGTTCTTTGCTACTAAATAGAAATTATCCCCGTATTGGTCTCTCTGTGTTACTATTTACAAGGTTTTTTTTTTGTTGTTTTACTTCACTGTGTTTAATTTTTTTTTATAAGACTGTAGGGCATAATGATGTCACTTGGATTCATAGGGATAAATCTGGAATGAACCTTAAATGTCATCTAGTCTAACTCATAATTTTGTAGGTGTGTAAATGAAACCCAGAAAGTTGAAATAATTTTCCAGCGTCCTATAGGTAGTATAAGTGAGGAAACAAAACTGAAATTTATTAGCAAGACATGCATTTGCAAAACAGATCATGTCCAGAACCTCCTCAGTAGGCACAAAGGCCCCAAGCAAAGAAATCACAAAAATTTTATAATGAAGTGAATGCAAAAATAGAACAGGCATTATATAGTAGACAGAAATAAAATAGGATGTAGTTATATAGTTGATAGAAGTAGAACAGGATTAGATTGAGTCATCCTGTCTGTTTCTTATTGGTGGTAAGGACTGGGATTTCCCAGGTCTTCAGGATGCTGACTGGTATGTATCCACCTGCATTTTGCAGAGCAGTTACAGGTGCTTATTTCTTTGAAATGACATTATATACAGGAAAACTTTAACTCAGGAAAACAAAGCTTAACTGAAAAAGTTATATATAATATTGACAATGATAAAAATTGAGTTGTTTTGGTTCTCTCAGCTGCCACCCACACATATCATACTAATACTTTATTTAACACAAGATTTTGTGTTTTATTTTTGTCAATTAATTGTTCTTGTCTTTACTGAATATAAATGTAATGAATTGCTTTTACATTTTTAATACAGCACTTAGCACATCCTTTGCTTCATGCTATTCTCTCTGAACTGAAAATTCACAAGACATCCTTGGATCATACTTACATCCATGCTCTCTGCAGAGTGTATGTTGGAATATGTCGACAGCTGGGAGACTTGGAGAGAGCCCGACTATTTTGCTATGACTTACTGAAGGAAGGTATGTTGATAGACTGTAACACTATCTTGGAAATATGCTCTAAGTCAGTTAATGAACATTTATTAAGAGCCTGCTATGTTCCCAGGGATTGCCTTAAGTTCTAGAGATAGAAATACAAATTAAAACAAAGACAAGCTCTGCCCTCAAGGAGCTTACCATGTAATGGTGAATGTAACACAAAAGGAAGCTGAAAAGCTGGGGGTAGGGAGTGGGTGGAGGGACCTGGCCCAAGGGGACAAGAGAGAGAGTGTTTCTGTGAAGTCCAAAAGCTCTGTTACTGGTGGGAAATGTGGAGAAAACTGTGCTGAGCCCCCTCTTTAAAAGGAGGCCCAGGAGCCCATGGTCCTGCCCTCCAGTCCTAGGGTTCAGTCAGAAAGACAGAGGGCATTGATGAGATGTGAAAAACAGGCAGATTTCAATCTTGCAGGATAATGAGATAGCCCAGTGATGGATTTCTTGGGAAAGGAGAGCAGAATGAAGAGGTCCAGAGAATTTCAAAAGTGGAGTAGCTGGTGGGAAATGGGTAGCTTTCCTTACATTCTTACTTTCCTTTTTACTTTATTCTAGGAAAACGTTTTTATAATTAATTTATTTATATCTCTTTCTTGTTGTATACTTGTGAAAGGATATAAAATTATCCTCTATGTCCAGTTTTCTACCTAGCAAATATGTCTGTGATTTAAATGCATATGACATTAGCACAGTTTGTATTTAAATAAATATTACTCAACACTTGTGTCTATTGGTTTGGCTTTCTTTTCTCGGCACATTTAGGAAACACTGTGCTTGATGTAAAATAATGACGCACCATTTGAAGCACGTGACAGTTGAAATGTTTTATCACTCATCAAGAGAGAAGCCTATAATTAGATAGCTTTCCCAGTCCCCAATTTTCCTCATCTGTAAAACTGAATAAGATGGCTTCTGAGATTTCTTCCAGCTCTAGATCTATGGTCTTGTAATTGAATAAAATGAGGATCTTAGATTAGAGTTGCCTACACACTGAAGAAGAAAAAAAATGATTAGCATGAGAGCTGGCCTTGAATTATTCTTTCATCAATGATTGCTTGACATCTGCTCTACCCTTAAATGTCTTATCATTCATCAGATTATTAAAGATAGCCTGGATTATATCATCTACAATAAAATGTTTAGAAACTTTTTTGTTAATTAACTATAACATGCTATATGAATGTAAGGTTTGGGTATTTTATCCAAAAATATAATTTCTTTTTACCAAGATTTATCTTCTTCATGTCTCAAAGCAATCTCTAGGGCCAGTATAAATTCAGGTGAAAACAAATCATTTGTCCATGATTGTAATAGCCCTTTGAATGAAGCTGCCGTGTTTAACTGCTTCTGACTGCCAGTGTGAATTAAAATAGACATCTGAATGCTATAGCTATAGATGCAATGTAAGTTGCCCATCTCAAGACTTTTTCTGTTTGTTTTGTGTGAGTTTTATAAAGAACGCTTGCATATATGACCTATTCATTGTTAGACTGATGGTACTCATCTTTTCTAGAATTATACCCCTTTGCTTGTCTTTTTTTTTTCTTTTGCCCTTTCTAAAGATGCTCTCATGATAATTTTTCAGCATTAAGGTAAATTAAAATTTATTTTGTGAATTTCAGTATATAACTTGGGTATAAGAGAACCCAGGTTGGAAAACTTTGGGTTCAGTCTTTAAAATGTAAATTTGTTATTATTAACTCTTTTATCTTCATTTTTATAGCATAATTTTTATCCCAGGATGTCATTCTACCACTGACATGTTCCTTTAATGGTGTACATGTATGCTTATGAAAGTCAAGCTAATTCTGTATTTATTTTAAAGAAAGATAATTAAATGATTTTTTTTCCATTTAAGACATTTAAGCCCAAATATAAATTATTTCACAAATACTAAATCTTTTGTATTATCAGTACCTTCTTTGGTGCAGAAGTGCATTGGTAAATGAGGGGTTGATATCCTTTATTATTGTGAAAAACAAGTTTTCATTTTTTACGGTCTGAATCATATTTTTGAAGAGAAAGGTATCCCTTTTTCTCCTAGACAGTTTAGAACAGAAAATGTTCTTTGAAGGGTGGTTCTGGCCATTTCTTGGTATGGCAGGAAATGGTGCTAATTTTCAAGTCCAAGGCTTGGATTCAAATTCCCTCTCAACTGCTTATCCAAGTGACCTTGGGCAAGTCATCTAAGAAGTTTCCTGATCTCTAAAATGATAGGGTTCTGCTAGATGATTTCTGAACATCTGTCCCTAGTTTATGAACACCTGATTAGAAATCCAGAAAATAACCATAGACTTCCCAGTATCTGTTTTCTTGAAAGAAGAAATTTCTTTTAAAAATAGAAGTTATGATGAGCTTTTTGTTTTATGACCTAACAAGAGTCAGACTTAAAAAAAAAATCCTCAGATTTTTGCTTCTATTCTAACCATTGCTAAATATTTTTATTTTACAGTCATCTTAAAATGCCATTGTATTTGATCATAATAAATTGGTTTTGTGATTATATAGAAGGAATAGTTGTAGTTTCTTCAAGGTGAAGATAATTGAATCAGTAACACTACTGCCCTAGTTTAATTACTTTTCACACATACTTCTCCTTTGTATGCACTAGATCTACTTTGGAGACAGATTTTTTTAAAGCAAATTATCCTTCAAATAATTTTATTTGCTACTGTACTAAATATCACCCCCCAAGGGCCTTTTTGGAAGAGAATTGGTAGGCTGCAGAAACTGGATTTGTCAAGCAATTCCCTTAGTAATATCCCATCTACTTTGTATAAATATGGTTTAAGTCCTGCATCGGATTTATTTAAGCAAATTGGCTCTTACCATTTATTTTCCATTTTAAGAGAAAAGATTGTTTAAAAAGAAAAGAATGCCTGAGGCTGGGGACTTAACCCCTACATCCTATGTATTAGAAAAAAAGGAATGGAAAATTATTTGTAATTGCTGTATAGTTGATAAGTTATAAGGGTTTCTTGTGCTTTTTGTGTCTCTTTTAGATTTTCCCGAGTCTGATAAATTAACTTTATTTATTGCAAACATATGGCATGATATATTCACCTTCCAAGGAGTAATTAATAAAGCAATGCAGCTGGTTGTCCGGCAACGTGCTAAAGGAGACGTTCTGAACTGTTTGATTACATATCTCAATTGGGAAAAGGTATGCTGTATTTTTACTGCACTTTTTAATTGTAGAGCTTGCCTCTGTTAAAAGCTATTAAGGGGTCCCCTGAAGTTGTCTTTTTGAGTTGCCGTATTTTTCAGAAATTATGGGTCCCCAGTATGCAGGAGGCCTTAAATGTGTCAAGAACAAGCCTTTCTCCTTTCCCCCACTCCCACTACCTTCGCACCCCAAGCTGGGTCCCCTTTGTGAACTTGGGAGGCAAGACAGGCACTAGCCAGTCTGTGCCAGACTAGGAAGATGCTTGTGCCACTGGAATCCCTTCTGTCTTCATAGTCTAGCAGGCCCCGAGGGAAAAGAATGGCACCTTTGCTATCACCTTGTTCCTTCTCTTCAAGAGGGGTTTTGTCCTTTTTCCTGCCTTTCACTTCCCATACCATGCCCCTTCCTGTTTTCTCCTCCTTTGGTTGTACTGTCATATATCTGCAAACTTCTGTAAGAAGTATGAACTCTTTGGGTTCCACACACATTCTTTTCTCTTGTAATAAATTTGGTTTTCACATACGTCTCATGACATTGTGATTGCCTGTTGACACCTCTAAAGACTTATATAATGTCATCTTTTATTTTTCCTGTTTATTTATATACTCACAGCTCACAGTTTTGGTATCTTTGATTTTCATACTGGTATTTGAACATATCGAATTAATTAGCTCCCCTGTCCTGTAATGTCATTGGCCTTTTATGTTATTGCATGATTTTTATTAATGGGTTTAAGGATATGTTATCAATAAGATACACACAGTTATAGCACTTTGGTGGATATTTAAGACAAATTCAGAGAACAATAATAGTCTCTTAAATTGTGTTCTTGATAAAGATTTCCTACTTTAATGGTTTGTTATGTATTTGAATTACTTATTAGCTGTTGTTGAATTATACATTTACACACATAGAAATACATTAGTAGACACGTAGAATAAACGTAGCACCAGATTTTAACTGAGAGGTCCTGAGAAGTTTTGCAATTGGGGGGGAAAGCGGGGAGGTGGGAAGCTATATGATTATGGGCAAGTAATTTAACTTCCATCATCTTTAGTTTTCTCATCTGTAGATTGTAGGAGTTGTAGTAGAGTGGATGTTTCTAAATGGTTGAAATCTATGATCATTTGATCCTGTATATTATTTCAGTTTTTCAATCAGTTATAAAATCTCAGTTATACAGAGAACTGTTGATAAAAAAGTTACTTATTTAAGGAGTATAGATGCTAGATGATGTCAAGAAAAGGGAGATTCTTTTCAACATCAAGAAGTTGACTCTACTTTTTCCATGGATTCATCTCCCCTTTTTTTTTTCCCTTCAGTATTTTGGGGATAAAGTTGTTAAAATTGTAATTATCAAGTTCATTTTGTTTCTTCACACAATTCTCAGTTTGGCTCCATTTTACCCTTCAAGCCTTATAACCCATGAATCCTCTTTTCACATTCTTCATTTTGGCATTCTTGGTCTTCCTTACACATAATGGTCCATGTCTCTTCTGTATGCTTTTAAAGTGCTCATTCCTCATTTTTTAAGTTCTTGGCCCCACCACCTTCACCTCATAAAATTACTTCTTTCAAGATTGAACTCATGAAACCTTTGCTGATTGTCCCTTCCCAAACACTTCCCCCCACCACCCCTGTGCTGTTCTCTCTATATGTATGTATCTGTTGTCTCTTCAGATAGCATATGTGCTTGTTGAGGTCAGAGATTATCATTTTTGTCTTTTTTTCTCCAGCAGCTAGCATAGTGTATGACCCATAGTGCTAACTTAATAGATGGTTTTTGATTCATTGGTGTGTGGATCTTGGAAGAAAATTACAAAATATTTCCAGTTTCAAAAGAATCTAGCTAAAATCAGTTGTAAATGGTAACTTCATGACTAATTTACTAAAGACAAAGTGAATTCAGAAAGGAGTTTGTAATCATTAATATCTTGTAAGAATCTAATTACATATATCACCATCTATCATTGATCTAAAGCTGGAATGGATCTCAGAGGCTATCCAAATTAGGCTCTTCATTTTATAGTTGAAGAAACTGAGACTCAAGGAAATTTCTAAAGTAAATGACAAAATATAAAAATTGTTCTTAGATGAAGGAAATACTTTAAAAAAGATATTTTAGCAACAAATTTCACCATTTCTATAGAGGATTTTTTAGAACAACTATTATTTAGTAAGAACTACAACTGACTTGAGTTTTATATTCTACCTATCCTTGCTTTTGCTCATCCTTTTTTTTTTAGAACAGAAACTTTAGAGTTGTCTGTCTTAATAATTTTTGGTACTATATAGAATAACTACTTCCAATTTTTGGTATAGCTGCTTCCAGCAATAACAGATCATTTATCACACTTTACCTTCCCATGTTATTTGATTCTTATCTATGTTCTACTAGATGATCGTCATAGAAAATCTGCTGATCTCTTGAGACTTCCCTCACATACTTGGGACCTAGATCATGTTTTCTTCATGTTTCATATAATATGGGCAATACAAAATCTGTCATCTTCTTTTCCTTTGTATTACTATATAATTGGTCCATGTTTTTTTTTTTTTACTATCATACATTCTTCTGATGACATATTTTATGGCCCCTCTTCTGTTTTGTATTATAGCCTGTAGCCTACTCACATCCATAATAGACTTATTCATTTCTCTTAGAATAATCTTCAACTTCAGTTTTTTACAGTGCAGTATTCTATGACTTACAGCCATTCAACAGAAAAACATTAGTAGTGCAAAGATACACCTTTCTGCAGTTTCTTAAGGAAAATCCAGTCCACTTACTCTTCATTTCTGGACCCATATGCTGATAAAAATAACCCAGTGGGATGGACAATAAACATTCCTCATCTACTTGTTTTTTATCCTTTGTAGAAAAGTTAGATCAAACTCCTTTTTTGAAAAGTTTTGCAATTATCTTGGACTTGATGTAATAGTCACAGTATCATTTATGAGTAGGAGCATTTGGAGGACCTTGTCTGTTTTTTTCATTTAAATATCCTTTAAGTAAGAACTCTGTTTAGTTATATCTCTTGTGATTCTTTCTTTCTTGTTTTCTTTTATTTTCAACGTTTATTTATAAGGATTTTGAGTTCCAAATTGTCTTCCTCCAGCCTCTTTCCTACCCATTTGAGCAGGCAAGCAGTATTACATCAGTTATACTTATGAAGTCAAGCAAAACCTATATCCATATTAGCCATGTTGATTCTCCCCTTCCTTCTCCCCCCCCCCCAAAAAAAACAAGAAAAATAAAGTGAAAAATTATGCTTTTGTTTGTATCCAAAATTGGCCAGTTCTCTCTCTGCAGATTATTTTCATCAAAGTTCTTTAAAATTATCTTGGATCATTGTCTTGATCAGTAACTAAGTCTTTCACGGTTGATCATCATTAGAACAGTTCTATTATTGTGTACAATGTTCTGATTCTGTTCACTTCACTCTGCATCAGTTCATATCAGTCTTCCCAGGTTTTCCTAAAACCATCCCACCATTTCTTATGACACAATAGCATTCCATCACAATCATGTACTGCAACTTCTTCCAGCTGTTCCCCAGTTGATGGGCATTCCCTCAATTTCCAGTTCTTTGCAACTATAAAAAGAGCTACAATAAATATTTTTGTACAAATAAGTACTTTTCCTTTTTATTTGATGTCTTTGGGATACAGACCTAGTAGTGGTATTGCTGGGTCAAAGGGTATATATAGTTTTATAGCCCTTTGGCCATAGTCCCAAATTGTTCTTCAGAATGGTTGGACCAGTTCACAACTCTACCAAGAGTGCAGTAGTATCTTCACTTTTCCATATCCCTTCCAGCATTTGTCATTTTCCTTTTCTGTAACATTATCTAGTACAATAGTTGCGAGGTAGTACAATTAATACTTTAAACAATAAAACTAAGGTCTCTTCCAGCTCTAGATTTATGATTCTGTGAAGCAGTTCAGCCAATTCCTCCATTTTCCTTTCCATAGAAAATCTTTGAGCATGTTTTCAATTAGGAGCAACTTCCCTTTGTCTTCTCTTTCCATATATTGTGAGAATGTCAAAAATAATATGATTGAGTTGAGTTCCTTCAGGAATGTGTCCATTGGTCTTTGTGAAAGGAACTCATATTTAGAAAACCAGTGTCTAAGTTAATAATTTTAGATGATAAGAAAACTGTGATCTTAAACACTTTCTGTCCCCTTTCCTGCTAGCAATTCTGCCATTATCACTGGAGGCACATAAAACCAAGCGCCATTTTCTATTTTTCTTTGTTTTATTGGTTATTATGACCAAAGAATTCATCATTAAGCCTCTAACCTACTAATGATGAGACACTCTGAGCTAGGGAGGGCGGGTCCTCAGAAACTAGATATATTCTGATGATAGGATTGTACTCAAGACCCTTCCACCTTGATAAGAACCTACCAAAGCTGCCACTTAGCTGGCATAGGCTTCAAGGAGTCATGAGTTACCCCTGTGCCATAAGTGACATATTAGAATAGGAATTAGTGGAGTAGTATGTATGATAGCATGTATAAAATTATAAAATTTTAGATTGAAAGGGATCTTAGAAAACAGTAGCTATGAACATAAAATTAAGGTTCTAGATGTTTTCTTGAACCACTTCCTGGTCCTATTCTAAAGCTAAAACGTGACCTGGCTAAAAATGCATTTGCTAGCCTATTTTGATAAATGTACTGACAGCTTAATGTTTTGCTCATTTAACTGACAAATTAGGATTACCAGTATATGGAATGTATATTTAACATAAAATTTTGCCTCAAAAAGAAGAATAAATATAAGCAACTTTACCAGGTTAAATGTTCTGATTTCCTAACAGCCCAAATGAAAACTATAGTCATTGGTGAAAGCCAGTAAAGTCTTATGAATATGGTTAGTGCATTATAAGGAGGCCTTGGTAAGATCATGACAAACCAAGTATCCATATAGACTTGTCCCAATTATTGTCATTATTTGGTCCCCCAAAAACATTACTTTAAGCAAAACTACTTTGAAGGAATCAGTTAATTTGAAAGGGATAATAGTATAAGTGGACAACCATTTTTATACCAGGTTTTTGCAACCTTATAATTGGATTTGGTCATAATGTAGTGATAATACTTTTATAAAATGTTGTTAGTTGGGACAACCACATGTAGATCATTCTGAACTAGAAAAATTGTGCAAAATACAAATGATTTTCCTACAAACACATTATGTTTTCATTCTTCATAAAGTATTCTACATTGAAATGTTTTCAGGTGAACAACAAGTAGTTAAAATAATGCTGAGATTACCAGAATTAGTCTTGATTATGGAATGAAACCATTACAGAATTAAACTTTAAAAGAATTTTTTTTAATTTACAATATTAAGTGATTCAATCTGGCTCATTATTAAAGATTGTAGTTCAGTGAGATTAAAGATGGATTAAAAATCAGCTGAAACCATAGGTGGGTTAATATCTATAAGGATTATTCTGTAAGATAAAATATTTAAGCCTTGTTATATGTTTTACATTGGATAGACATTGTATTATGGTAGAATCTTGTCTGGATCAATTTCTGCTGCTTTGTAGGGGGAAAAAGTTTTTCAAATTATCACTGGATTGTGTTGTCACAATAATAGCAATGGGTGGAAGGTTGGAGGTGGAAATTAAACTGTTTATTCCTACTAAACTTTATAGTAAACATAAGGGAACATAATTCTGATTTTAAGATTATTCCATTTATGGAAAGAGAATGTTGGGACCTTCAATCAAGTGATTGATCATCTGGCCATTACTCAGATGCTTTGGAAATACTAGCCCAAAGAATAAGTTGTATATTTTGCTATAGCTGGAACTCTCTTAAATTTTATTGTATTTTTCCATTTCCTAGACTTCCTCCTTAGATGTTAGCATGATGATCTCCCAGCTGCTTTTGACAATACAATTATGTCCTAAAATGGAATTTCACTTAAGTGAGAAATTTGGTGAAGACTTAAATGATGACTTGTGGGAATATATATTTGCCCTTGATCTACTCTGCTGTCATCAGAAATGGGTTTGGACACATGATAATATCATAAGGTATAGTATTGCTTTGCTAAATAATACACATAAAAGTGATAAAATCAATAAACTTTCTCACTTGGAAGTTACTTCATAGACAAAAATAAATTTTTAGGGTACTAATACCACTTTTACTGTGTATTGTGTTAGTCCAGTGCCTGACACATTGGTAAGTGCTTATTAAATGCTTGTTGACTATTCTATATGAATAATAAATTGTTCTGCAGGGAATATAATACAGGTAGACCCTGCTTATTGTGCAGTTGGTATATAAAAATTCAGACATTACAAAACCAATAAGCCAGGAAAGCACTTCTTTACATTAAGAGTTCACCCTATTGTGTTTTGAAATAGTGAGGATTTTATATTCATTTCAAATTATTTGAATTGCAAAAATTCACTTTTTACCTACTTGCAAATAGTTTTATTGCATAGTTTAAAGTGCACTTGTCTTTTCAGACAACCATGTGACAACCTTTAATACAACTTAAGAATGGTGAGTGAAGGGTATTTGTTACCATTAGAGAGGGTCCAATCTAAACTTAGCTTAATCTTCAGAGTTCTTCCTCAGAAGAGAGTGCTTCTACCAACTATTTGTAACTAATGATGTTTTAGGGTAATTCTTAACTAACTATTTAAGATAGATTCTTGATTTGGTAAATTTTAGGGGGTTCGTGCTTTAATTATCTCTTGATTTCATAGTAAAGAGCTATGGCCTGTCATGGATAAATGGATAAAGCACAGAAAAGGACATTTGAACATCGAATACACTCCAGATATTATTGTAGCATTGATACTCAGGCTAATTGGTGAGTTTTTGCTGGTGTTATCATTCATTGTCTTTCGTGTGATTTTTTTTTTTTCAGCACAAAATCTATTTAATGTAAGTTGTTTCTAAATTTAGGCTACTTTAGGTTACCTGTTGCATTGACTTTTGTTTTTAAGATGTTTAAGCTGGAAGGAAATTAGCATATTTACTTTTCTAAAATATTTCTTTTTCCTTTCTTTGTTTTCTTATCTATACATGAAGGGGAAATAATTCCTGTAGTTTCTTAAGAAGAAGAAAATTTACAGGAAAGAGGGACAGGCGGCAAAGAGAAGAATTAAAAAGAGAGAAAAAAAAGACAGAAACCTTTTTTCAGTGCTGGAAGGAGATACTTCTAATGAATACTCTTAAAGATTAAGAGAGAGAGAGCTATTAAAAAAGGGAGATGGGTATCTTATAATGGGTATTATGTGCAGGGATTAGGTGCTGAGAGAGACCACTTGCTCATCCTGCCACAGGAAAAGGTAAGTCAGAGCTGCCAAAAACAGCTGATACACAGGAGAGTGGGAAGGCTTGGTCTCAGGGAAAAGATTTTGAGGCCAGTAGGAAAAAATGACCAAGGGGTGAGCGTATGTCAGTAATGAACTTCACAATCAAGGATATAGGAAGACTCTTACCATGAGGAAATATTCTCTTTATACCCTGCAGGAATTAATAATTTTCTAAGAGTGAAACACAATAGGAAAAAGAAGGAGGGGGTGGGGGAAAGAGCAAGTTCTATAAGGCAATAATAAACTGTTTGAAAGAGAGAACCAAAATTGGTACTTCAAAAATTTTAATTCTATGACAAATATAAAGAATAAAAAAAGACTAAATCTAAAGGTCATGAACCAGAGAATTTAAGAAAAAGATAAAAAGGTAAGATAAATGATGATAGTGAGGGAACAAAATCCTTAATAGAAAATGAATAACTTTCATATATAATGATGACCAGCTGCTGTTTGTCTTTATTGAAGATAAAATAAGAGGGAATCAATGCATATATACTACCAATCAAATACATGTATTCCTACACACATATATTACTTACTCTGGTCTTAGCACTGTTCTCTGTAATGGAAGATAACAAAAACAAATATTCCCTTTGCTTGGGGAGCTCGCATGCAACCAGATGAAACAACATAGACATATATTAAATAAACACAAAATAAATACATAGTAATTTTATGGGGAAAGACACTGAACCTCGAGGGATCAGGATAGGCTTAATGTAGGAACTGGTCCTTGGCCTGAATTTTGAAGAAAACAAGGGATTCTCAGTCACTAAGCATAAACACCTGCTATGTGTCAAATACTTGGAGATACCAAGAATGAAACAATTTCTACTCTTAAGGAACTTACATTCTAATGGGGAATAAGATAACAAGTGTGCATGTGTATGAGATGTATATACAGAGTAAGTATAAAAGAAATACAAATAAATATAAAATAGTTAAATACAAGGTGATTTGAGAGAGAAGACAATAGCAGTTTTAGGGGGGTGGGGAAGGATCAGGAAAGCCTTCATCTAGAAGGTAGTGCTTTACCTGTGTCTTAAAAAGGATTTTATGAAAAAAAGGTAGAAGAAGTGCATTCCAGGTATGGGACATAGCCCATGTAAAGGCATGGAAATGGGAGATAGAGTATAACGTGTGAGTAATTTTTATAAAGTTAGTTTGGATTGGGTGAAGGGGAGTAGCATAAGGCTAGAAAGATAGGTTAAAAGTAGTTGTGAAGGGCTTTAACGTTCTGAACAGAGAAGTTTGTACTTGAGTCTAGAGGTAACAGTGAGGCTCTGGAATTCAGTGCATAAGGGAATGGGATGTGCTTTAGGAAAAATTGTTTTGGCAGCTGGGTGGTGAATGGACTTGGGAGAGACTTGAGAAAAGGAGACCAATTAGGCCTTGTAATACACTGATGGCCTTGTGAATGTAGAAACGTGTGATGTGGGGGGTCAAAATCATTTTGACTTGCAGCTGAAGTATTTTGAGGAGTTAAGGGTGAAGCAAGCACTGTTGTATACCTAGTAACTGGAAAGAAAGTGGAATCTCTTAACAGAAATATAGATGATCAAAAGGGTAGGTGTGAGAGGAAAGATGAGTTCTGTTTTTAACTGGTTGAGTTTGGGATACCTACAGGACCTTTGGTAGAAATTTGAAATATGAGTTTGGTCATGTATGCCTATCACTTAGTGAAAAGAGTAGGACTAGGTATATAGATAGATATATTGATCAGTAAATACATAGGTACTTTAATACACACACACACGTATGCCCTTCTCTGCACTTTGACGAAGGGGCATATATAGTGGTCCAGCAAAGGAGACAGAACAAAAGTAGGCAGGCAGGTAGGAAAATGATTGAGAGAGCCATGTCTTTTTTTTTTTTTTTGAGGGGGGATGGTAGGGCAATTGAGGTTAAGTGACTTGCCCAAGGTCACATGGCTAGTTCTATGTTAAGTGTCTGAGGCCAAATTTGAACTCAGGTCCTCATGACTCCAGGGCTAGTGCCACTATTCACTATTCACTGTGCCACCTAGCCACCCCAATCGAGCCATATCTTGAAAACCTAATAATAAAGTGAGTATCTAGAAAAATGAGAGTGGTCAGCATTGTCAAATTTTGCAAGGATATGACGAAAACAGAAAGACATTTCTGTTCAGATTTAGTAAATATGCCAAATATACTATTGGTCACTTTGGTAAGAGCAGTTTTATTTGAATAATGAAGTCTTAAGCCAGATTGTAAAGTTAAGAAATGAGAGGAGAGAAAATGATCAAGTTTGCTGGTTTGGTTTATCTAATTACTGAGCCAAGTAATTATTAGTTTAAAGCAAGCCTGGAAACTCAAAAGAAGTGGGAAGCGAATATATTAATTTAATAATTCTCCTAAGAGGGGCGGCCAGGTAGCAAGTAAGAGCACCAGCTCCAGTGTTGAGAAGACCTGGAGATCGAATCCCGGGCTCAGACACTTAGCACCCACCTAGAAACACCTGGCCGTGTAACCTTGAGCAAGTTACTTAACCCCGATTGCTTAAAAAAAAAAATTCTCCTAAGAAGGAACACTATCTAAATTATACTTCATAGAGTCTATGCTGATGTTGACCATCATTTGCTTAGCAAATGATGAAATTAAGGATTGTAGATTCAAACAACAATAGCATTAGAAAAATAGAAATTCCTTTTATTTCATACAAAG
Source organism: Petaurus breviceps papuanus (assembly GCF_028583685.1). Taxonomy (NCBI): domain Eukaryota; kingdom Metazoa; phylum Chordata; class Mammalia; order Diprotodontia; family Petauridae; genus Petaurus; species Petaurus breviceps. Next base: position 27,516,818 of record NW_027185712.1, read on the forward strand.
AGCACTGAATTGGGAGTCAAGACTTGGGTTCTATCTTTGCCATCTCTTAAATTAGTTCAACTCTGTTTTCCTATTTCTTCATATGTAAAACGAAGGTTGAATTGTATAATCACTAAGGTCCCTTTCCATTTCATTTCACACCCTTTTGTCCTATCACTGACCATCTTTTCAAACTGCAACCTTGGATTACTCCCACCATTCACATCCTTCACTCCTGAATAGTGTGCTGCTGAATTGAACAGGAGAAAATTGTGAAATTGTGTTCCCCCTTCTCCCCTCTATTTATTCTCACATCACTCAGACATCTTTTTCCACCTTCTCCTCCTCATCTTACATGAAGAAGTGGCCTTATTTTTGTCAAGACAAACTTCCCTGTATGCACCCTTGATTTCATTCTCTTAATTGCTGAATCTCATGACTTTTTCTTAGTCATCCTTCTTGACCACTCTGTATCCATCCCAACACTGTCAATCACCCTCTCTTCCCAGAGGAAGACACTTAGATTTTTGTGATATTCCTCTCTACTTATTATCACTTGATTTGTCCATTCCTGCTAGTTTCTCGCTGTCATCTTATATCTCCTTTTGTGACTAAACTCCTTGAGATGGCCATCTTCAGTTAAAGTCTTTACCTCATTTCTTCTCACCCTGTTAACTCTTTACAGTCTGGCTCCCTAGCTGATCATTCAACTACCATAATAGTTTTCTCCAAAGTTACTGTTGATTTCTTAATTGTCAAGTTTAAGGACCTTTTCTTCATTTTCATCACTTAAATTCTTTTCAATGTTTGACATTATTGATCACCTCAACCTTAATACTGTCATCTCCATAGGTTTTCACAACACTGCTCTTTCTTATGGTTGTTCTCCTCCCCATCTGACCAGTTCTCAGTCTTTTTTGCTATATCTTTATCCAGGTTGTACTAACTGGATGTTCCCCTGGGCTCTGTCTGATATCTTCTCTCTTATCTCTGTATTACATCACTTTGTGGTCCCATCACCTTCCATAAGAATAACTATCATCTCTATGTAGAGGAATCCTAGATCTCTATCTCCATATCATCCACAATCTTTCTTCCAAACTCTAGACTCAAATTACCGACTCCCTTGCACACATTTTGTGTGGATATCCTGTAAAATATCTCAAACTTAACCATGTTCTAAATAGAACTCAGTATCTTTTCCTTCAAACTCTTCCCTATTCCCAATTTTACCATTACTGTCAAGGATACCACTATCCTCTCAGTCCCACAGCCTTGGTGTCATCCAGGATTCTTCACTCTTAGTCACCCACATACATATTCAGTGTATTGTGATATCTTGTTATTTTTTCCTTCACAACATCCCTTATACTTCACAATATCCCTTATACACTCTTCTCCATTCATAGAGCTGCCACCCTAGTGCAGGACCTTGTCATCGCATGCTTAGACAATTGAAATGACTTTCTAATTGGTCACCTACCTCAGTTATCTCCCCACTCCCAGTTCTTCCTCTACCCAGCAGCCAAACTCATCTTAAAGCACCTATCTGACCGTGTTATCTTTCTTTTTTTCTTTTGCCTTTTGGAGGGCAATTGGGGTTAAGTAACTTGCCCAAGGTTACACAGCTAGTTTTTTTGTGTGGGTGTTAAGTGTCTGAGGCCGGAACCAAATTCGGGTCCTCCTGACTCCAGGGCCGGCGCTTTACTCACTGCACCACCTAGCCGTCCCCTGACCATATTATCTTGCCCATTCATTACACTCCAATGGCTCCTAGTTACCTCTAAGATCAAATGTGAAGTTGTCTGTTTTAGTATTTAAAAATGTGATGTGACATAAGACTTAGAAAACAAAATGAGATGACTAGATGGAGAATAGAAATGTGCCTGTGCCAAACAAAGTGGAAGAAAGGAAGTGAGTTAGTCTAAAATGCTGGACCAGAGATACAGCAGAATGTTTTGGTATTCACAGCCTGGTCCCTTTCTGGTCTTTTCATATTTTACTCTCCTCCACACACTCTGTGATCCGTGTAATCTGGCCTCCCTGTTATTCTTTATCCATGGAAGTATATTTCGTATCTCTTGTGTTTGCACTGACTATGTATTCCCCATGGCTAGAATGCTCTGTCTTCTGTTGTCTTTGGCTTCTTTTGAGAACCAGCTCAAATTCTACCTCTGTAGGAGTCCTTTGCAAGTGTCTCCCCCCACCAAACCACTGCTAGCCCCTTCCCTCTAAGGTTACTTTTCATTTATTTTCATTCTCTCCCCATCTTCTCTCTCTCCTCTCCCTCCCCCCTTCGTCATTTCCATGTTGTCTCCCTCAATTAGAATGTGAGCCCCTTTAAGGCAGTAACACTGACATCCTTTGTATCTCCAGTGTTTAGCATGGTGCCTGTCACTATAGTAAGCACTTGATAAATTCTTGTTGACTGAATGACTGAAAAATCTTCTGATAATAAAATAAAGGAGTTCTCTGAATTAGTAATTTCACTAGGAGAATCCTGATGGAGGAGATTTTTTTTTTAAACTAACATTACTGAAAAATAATTCAGAATTTTTCCATAAAAAAAGTGGGAGTAAGTATGTTTCACATTAGTTGATATACAGGATTGTTATTTGATTATGTAGGTTTTTTAAATGAACATTTTCAGTTTTGATATCATTTAAAGACTAATTTGTGAAGTGCTTTAACCGATATTTGGATCATAGAGTTTTTGTTTTGTTTTGTTTTTGCCTTTTGAAGGGCAGTTGGGGTTAAGTAACTTGCCCATGGTTACACGGCTAGTTTGTTTGTGTTAAGTGTCTGAGGCTGGAACCGAACTCTGGTCCTCCCAAATCCAGGGCCCGTGCTTTACTTACTGCGCCACCTAGCCGCACCTGGATCATAGAGTTTTAGAGTCACTACATGGGGTGGTGGAGATCTAATCCATCTCCCCCTCATTTTGTAGATTTTATAAAGCTAAATAACTTGTCCAAGGTTTCTATTTAGTAGCAGAACAGCAAAAAGAAGCCAAGTGTCTCAACTTATGTTAATAGTAGACACAGAACATAATGAAAAAAATGAATGAAATTTTAAATAAAGAACATTTTCCTTCAGCAGGTATTTATTGAATGTCTCCTTGTGTGCCTCATCGCTTTAGGAGACACAGTCTAACAAATATATCTTTGATCAATATGTTTTGAATTGTTATTTCACACTGATTTGCTGAAAATAAATTAATTCTACTAGGGTAGAGGAAAATGACTTTAATAGACCAGTATGAAAAAAGCCCATCTTTTGTTCAGCTTAATGTTACAAAGTTAAATCAAACTGCGAACCAACAAGAATGAAATTTGTTCAGGTATCATTGTTAACTTATGTATTCATAAATATTCATTGGATTGAATCAACTTCATGATCACAAACTGGTTATCTGTTCTCAAGCTGGTAATTGCCTCCTCACCAAATCCTCTTCGTGCCCTGGTGCCAACTAACTTTTCCTTTTTATCGTTTCCAAGATTGTGATCTACCTATTACTTTTACTGTGCCTTTCTCCTTAAAGTTTTTATTTTATCTAATGTGAAATCCAACCAAGCTGGTGTTTTAGAGAGCTGTATCTTTGGTGTCAAGCATTTTAGACTAACTTGCTTCCTTTCTTCACCCTTTCACTTAATGTCTTTGCTGTTATATTCTTTTTTTGTTTTGTTTTGTTTTGCTTTTTGGAGGGGGAAAAGCAGGGTAGTTGGAGTCAAGTGACTTGCCTAAGGTCACACAGCTAGAAAGTGTTAAGTGACTGAGGCCGAATTTTGAACTCAGGTCCTCCTGACTCTAGGGCAGGTGCTCTGTTCACTGCGCCACCTAGCCGCCCCTGCTGTTATATTCTTAATGTGTTTGTTAGAGTAGAAAAGAGGACAGATTGTTTTATTATTTTTACATAAAGTGAGCAGTGCACAAAATTGATTTTTGAGTTCTGGAGTAGACTATTTTTGTTTCAACTTCATGTATCCATATTAATCTAACATACTTTGAGTATTAATTGGATATGTATTTGATACTTCGTGCTAGGTAACATAATGAGCAGCCATAGGGATTAATAGTTTAATTTCACTTAATAATAGCCTTGTGCCAAAAAGAGTATATATTCCATCCAAGAAGTAATGGGGGCCACAGGAGTTTTTCAGCAGGGGTGGAGCGGTGACATGACCAGATCTGTGATTATGTAAATCATTCGGCTGACTACTTTATGGTAGTTGGATTAGAGATAGATACTTGAGTCAGGGAGACCAATTAGCATACTTATTACAATAGACTAGATAATAAGTGATGAGAACTAGAATGGTGGCAATATGATTGGGGGGGAAGATATGAAAAAAAAATTGTAGAAGTAGAAATGACAAGATTTGGTAGCTGGTTCAGTATGTGGGTGAATGAGAAGAAAGAGCTGAGGATGTATGACTGGAAGGATCAGTACTCAGCAGAAATAGAGATGTTCAGAAGAAGAGGGGATTTGATTTGGAGGAAAAGTCTTCTTTTTGTTTTGGACATGTTGAATTTTAGATCCTTACGGTGTACTTGGTTCAAAATGTTCACTATGTTGATGAGAATAGAGCTTGAAAGAAAATTTGAGAAGGCAGTAATCATTTTCATATGGGGTGGGGATAGGGAGATCATGATGGGGTTGTTATCTTCACTGTGCCTTAAATGAAAAGAAATATTTCAATAGCCAGAAATGAGGAAAAAAATACTTTCCAATCTTATGGGGAAAGCCTATTCTAATTAAAGAGGAAACATAAATGCGCCCTATATTCAAGGAGAGGCAGTCTTTTTGGAGAGATGAGAGTGACCCAAACAAAACAGAGGATGACACAAGATTTTATACATACTAAAAAATATGTGATTTACCCTAAGTACAGTAACAACTCAGGGATATGTGTGTGTGTGTGTGTGTGTGTATTTTTAACCCAAATCCAATATGTTTCTGTGGGTTCTTAATTGAGACAACTGAAGACCCTCAAATAGAGAAATTTGCCAAGGTTGAGCAAGTATATCTACCTCTGCCCTCATGTTGGCACTCCTTTGAGTCATCCTAACAGCAGCAGAACAGTCTAAATAAAGTAAAGATACAAATTGTTGAAAGAGATCAATGAAAATATTATTTTACATTTTAACCTTTTCTTTGAATCAGTGTGCTACATAATAGATAAACAGCTGACAAAGCAGTAAGTGCTGAAATTCCAAAATGCATGCATCTTCATAAATTTGCAATTTGGTTTATTTTTATAATACTAAATTGAACAAAAGATAAATTTTTCCATTTTGGCCTGTCTGAAACACATTTTCTCCAACCGAAGGAATACAACTCTTTCTCTTTTAGCAAAGTAATTAGTTGCATATAAAAGTAAGCATTCCCTACCGTGTGAGGAAAACATGTGTTAAGTGTTTTTATTTCAGCAGACATTAGGTACCTGTTGTATTTGAGGAATTGTTTTAAATTCTGAGGTTAAAAAGACAGATACAGCACAAACCCTGCTTTTTAAAAGGCTCACATTCTAATAGGAATTGACACACATACACATAACTACAATGAAAGGCAAGTATTGTGTTTTCAAAGAGAAAGCATTTCCAGTTGGGGCTTAGGGGATGGTACTCGTGGGATTGTGAAGGAAGGCCTCATGGTCAGTCACCCCAAGTTGGACATTGAAGGAACATATATTTCAAAACGAGGGAAAGGGAACTCATTAGTGATAATAAATACCCATTAAAATATGCTATGTTAAAAAGTTTACTAGGAAGAGAATGGTGCCATCAAGAGAGATAGGAAAATCAGGGACGGATTTTTGGAAGAGAAAATAAGTTTAGTTTGGGGCATGTTTTTTACGTGGTGATAGGCCATCAGACAACTGGAAATCATAGGACTGGAAAGAATAAGACCAAAGTTGTGGAGAGAAATGGTAGGTGGAGCTTTAGGAGTTACCTACATTGGTCACAATTGAAATGCTGGGAATGAATAAGATTACCATAGTAAAGAGATAGTCAAATGAGAAGAAGACAAAGGTACCTCATTTAAGGAGTAACTGTGGGAGGTGCTAGTAAGGGAAACAGAGGAAGGAAGCAATCTGAGGAATGATATCTTGAAGAAGTGTGGTTCACATTGTCAGATGCCTGGGAAAAGAGAAAGAAGATGGAAAAGAGAGCCATTAGATTGAGCTTTAAGCTAATAATGAATGATGTAAAGAGAGCTATTTGAATGGAGTTGAAAGGACATGATATGGATGCACTATTTTCAATTGTGTGATCTTTTTTTCCCTTATAGAAAGTTGACCCATATACTATAAATGCAGCTGTAGATGTGGTCATTTTGGTTTGTTTGACTTGGTAGAGTGGTCAAAAAGATGAACAGATTTTGAGTTCTTATTGAAAGTAGTTAATACTTAACCAAAGATGTGTCAATTTCTTTTTTCTTACAGGTCGCTTAGGCCAACTAGGTTTGAAGGAAGGATTTTCTTCTGCTGTGAAAAATATCAGTTCTGTGATTTGTATGTTCATACAACATTCAAATGAAGAAGGTAAAATTGTTTTATAAAAATAATTTTACTTCTTAACCTTAAGTCTTATCTCTGTTGATAAACATAGATTTTACAAAAGAGAAATTAGGTTAGAAGAACAGCAAGAGCACCACATAGGTTTTTAGTAATACATTTTAGTTTTCTCTGAAACTATAGTATTAAACTCAATTCCTACTGTTCTCTTAGTGTTGAGATGTCTTATCACTAGAGGAAGAACTCAAATCTTGATCTAACAAAGTTCCCTATACATCACGGAGCCTTTATAAATATAATTTTTCTTTGTGCTAATATCCTTCGGTGTAATTTTTATTATATTTGATTTTGTGCTTTGTATTTGTATATATTTGTTTTTCATGGAAAGAGCTTAAAGTTCAGAGTAATCCTTTTGCCTACTCTGTGAGCCCAGTACAAAATGATCTATTTTTAAAGTGAAGAAATTGAGGCCTAAATATTGTACAGAAGTTCATACCTTAAAGCAAATTTGGAGCTTAGTGGAATATGGCCCTCAGATATCTAAATACTAGCTCCCTCCCCACGAAAGAATGATTATTTTAGATATGAGTCATGGTTAGATTGTTCCATTAAGAATTTAGATATAGCTTGATGGTACTTTCTATATCTCTGTAGTTCCCTCTGACTGATTCTTTTCAAGATATTGTGTGTCTCTGTCTCTCTATATAAAACACTTAGCATAGTGCCAGGCAAATAATAGGCACTTAAATACTTGTTTCCTTTCTCTCCGTGAGAGTATAGTGAACTAGGTGACCAAGACTGAAAAAGAATTGAGTGCAAGATATAGGACCAAGTCTTCTTAGCAGTCCATAGATAAATCATATGATAGTAGGAGTCAGAGCTGCAAAGACCCTTAGAGACCATTTAATTCCCTTCATTTTATGGTAAAGAACATGCAAGTTAAGTGCCCGAGGTCACACTGCTACTTTGTGGGTGAGCTAGGAGTCCTACCTAGATGTTCTGTCTTTAAATCTAGTATTCTCATCACTGTACCTGTCTCGTGAGTTTTGTTATACCATCTAGGATTACTGTAGCCCTTGCTGCTTTCATTGATTTTGATTATTTTTTTCTCTTGGTCTTTTTATTTAATTTTTATTTATGGAAGAAAATATATTCCATGGTGTCCAAATTATATGAATAGGTTGTCATATGTAAAATTTCTAAAAATTCTTAATACATTCCTTTAGAGCTTAAATAATAATGATGGGTTTAATTTAAACTCTTTCTAGATGTGCCCTGGAGTATTCAGTTAGCAGCTGTATACGCTCTTTGTGACTTGAGTCCCAGCAATCCAGCAGAAGTGTCCAAGGTACTAGAAAATTGGACAAGAATGACCACAAAGAGCATCCCATCTGCTGTTGTGAGCTGCTTAGCTGAAGTCAACTTGTTGTGTTCAGCAGAGCTCAGCTAGACACTGAGGAGAAAGACACTGCATCTGTCCAAGTGCCTTTTTGTCTTTATCAGAAGAGTTGGCTGATACAGTTGAGAAATGATCAAAGCAATACCAACAACAAAACCTGGCAAAAGACAGACATTCCTTATTGTTGTAGGCAGAAAAGAAAAAGTAGGACTGACTTTATTCTAGAAGGCATGTCCTTCACAAAATTATTGTATTAGTGAGTGAGTATACATTTCACATAAGCCTGACATGTTTTAAATGATGATGGGTTGAAGTATTGTATTATGATCAGATAACAAAAACTTGAACTTTGCCCTTTTTGCTGCAGAAAGTATCTTTTTTTAGTGTTGGCTTTTAAAATATATATATGTGGCATTTTAAATTTAATCTAACAAAATGAAAATGCTATTGGTTCTTGAACCGAAACAGTTTCTGGACTATGCACTCAAGACTAGAGAATTATATAGCTTAAAAAGACTTGGATAGCAAGATCTTCCATTCCTGAGCCTAGGAATGGGCTGCAAAACTGTGTTTTTTGTTTTTGGTGGGCTTCTGGAGAGAATAAAATACAGAGCTCTTGCCAGAAATTCATTTTAACTTATTTTCTCCTCATTTGTAAACTTCAGTAAAACTGTTCAATTTCATCCTATTGTAGCAGGAAAGGGCATCTGAGAAGTAAAACTAAACTCTAAATGCAGTTTTATGTATCAATTACATGTATATAAAAGATTCAGAGATAACCAGCAGATCTCTGTGTATGTTTTGTATGTACAGTATAATGCTATAATGTGTTTCACATTTGATGATGTTCCACTTTGGGAATTTTAGTGTTTGTATATAGACAAGGGGTTTAATAACTCACCATGGTTCTGATTTGTCTTGTATTCATCGTTTCTTAAAATGCCTGTACATGTTCTTTGTTGTTTTTTTATAATAAAAACAAAATGAACCATGCAAATTGTATCAGTAAAGAAAAATAATTGTCATCCTTTATTCCTATAAGTATTGAACATGGGTGGTAAACACAAAAACTTCTTTAGAAAACCATTTATTGATTATATGAAACACTGGTGGCTTTTGAGAGCTATTCCTACTAATTCTACTAAATTCATCTTAATACTAAACCTACTAATACCAATTTCTCTAATACAGTCCTACTAATACTAATTTCTCAAATACTAATAGCTTACATTTTCATAGCACTTTAAGGTTTGTAAGGTGACAATATGTATACACATATATACACACATGTTTATGTATATGTATACACACTTATAGTTCTCATCATTTCAATCATGTCTTGCTCTTTAGGACATTTGAGATTTTCTTGGCAGAGATACTGGAGTGGTTTTGCCATGTCCTTCTCTAGCTCATTTTACAGATGAGGAAACTGAAGTAAAAAGGGTTAAGTGACTTGCTCAGGATCACACAGCTAGTGTCTGAAATTGATTTTGAACACAGGTCTTCCTGACTCCAGGCCTGGCATTTTAATCCACTGTGTCACCTAGCTGCCCCTATACACACTCATAGGCAGACAGCTAGGTGGCACAATGGATACATACAAATACATTGTGTGTGTGTGTGTGTGTGCACACACACACACACACACACACACACACATATATATATATACTAGGTGGTCTTTGGATTACTCTCTCCCATCCCCATTCATTTGCTGTTGAGCCTCACTGAGTTTTGCCATGTTTGTCCTGCAATGACACTTCGTGCCAGTGTTTGAGACCTTTCCAGCCTGATGTAGAATCTTTCAGAGGTATATTACACTGACCTAGCCTTCCAGAAGTCATGATCATATTTCCACAGCAATCTGAGGCATCAGGATGAGACTTAAATACTACATTTGTGGCCTGTTCTTTCTTAGTGTATTTCAGTAATAGAACAGATGTAACTTAAGAAAAATTTTTAAGTGGTTTTGTGGTATTCTCTTGAATGCCTTCTTATTAGAAATCTACTTTACTGTTTGCGAGTCCATTTGTCAAACAGTTGTAGGTTTTTCCTTCACAATAGCCATTTACTCATTTTAAAATCTTAGTCAACTTTTTGAAGTCAAGTAAGAATTGACATCCTACACTTATTGTCTTTTTTTCTTAATTTTTTAAATTTTAAAATTTAGTGAACATCAAAAGAGACCATTTCCGTATACAAATAGAACAGAAAACAATTATGTGAAACTGAATGTGTTACATAAAATTGCCCTTTTAATACCAGTATATAATGTAATACATTTAAAAAAACTTCAGTGTCTGGTTTTTCTCTCTCTTAAATTCTTCTCAGTATTTCTGCCCACTCTCCTCCCACAGAGCCATCCCATAGAAAAAAAGAATATTTTTAGGAGGAAGGGCAAAAAGAAAAAATTAGCTAAAAGCAATCAATACTTTTTTAAAAAATCTTGAAAATATGCAGCAGTATTCCACATTTGTGGACCTCCTGGAACCTGGAACCTTTGCAAAGAAGTGGTTTTTGGGGTTGTGGGGGGGAAATTTCCTTATGTCTCTTCTTTAAAGCCATCTTTGTAATTCTTCTATGGTAAACTCAATTGTTTTGTAGTTCTTTACATTTTTTGGTAGTCTTTTTGTATCTTTTCTTGGCTTTGTTTATTTCACTATACATTGTAGTGTAAGCTTTTCCATGTCTTTCTGTATTTATCATTCATCACTTCTGAGAGTCAATAACATTCCATTATCTTCATGTTCCGCAAACATTTAGCCATTTCCTGGCCAAAATATCTTGAGATGACTTACCAATAACCAGTTAAATTCCTTCAAATGAGAATAAAGGGATATAGTGTGTTCATCCAATTTGCAGATGACAGACACAAAGCTGAGAAGAATCGCATGACAGAAGCCAAAAGGATCTTTATATGCAATACAGCATTAGGCTTAACATAACAAGATGAAATTCTGTTGGGATAAATGTAGTCTTCCACTTAAATCAAGAGGCACAGGGCATTGTTCTGAAAAAAAATATCTATGGATTGCAAGCTCAATGAGACAGCAATGTGATGTGGAAGACAAAGAACATATCCCTGGGTTGTGTTTATGAGAGGCATACCTTCAAGGAATAAGAAGCTGATGATAGACCCACCATACTCTGCTTATCAGATCTCTTCTGTGGTATGGAGTTCATTTCTGAGCACTGTGGATTAAGGTAAGTAAGAAGGGTAACCGTGTCCAAAAGAAGACAGCCCAGAGGGTGAAGGGCTTGGATTCCATGCCATGTGAGAAAGTTAAAGGAATTGGATGTTTGTTGCTCCATTGTGTCCAACTCTTCGTGACCCCATTTAGGGTTTTCTTAGTCAAGATAACTGGAGTGGTTTGCCATTTCTCCAGCTCATTTTATAGATAAGGAAATTGAGGTAAATCAGGGTTAAGTGATTTGGCTAGCATCACACAATATCCGAGGCTGGAATTGAACTCAGGTTTTCCTGATTTTAGCTATTTCCCTCCTCTCCATCCCCCATGGACTACACCACTTAACCGTCTTCAGGCATATTTAACCTAGAATATAGAAGATTAGAGAAGGACATAGGAGGTGGGTATTATTCCCATTACAGATGAGAAAACTGAAGCAGAAAGGTTGACTTGCCCAGGGTCACATAGCCACTAATTGTGTGAAGTGGGATATGAACTTACTGCAGTAGAGTTCGGTTCATTAACTGATGAATCTCACAGAAGTGAATCTTGAGACTTGGGGTGTTTTATTGCAGCATGGCGCTTTTTTTTTCTAAACTGATGTTTCTGTTTAGGGTTCTGTCCTTCTGGTGCCCAAGGTTTGCAGGCTCTTCCTCTTCCCCCGGCATTCCTCCCCTACATCCAGTTATGCTAAGTCTTGTTGTCCATTCAGCCTCCACAATATGGAGGTCTCACATTTATCCCTTTTTTTCTGCTCATAGTCATTGCCCTAATTCAGGCTCTCATTGCTTTTTGTCTGGATTATTGTATTAGCTTCCTAATTGATGTCTCTGCTGTTTCTCTTTGCAATCAATCCTCCACACAGCTGGCAAACTGATAGTCCTAAAGTATCTGACTATATTTCTTCTCATCTGTGTATCCCCAACACCTAGCACCGTACTTAATAGGCAGTTAAATGATAGTTGATGTCCCCCCTCTCTTCATGACATACCAGGGGCTTTCTCCAGGCGTATTGTACATAACTCTCCTTCAGGCATTCTTATGCTTCTTCCAAATTGGCCTGCTTGATTTCTGTTCCCTGTAAAACATCCCATTTCCTGTCTGCATTTTTGCATAGGCTAGCTAATTCCTGGGATGCACTAACTCCTTTAGGGATTCGCTACCCCAGAGGTGTATGGGGTGTCCAGGGGAGGACTATCACCTCTGGTATGAGGGCTTGCTGAGCCCTTTTCAGGGCTGACACCCACCTTTGGTTTCCACCTTCACCCAACTCTTCAGAAATCCTCTTGGCAGAGAGGCTAAACCAGGGTGAGGGCAATTGGCAGGCCCAAGCATGTAAAGATTTCCCCAGTAGGGGCGGCCAGGTAGCACAGCGAGTAAGAGCACCGGCTCCAGTGTCAGAACGACCTGGAGATCGAATCCCGGGCTCAGACACTTAGCACCCACCCAGAAACACCTGGCTGTATAACCTTGAGCAAGTTACTTAATCCCAATTGCTTATGGGTGGCCAGGTGGCTCAGCGAGTAAGAGCACCGGCTCCAGTGTTGGGACGACCTGGATCAAATCCGGGCTCAGATACTCAGCACCACACCCAGAAATAACTGGCCGTGTAACCTTGAGCAAGTTACTTAACTCTGATTGCTTAAAAAAAAAAAAGATTTCCCCAGTGGTCATCGACAGTCGTTTGGACTTTTGCCCTGCTACTGGACTTTGAGGACTCTAGAAGAGATAGTAAGGATGACAACTTTGTGCAGCTCTTCATTGCTTAAATCCAATTCACTGTCAAGTCAAGGCACCACCCAGTTATGTCACTGACCTCTTTAAAAAATGAAGGACAAACAACAAGATGTCTACCCTAATCCTTTGGTAGTGCCCCATCCCTTCCTAGAAATTACTTTGCCTTTACTTTGTATATATTTTGTATATATTTTCCATATTCATGTTGTTTTTCTCCAAATACAATGTATGTTCATTAAAGGCCAGACAGGACTTTTTTTTTTGGGGGGGGGGGGTCAAGTATTTATATTCCCAGTACTCAGCACAATGACTGGCACAAAGTAGATGCTTAAATACATTTTGAATGTGTAAAAAGGGCAGGACTCGTAAGTAGTCGAGAGGGAGTAGGAGGAAAGGGGGGGAGAGAGGAGAGGGAAGAAGGAGGAGAAACAGTGAGGGAGATGGAGGGGGAAGAATGGAACAAGAGGAGGGGAGGGGCAAAATAAGAGAGGAGAGAAAATGACACAGAGAGAGGGGAGAAAACATGATCTAGCTAGGGAGTGGGAGATTCTTAAGCCAGAGTTTTCAATCACACCTTGAGTCTGAAGGCAGAGTCAAAAATAATGCCATTCAGTGCCACAGACTACAGAAGATGATATAAATTGTTAACTGTGCCTCAATCATTTCACACTATCACATGGTAAATTCATCTTTCTGCATGAAGGATACAGCCTGAATTCAAGGAAATAGCAGCATAGCTGGGCTACAAGAAAAAAAGAGTAAATGGGACTGAGCAACTGATTCACTTAATCAAAATTTCAATATTGATCAATTGCTGGGACTTTTTTTTCTATCTCTAACATTAGTAAAATTTTATATCTTTTAAGTAGTTATTTTAGATATAGGAAGTACCCTTCACTGCACTGCTTTAGAATGCCTTCTTTACAAAAAGATCTTGGAATGATGCACTATATAATTATCACTACTCCTTTTTTTTTACATTAAAAAAGGGGAGAACAACAAAACCTACTGTTTTGCCAGCAGAGGGTGCTCATGCCAAATGCAAACCAAACACTTGCAAAATGACCGAAGGCACCTTAGTTTGAGTTAAATGGGTCTTCAAAAAGTTTCTTTATGAAAGGTTTTTCTGTAAAAAGAAATATATTGCCACGAATTTTTTAGGGCATTAAATGTCATTGTTTATAATTTTTATCCAATGACCCTGAAAATATCTTTGTTGGTCTTTAGTTTGTTGTTTTCAATAAGCCATATGTGGCCTGCTTCTGGGCGCTCTTAAATTGTTCCATATTTAAAGGAGGAAATACAGTATACAAAATAGGTTGGTCCAGTCTAATTAAGCCAGGATGTTGAAACTTGCCTATCCATCTTACAACCTATTACTCAGATAGTGACATTCAATAAAACACATTCAACTTAAAGGGATTGTAAAAATCATCCAGTCCAATCCTCTCTCTTTGAAGATCAGCATATTGACGTGAAGAGGGAGGAAGTGATTTCCTCAAGGTCACAAATAAATACCTTTAAAATGAATATCTTTTTGCAACAAGATATCTTAAGACCTTTTTGATTATTTCAAGGAAATTCCAATTCAGTAAAAAAAAACCAATGCAATTATACCTCTCTTCAGACAAACCTAGTATATGAAGATGCAGTTGAAAAATATGAAGTAAAAGGTGATTGCTTTTTCTATGGAAAGATTTGAAAGGGGATATCTGTAAATATTGAACCCTCTTAGTATGTTCAAATACTCTATACACACATATATGTGTATTTATATACATATATATATATGAAATATGAAATTTTTCATTAGTGTTTTGTCCTGGGTATGAAGGAAACTATATATATATATATATATATATGATGTCCCTAATATGCAACAGTCACTTATGCTAAAAGTTCAAATATTACCTCTTTGAATCCTCCAACAACCCTAGGGGGAAGGTCCTATTATCATCCCCATTCTACAGTTGGAAAAAGTGAGGCATAGAGGTTAAGTGACTTGCCCAGGGTCACACTGGTCTGAGGTCAAATTTGAATTAAGGCCTTCCTAACTCCAAACCCAGGACTTATCCATTGTACCACCTCGATGCCTCAAATGGAGATCATTACCTGCTTGGGGCAGCCCATTTCATTCTGGGGCCAATCCTAATTGTTAAATATTACATTGAAGAGAAATATTTCTCTTAGACTCAGCGGTAGGGAGAGGAGAATATATATATATATATATACAGGCCACCAAAAGAATAGGAGTAAATCAGCTCCTGCACTTCATACATATTCTTTTTAAAATAAGCTTCACGACGCTCTGCTTATGCTCTGGTTTATTTAACAGCTTCAGTGTCTTGGACTGTAAATGCTTCTTCAGTGCTAATGGCCAAGAACACACAGGAGGTATGAATTAGGCCAGCCCTTTGAAAGTAATCTCTTTCAGTGAGCTATAGGATACACAGATCCCCATTCTTATTCTCTGTGGTCAAAGGAGAGAGGAATGCTGCTGTCCAAGGTTCCGATAACATGGGCAAGAGCTTAAGAATTGATCAATGCAGCATTTATGAACCAGGGTTGCCACTGTCTTGTGTAAATGTAATAAGCTTCTTATGATAAAAATGGATGGGGAGGTGGCTAAGTGGCACAGTGAATAGAGCACCGGCCCTGGAGTCAGGAGGACCTGAGTTCAAATGTAGCCTCAGACACTTAACACTTACTACCTATGTGACCTTGGGCAAGTTTAATTAAATTAACCCCAATTGCCCATCAAAAAGCAAAAAAAAAAAAAAATGGATAAGGCGTTATCTTTCTAGCTATAATAGAGATTCGATGAGAGATGCTTTTTTAAAAAATCAGATTTTTAAAAATAAGACAATACTATTCATTTAGATAAAGACTGATTCCTGTTATTCCGTAGCAGCTACAGTACTCTCCTCTCTGCCTCCTTCTCACCCATATAACATACAGTTAGTTCTGGTATAAAGCTTGTTTTAAAAAATGGGAATTTGTTTCAATACAGTTGATATATTAGGGAACATTCTGAATATAATGCACATTTCTAGTTCCTTTTTCATAATTTTTTCCTCAAGAATACAGAAAACTGCATTACTTCACAATAACTCACAGGCTACAACCCTTTACAATGCCCATTTCCATAAGCAAATTTCAGGGTAAAGTACTATATTTATTGTTATATTTTGGTGCAATAGAAACTGTGGAGTGCAAAGGGCTGGCTTGTACCACTCCCCTTTGGCCTCCTGTCCAAGGTCTAAAGTTGCCCATTTATGCAGCCTGGGGTGCAGCCCAAGCTGGCCCAAGAGGCCGCAGACTCTGACTACTCTATATTGTAGGATTTATGTATTGCTTAGCCATTTGAAAACATATAAAACATGTTATTTCTATTAGGTTCCTATTGTGTTTTTTAATTTAAAAAAATTTTCTGGTCATTGAAGAAATTTTTGAGCATGGTGTCCCTAGCCCCATTTTCTCCATAAGCCCTATGATTTTTATTGTGCTATTTTGTATAGAAGTGTTTTGGGAGAACACAAATCTTGCGTTATAGAAGAACTGACTGTACCTATATATACTTTCACACACCCCACCCCACCCCCAGCACTGAGTTTCTTCAGAAGCATCACAGGATCAGAGATTGTGACATGGGAAGGACTTCAGCAGTCATCTAGTCCAATGACATCATACTCAAAAGAGCAGCTAAGTGGCACAGTCAGTAGAGTACCAGTCCTGGAGTCAGAAAGACTGGAATTCAAACACTTACTATCTGTGTGACCCTGGACAAGTCACTTAACCCTGTTTGCCTCAGTTTCCTCATCTGCAAAATGAACTGGAAAAGGAAATGGCACACCATTCCAGTATCTTTGCCAAAAAAACCCCAATAGGGTCACAAAAAGTCAGATACAACTGAACAGCAAATCAAATTCAAATAAAATTGGTGACCATTAATCCACACAGAAGCATTCCTACTGGCACTGGGGAGTATTGTGGGCTGCTTCATAATTCCAAATCTCTTTCAAGCCAGCAAGGTTAAGGAATTGGAGCAAGACCACATGGGTAATGGCAGAGCCAGGATTCAAACCCAGGTCTTTTTACTCCAGAATCTGTAGAAAAATGTCTTGAGATTTGTTTCCTTCCACAGAAATCCAGGTTGCAAGGTAATACTATGAACAGAGGAAGCTCTGTTTCCTGCCTCAATAAAGAGATTTCAGTAATATCTAATTGCTTTTCAGTTTGACATTTGCTTCTTAATACACTCAAACATTTTCATGAGCCATATATATGTCTGTCACTGTCTGCTGATCATTTTGTTCAACACAGCAAAACAGCCTCTAATAGTATAGGTTAGGAGGTAATTGTGTAGGTGAGGAACCAGTAGGCATCTGCACAATTGAATTTGATGAAAGTAAAGTGGAATTCTCCCTCTCCTCACAATCCTCTTCCCCATGAATGGATTTTACTGGTTTTGTATTCAGTGGCAAATGGATGCCTGTGTATATGATCTACTATCCACTTTAAACTATACACTCTTAAGGAAGGGAGGGGTGGTCTTCATAGAGCAAGTTAAAAAAAAAAGAATCCTATGACATTGTTTTGGGAATTAGGTAAGAAACTGCAACAAAGAAACAATTAATGCTCAGCAGGGCATACTCCCTCTCTGTCTCTCTGTCTTTTTGTCTCTCTCTGTCTCTGTCTCTCTCCTCTTTCCAGCTTAGTTTAGAAAGAAAAACACTGAATCTCTGAGGACATAGGAACATTGGTTGCAAAAATTGGAGGAACTATGGATGCAAACATGGACAGGACTTTCAAATGGAAATTGAAGTTTAATTCTTGGAGAGGAAAATAGACAAGCATTGCATTCTTTTAGGTAAGGCAAACTTAGCTGACAGCTAATTTAATGCATGTAATAAAAGATTTCTTTACTATAAAAGGGGAATAGTTAATAGGCATTTATTAAGCACCTACTATGTTCCAGACATTGTGTCAAACATTGGGTATACAAAGAATGGCAAAAACAGTCAGTTCCTACTCTAAAGAAGCTAACAGTCTCGTGGGAGAGACAACCTACAGACTACTATGCACAAACAAGACATATTCAGGATAATTGGAAAATAATCAAAAAGTGAAAGCACTAGAATTAAGTGGGATTAGGAAAGTCTTGGACTTGAGGGAAGCCAGGAGATAAAGAAGATGAGGAGGGAGAATAGTCCGATCATGGAGGACAGCCAGTAAAGATTCCTGGAGCATTTTGTTCAAGGCAAAACAAGAGGATCAGGGTCACGGGATGAGAGCACGGCTTAGGGTGTGAAGTGTAATAAGAGCATGAAAGGGTGGGAGGAGGGCAAGTGATACAGAAGAAATAAGGAGCACACTACCTGACTGGCCTAAGCTCAAGCTGTTCTCCCAATGCAGTGTTCTCCCGCTTTGCACCTTTGGAATGTCCTCTCTGCCCTCCTCCTTGAAAGCTTAATCCCTAAATCACAAATCTGACCATCTCACTCTATTCCTCTAGGAGTTCTTGGCGTCCATATTGTCTGAAGGATAATATGCTAATGCTTCATTTGGCATTCGGTGTCCTGCACAAACTGGCTCCAGCCTATCTTTCTATGATGGGTATACTTTTATCTCCTTTACATATTCTGCACTCCAACCTATCTGTCCTACTTTCTGTATTCCTATATGTTAAATTCCATTTCCCATTTCTGTTCCTTTCCACAGCGTATTTGGATCGATGTCCTTACCTCTGTCTCTTAGAACCCCTAGCCTTCTTCATGGTTCAGGTCAAATGTTGTTAATTTGTTATTAAATGTTAAAATTAAAAATGTTGCTTGTTGTCAATGCTTCCTCCTGAAAAGCATCTTGTATTATATGTCTATATTCAGTGTTTATTTACTTGTGAATAATTTGTGTTGTTCAGGTAGAATGTATTATCTTTAAATTGATGGCTTCTAGCACAGTATCTGGCACATAGTAGGCATTTAGTAAATGCTTTTTGATTAAGCAGAATGTCACCTTTAACTTCTCAGACTTCACATAATTTTTTGTACATCTCTAATACACTTATAATGTATTATTGTATATGTCATAACCCCTACAATATTGGAAGTCAGTGAGAGAGCAGGATAAGGTCTTAGTTATACTTTCCATCTCCCCTAGAGTCTAGCATAATGCTGTGTATATTCTATGCTTAATAAGTGTTTGTTAAATTGATTGGAATTGTGTAGTTGTGTGTGTGAAATCCAATGATAGCAACTTGTATAAGGCCATCCATTTAGAGTAGAGTTGTATTGCACATAGAATTTCCAGTCTATGGAAATTAGTATGCATAGGAACTCCCTGTAGAGAATCAACAATGAGCTAGACATACTTTAAGCCCAAATTCAGGCAAAATCCAAGTTTTATGTAATAATTGACTCTACCATCCTTGTTTTGGTTGGGGGTTGGAATTTTTTAAGTGGAATGGATGAAGGAGTCAGTTAAAGAAGGTAAGAAAGCAAGACATACACAAATAAATTGAACAGGACAATTATAGTCCATCTCCTTCAGCTCTCCTTGTTCCATCTTCCCCATCCATGTACAAGGTGAACAATGTAAATTGAGTTAACGGCAGCCTCAATTTCTTAAACATTTTTGGCTCCAAAAATTCATCTTTAAAGTCAAATATTTGAAACTTAGAACAGCATTTCCCTTTGAGGCAATGTTAGAAATAGTGGATCAATTCTCAAGCCAGCTTCTCAAATGTTAATTAGTTTATAATTTAAATGAAGTATGCTGTTCCAGGTATGAAGAAGCATCAATAACCAAAGTTAGACTTATCTTTTTAAAAAGTATATTGTAAATCAACATAAGTAAATATCCAAATCAAATCATATATAAACCATAAACTATTATAATTTGACATATAAATATAATGTGCATATTGGCTTTAGCAGAATAATAACTATAACATTGTATTTGCTTCCCTTTCTCCTTCTAATCTCTTTTCTTTCTGATTCCACTTTCTTTGTATCACACTTTTCATAAGTTTTTTTCAATATTCCTTTGTATTCTCTATTATCTGTCATTTCTCATAGAGCTGTATTATTCCATGATACTGAAATACCAATCCACTTGAATCCATTAATCATTTTTTAAGATCTTACTATGCATGATGCTGTACTAGGTGCTGGAAGTAGAAAAAAACATTACACTCAAGAGGCTTACTAAAAGGGTGGGTTAGAAAAATTGAATTTATTTAATCCATTTTCCCTAATGTTTTTACTTTACATATTTGATATATTGCTTTTAGTTATACAAAACTTTATTTTAAAATATTCATTCATTTTTTACAGTACAATATGTTTTATACAATCTATAACTTCTTCTTTTTCTTTGATGAGAATTTCCCTCATTTCCACAGCCACAATTAATACATCATTCCTTGTTCTTCTAGTTTTATGTGTTGGTTTGTTTTTATATTTAGATTGTCAGTTCATTTGAAATTTATGATAGTATACGAGCTATGGACTTCATTCCACCCCAACAGTTTTAGTTATTCCTTTTCCCAATATTTTATAATCTTCCACTTATCAAACATTAATATATCATATGTGCCTTTGTGTCTAATTCTGGATCTTTTTTTCATTGATCTATTTTTATCTAGTACCAGATAGTTTGGGTAATTGCTGTTTTATAGTATAACCAGGATTTCATAGCCCAGTTTTTACTTCTTCAATGTTATCTCATATTCGCCTTTTATATTTTTGTCTAATTGTCCTGCATAAACTTTATTATAAACTTATCAATTAAGTAGCTTTAATTTACATTAAATTTGTAGATTAATGTGGGTACTGTTAGTATTTTTATTGGCTTAATTCATCCTCTCTCTAGTTGTTTGATCAATCCCTCATGTTTGTCAAAATTATTTTTATGGTTATCTTTAAATAGATCTTTAAATAGATCTTGTACATTTTTTATTGGTCCAATTCCCAAGCATTTAACATATTTTGTTGTTGTTAATGCTATTTTTCTTCCTAAACTTGCTAAGCCTCAAATTCCTTATTTTTAAACTGAGATTAGAATTAATCTAAGATCTATTCCAACTTTAAATCTATGATCTTCATTCCTGTTAGTGAGATAAAAAAAAAATGTGAATGGTTGTCTGTGCAATTACTAAAGTAATTTAGATCAGCAATCAATTTGTTTTTTAGACTCTTGGATTTTCTAAATGCACTATCCTTCTTGATCTGTCACTGTATTGCTGTGGGTGCTCCCTTCATTGGGACAGCTTGGAATTCCTTCATGATTTCTCATCCTGTGCAAATCTTGTCTGTGTCTTTCCATAAATGCTCCATAGAGAATCTGCCCCAAAAGCTGGAGGTTCAGTCTTCACTGATGCCAGTATAGTACCCTGTTGAACATAATTCCTTCCACATAACCAACACACATCCTTTTATCTTTGCACATGTTCTCCGTGATGTCCTTTATGACATTTCTTTGTGCAAGTCAGCTGTAACTTACAATAAACTTTGTTCATACTCACCCGTTTACCCATAATATCCATCCATTAACATTTTTTCCATTTTGTTAGTGCTTAGCTATACATAGAGTTCTCACTATTTTCTTAACTCTATTTCAATGTAACAAAACCCATTGTTTACTTTTATATTTATTATCCTATTGATGTCCTCATTTATGATTTTGTTCATTTGATTTTTCTCTTTTCTGTCTTTGATAATTCTGAATTTTGTTATTGAGAATTATCTCAAGTTTATCATTATTTTTAAATGACTTCACTTTAGGTTTTACCAATGCAATTTTGCCTTTTTATCTATTTTATTGATTCCTTCTCCCTTCTCTTTTTATCCTGCTTTTGGCAAATTAATTTTTCCATTTTCTATTTTCTCTGGAACTTGACTGGAACCAGCTACAGAACACATATGCATAAATCAAATTAGAACTAGGAGCAGTGGATGGAAGTTACAGTACGGCAATTTTCCTAATAATTAAAGCTTTCCAAAATGAAAAGGATTGCCTTGGTAGGTAATAAGTTCCCTTTCACTTGGGGTGAAGTAAAGATTGGATGATCACTTATGAGGGGGAGTTACAGAAAGGATTCACATTTTAGATTGGTGGTCCTCTGAAATTACCTCTAATTCTAAAATAGAAGCATGGTGGGATCTCTAAGGAAAAATACAAGGGAAGGCCTCTTGGTGGTAGAATAAAAAGATGGGACAAAAATTTAGAGCTGGAAAGGACCACTAAAGTCACCTAGTCTAACTCTCTGATTTTACAAAGGGAGTAATTTAGTCCAAGAGTATTTATGTGATATTCAACATCATATAAGTAGTCTGTAGCAGTCAGTCAGCAAGTATTTAATATGCACATACTATGTATCAGACACTTTACTAAGTGTTTGACATAGAGAGAAAGATGAATTTATTTTCCCAATGAATGTACAGAGATAAGAGCAACCTAGCACAGAGAAAAGACCCATATCCCTGACTCAAAATCAGCTGGTTTTTCCCACTATACCACAATGCCTGAAGCACTGGCAATGCTGCCAAAGAGACCAAATCTATTGCTGGAAGGGGCTGAGGCAACATGTGAGGACACAGGGAATAGAGGAGAAACATCTGGGAGATGTTCCCTCTTTTTCCTCTGGACACTATTAACCTTGTCCGTAAGGTGAGAAGTGCAGATGAGGCAGGTAAAAGTGACTGTAGGAGAGAGAAGGAATGGAAGAGTCATGGATATTACAAACAACAACTCCAAGGACAGATATGATGTTCTAATGGTCACTATCTTTTCTAGGGGGCCATTTCTATGTAAATTGGACATCCATCCATCCATTCATCCATCCAAGAAACTGTCAATACTTTTGTTCTCAAGAATAAGATTTCCATGAATAAAAACCAGAGAAAACATTTGTTTTGCCAAAAATATTTGTTAAATAAAATTTAGCATAGCCACCGAAACACTATGATTGTACAATAGAAAGACCACAACAGAGGATCCTAGTTCAGACCCTCCATCTGGCACCAACTACCTGCATGATGAATTAGCATAGTGTAGGGGACATAAAGCTAGTCTCCAAGCCAGAAAGACTTAGGCCTGGGGGTCCTGTCTCTGAGACATACAGGGTGTGTGACCCAGTATCATTTAATCTGGTAGAGTTCTAGAGTTTAATCTTAGAGAGTTCAACTCTCTAAGTCTGTAAATTGTAAAATAAGTATGAACCTACATTGGTAGAAGTTTACTAGGGAAGTCCCTATACCAATGAAATCATAGCAAGTGTTCCTGATCCATCTGGTATGATGGAAATCTATGGGATAATGTTTCCTCTACATTTCCTCTTTGGTATATTTCTCTTTTCTAAAAGTAAGAGCATAAACCAGGAGTTGTAGAGATACACAGACATATAACTCACCAAGAATTGGCATTAGGTTAGAATCTTTTAAGTTTCTTATTTAAGTCCTACTTTACTTTTTTGTTTTGAGAAAAATATCTTACTGAATGACTTTAAGAAACTATGTTGTGCTTTCATATGTGTTATATGTTATTCACACCCAATAGGAAACTGAAGGTGTCTCATTTCCCTCCTTCTTTATCATATTGGATAAATGATATTCCATATAGATTTAGAATACTGGAGTCACATGAATCCCCACTTTCCCTTCCACCAACACACACTCCTTGGAAAGATGCTTCAACCATCACCTTTGATGACAAGTAGTGCATTCCTTTCAAAAGGAAAAGGTGCCTTTTACATGATTCAAAATGCTGATTAGGGGTGACTGGAATCAGGAGGACTTGAATTCAAATCCTGCCTCAGATACTTAGCACACACACACAAAAACTAGCCAGGTGACCTTGGGCAAGTCACTTAACCCCAATGGCCCTACCTCCTCCCCTCCAAAAAAGGCAAAACAAACAAACAAACAAAAATGCTGATTATCCAGTCTGTTAGTTTTCTGGTTCTTAAGTGGCTCAGTGGTAAGCAGTATTATCTTGCTCATCACTGGTCACATGGCCATGTATGGATTACTTCTTCTAGATACTCCAAAAGTCATGATCATCAAACTCAGTTCATTGTGAAATGGAAACCAAAACTGACTTCAACTCCAATGAATCATGAAAGTATGTGTTCAGCAACATTATGTTGGCCTGATTCTCAGTTTACTTGGCAGCAGCAGAACTACTCCAATGAATTAGCAAGGAAGTACTGATTCCCACTGAAGCTACAACAGCACACAGAAAATCAGGAAAACTAAGAATGAGGTGTATAACAAGAGAAATGTCTAAATTCTTTTCCCTCCTGCACTGGGATGATGCCCATTCACTAATTGTGTAATTTTCTCAAAGTAGATGAGTTAGAAAATGTTTTAAAACCTAATTGAGGTCCCTCCCACTTTAGTTAAAGTCTTCAGATTGCCTTTAATGCAATATAATAGCATTTCATTTTGCTAGGTAAGCTTTTAGAAATGAGTGGTATATTTATAAGGTATGCAACTAGATTCACAATTTAATCCAACATGAATTCAGAGGTTAAGTTAAACTGGAGTGTGCTAGGACATTGGAACCGAGGAATAGAAGCATTTCCATAGAATGGAAAAATGCTTTATTAATAAAAGTAAGTCAAAGTTCACATTCACTTTCCTTAGCTTCAGTTTTCTTATCTATAAAATCAGGGACTTGGCCTAAATGGTGTATAAGGTCCCTTCATGGTCTGACATTCTGTGACTATGTAAGCGTCATATTTTCATCTTTCTGTTCTACCCTTCTCTACCACATGGGGAGAGTATCTGTTGTATTGAGCATACATATACATATGTATGTATGTGTATTTGTCATTCTTTAATAGGTAAGTGGTCAAAGACTATGAAGAAGAAGATTTCAAATGAAGAAATAAAATATATCAAAAACTATATTAAATGTTTCAAATCACTACTTATACTAGAAATGCAAATTACTACTAATAATATATATGCAAATTCTGACATTCCACCTTATACCTAGCATATTGACAAAGATGAAAAGAAGATGAAAATGGTAATTTTGGAAGGATTGTAGGTGGATATGCACATTAATGCACTGTTGGTGGAACTATGAATTGATCCTCCAATGCCAGAAACCAATTTGGAGTTATAATTTAAAAGCTGTTAAACTACATATAACCATTGATACCTCTATTAGGCATTTACCAGAAAGAAGTCAGAGGGAAAGGACCCATAGGCGACAAAATAATTATAGGAGAACCCTTTCTGTTCTTGCAAAGAACTAGAATTTAAGGAAGTGTCCATCAAATGGGGAGCGACTATGCAAACTACGTTACATAAATATAACGATATTATTTTGCCGTAAGAAATCATGACTATGATAGATTCAGGAAAAAAAAAACCTGTTAAAACTTGTATAGACTAAAGTAAAATTAAGTGAGTAGAAACAGTAGAACGGTTTACACAGCAACAAGTATAGAAAGGAAAAGAACTTGAAAAGACTCGAGAATTCTGATCCATATCATGACCAGTGATGATGTCAGAAGCATAATTCCATCCTCTTGGCATGGATGCAATAGACTAGAAGTAGAGAATGATGCAATCATATTCAGACATGGCAATGTTTTTTTTTTTGTTTGTTTTTTTGCTATATTTATTTGTTACAAGGAGGGCTTCTATTTCAGATTGTAAGCAATTGGTAAGTAGGGACAGAGTTGAAAAAAGATTAAAGAATAGATCATCAATGAGGGGAACATTGACTAGTTGGCAACCTTGTTACTGCTGTTAAATATAATGTATACTTAAAAAAAAAACCATCATACTATATGTAACAAGTTTCACAGTTTCATACACAATCCTCTTTTTTGTTTGTTTGTTTGTTTTTGTATATTGACACATTCATGTTGGTTGATGTTTAAGTTCGTGATCTGTGTTAAGGGAAAGGAACAGAACTGAAAATAACCTAAAACCACATAACATATTTATGTTGGCCTTTGTAATGCAATTAGAGGGATACTGAGAAATAGGTATCATTATTACTTTCCCTGGTTAGCACCCTCTTGACTTGTCTCTCTCATTAGGGGTTGTGGTAACCTACATGACTTAGGATGAAAATGGAAGAACATAACCTTGTCAGGGTATGTATTCTTACAGATAATTAAGGGTTTTCTTTTTTGGCTATCTTCTCAAAACCCCTTTTGAGATGTAACAAAGTAGTTCATTGTATAGTGCTGAATTTAGAGTCAGGAAAACTTGAATTCAAGTCCTATTTTAGATACATACTAGCTGCATGACCCTGATGTGAACTTAAACTCTGCCTGCCTTACTTTACTTATCTGAAAAAGACAGATAATAATACTTACCTCAGAGGATTATGGTAAGGATTAAATGAGATAATAAATGTAAAGTTTTACAAACTGTAAAACTTTATGTGTGTGTGTATTTATATATATATGTATATATGTATGTATGTATATATGTGAGTATATACATATAATGTTAGTTATTATTATTATTTATTAGTGTGACCAGATTTTAGCACCTTTGTTTTACAAATGAAGAAATTCAAGTTTTGTGAGATAAAATGACTTACCTAGTAAGTGGTGGAATCAGGATTAAACCTTGGTCCCCTGACAACAAGTCTAATGTTCTTTCCCCTTGAGTGCCTGTTGGGTTGGAGGGCTGGATTTTTACTGGCACATGTGTTAGTGTTTGGAGCTATCACACAATTCCAGACTTCTGGAGTTGGAAGGGACCTTGAAGGCTATCATACTAGGTTTAGTGGAGAGAACCTAAGCTCTAGAGTCAAAGGCCTTCTGTTCAAATCTTACCTCTGACATTATGCCAACTTCTGCAAATAACATAACCTCTGTGGGCTCATTTGTTTTCTTCCTCTATAAAATGAAGGGACTGAACCAGATGGCCTCTGAGATGTCTTCCAGCTCTATCTATTATCCTACACAGGGATAATACCCCTCCACACAGGGGTATGCTAGAGTCAACTCATAATAGTCTTGAGAGCCAATCACTAAATTTTCACTGTGATTATTTACACCATGGAAATAATAAAATTCTACAAATCAGGGCATATATATATATATAAATTTTATTTTGTTGATGGTCTACACTTAAGAAAGTCATGGAGAAAATGTTAATGATGCAGATTAAATTTTAAAGTGCGCATGCTAATTTTTTCCCCAGCAAGCCAATCAGCATATCACTACAATCCGTATCTAACCAAGTATCTCTTCTATGATATCTCTGACAAATGGCCATCTAGCCTTTGCTTAAAGGTCACTTTAAGGCAGTCTCTCCCACTTCTGGAGAGCTCTAATCATGAAGAATTTTTTTTCTTTACATCTAGATAAAGGCTGCCTTTTTACTACTTTCAGTCACTACTCCTAGTTATGCCCACTGGGACTAAGCAATTACCCTTGAAAAGAAATTTGTTTAGGGGTGGGTGTGTAGTTAACATGGTTTCAAACAGAAAATAATTCATCACTGGTGTGCTTGTTGTCCACAGACTCCTCAGCCTTACATGTCCCTTGCTTACCTTATAGCAATAGGTTACATCATCTAACAGCAAAGGAATAGGTCTGATTGGTTGTGAGCTAGTTGAACATAAGTCAACCTTTTTGTGAATAATTGTGAATCAATTATTAAAAAGCTGTTCAAGATTTCACTTCAAGTGATGGAGGGAAATTCACAAATAAGGACCTTATAATTTTGAATGAAAATGAGATGTTTATAGTAGCTCTCTTTGTGGTCGCAAAGAACTAGAAATTGCAGGCATGTCCCTCAACTGGGAAATGACTGAACACATTGTGGTATATGACTGTGCTATAAGAAATGATGAGCTCTACGTTCTTAGAAAGGCATGGGAAGATTTTCAGGAAGTGGTGAAGAGTGAAGTGAGAAGCACCAAGAGAACATTGTATAGAGTACAGAAATCTTGTTTTAAGAACAGCTTTGAGTGGCTAAGTCATTTTGACTATTATATATATATACACAAATTAAAAATAAAGGACTTGAAGAAAGACAATATCTGCATTCAGAGAAAGAACTGATAAATAGAAGTATGTATTCAATAATTTCACAGACACACTCTGATTTTTTCTACTGGTAGCTATCTCTAGGTAAGGGGGTAAGGAAAGAAAAAATCTACATGGTAACAAATATATATTTAAAAGGAACAGAAAGTATCACACAACAGCTTTACAGTTTCATGTGCAACTGTCATTTTTATTATACTATGTTGCAGAAATATTTGTTTTATTCCAAGTATTAAAAAGAATTTTATTTAATGAAGATACTGGAGGAGGAAGAAAGAGGTCAAGAGGGGAAAAGAACATTCAAGTTGTCCTGCTTATATCGAATGCAGTATTCAGTACTCATTATTAAGGAAATGTTTCTATAAAAGCAGAATTGTATTCTGTTGTAGAAGCAGCCAACAACAGGGGAAGTAATGTCTTTGTCACTTGGAGATGTGCTGTATGCTAAAGGAGATGCTATTGTAGTAAATTAAACATTCAACCCTACTTCAATATCTAAGAAGGAAAAAATAAAAACTTCGGAAAAGTGATTAGCATCTATCCCATGAGCCATTTTTCACAACATCATTTTTTTAAAAAAGCAATTGGGGTTAAGTAACTTGCTCAAGGTTACATGGCCAGGTGTTTCTGGATGGGTGCTAAGTATCTGAGCCTGGATTTGATCCCCATGTCATCCTGACACTGGGGCCAGTGCTCTTACTCGCTGTGCTACCTGGCTGCCCCCACAACATCATTTTCATAGCTTTCCTTCTACTGGAGAAATAGATCCTGTGTGCTCTGTTGAATGAAAAGCCATTTGCAATGCAGTCACTATACCTATAGTGAAGAAGATAAATTGTGGATTAAGGTCTCAGGAAGGTGTTCAAACAACTTTTACTATGAATTTGTATAACCAGGGGCCATCTTTTGTTTGCATATTGAAAACCTGTTTGTTATATCTGCAATGGAGCAGAAAATGAAATTTTAAAAGCCTGACTGACCTTTTTTTTTCAGAGACTTTGATCTGCTACTGGTACCATCTTGGGAATAATCAAGAACATTTTAAAATGCATCTTTCTAGTTTAGCTGCTTTTTCAGTGGTGAAGAAATCGATTTTCTGGTTCATAATGCACTTGTGAAATGCGTAACTTTAATTTTGGTATGACTTTGAAATGCTAACATTGTAGAAACAACATTAATATGAACATAAATCCAAACACTCTCCATGTATTTTCCTTTTAATCTGCATTTATCTTCATAATCCCATATGCTAGCATCAAGTTGGATGTATATGGTAAATCCTAAATTAAGCTTTTGGTTTCTTATACAGATACCAGAGTTTTATTTCTTTTTCTTTTTCCTTGCCTTTAAAACATTAAAATTCTATAAGATGGCAAAGCAAAAAGATATGAGCTGTTTATAAACTCACTAAATATTGCTTTCAGTTAGTGTTTTCATTCTCATTAACATGTTGTCAAATTATTTTTCCAGTTGTGCCTTTATTTTTCCAATTTTTGATGTACTTGTCAGAGGGCTATGGGACCCAATATTGCACTAGCTAGCAATTTCAATTCTTTTTGCAATTTAGAGCTATTGGATGGGAGCCTTCTACCACAAGATAGTTTCAGTTACTCCCAATTCAACAATATTTTCTGAGCCCCTACCACATGGAAGTCACAGTGCTGGGGGTGGGGTTTGGAGAGAGGAAAGAGGGCAACAAAGACAATAGGAAAACTAATTTCTACCCTCAAGGAGTTTACCTTCTACTGGAGACAAATACAGGGTGATTTGAGGTGTCTGGGAGCATTAACTAGGATTAGGAATGACTCCCTCTTCCCTCTCCCCCCCATAAAAGATAACGTCTCAGTTTAACCTTGAAGGAAGTTGAGCATTCTAAGAGCCATAGGTAAGAGAAAATGCACTCCATTTAATGAGTAAGATGTTTGCTGACTAAGGCACTTTGTTGGCTCACTTTCTTTACTGATTCAGGGACATTTATGTGTACACGTGCGCGCACACACACACACACACAGCAATAGTCAATAAGCATTTATTAAACACTAGCTATGTACCAGGCACTGTGCTAAGTGCTGGGAAATATAAAAAAGAGGTAAAAGACATCCCATACCCTCAAGCAACCTCCAATCTAATGGAGTCTTTGAATGGGAAGAGACCCAAGAGGTTATCTAATCACGAATTTCTATCTAATCATGCATTTATTTAATCAAACCTTCTAAAGCAGCTCTAATAAGCAACAGAGAGCCTATTAGGAGGAATCATGTATGAGAAGTATTAATGTAAAAGCCATACACTCTGATGCTGTCATTAAATTCATTGATCAACAAACATTTTAAGTGCCTTCTATGTTCCAGGCACTGTGCTAGGCACTAGAGATTCAAAGATAAAAATGAAACAGTCCCTACCCTCAAGGAACTTACATTTTATATACAGAGAGAACTACATATGTAAGTATATATGGAATAAATACAAAATCAAAACAGGTTATTTATTGATGGAAAGCAATCACAGACATGACACCAGGAAAATCTGTCATAAATGATGCTTGAAGGACACTGAGGATTCTACAAAGTGGTGGTGAGGAAGGAGTACATTACAGGTATGGGGGAATGAGCAGTGTGCAGAGTCATGGAAACGATATGGAGGGTCCATCAGATGCTTAGACATTTTATATGGAGAGAAGTTCAGTGCCAGGACAAAACTTAATCAGTGGGTGACAATGAAGACCTAAGGCATTGCCTGTTTATACAGTGACTGCCTACATTAAGCAATAGTAAAAGTAGTAACATCAACATGTAGGTCAAGTCCCTAAAATGCAAAGTGATATAGTGGAAAGAACATTGAATCTGAGCTTATGGAGGACGCCCGAATCAAAATCCTGGAGCAGAAATTTGGCAGCTATGGATTAGTGAACAAGTCCTAATCTTTAAAATCTCTGCCACTTTGAAGAGTCTCTGATTCTAAATCACACAATCTCTCTAAATCTTTGATTCTTCATCTGTAAAACAGAGACAATAGTAAGATCTACTTTAACCTTAGAGAATGTTATAAGCAGCACCACATACTGGGTCCGAGACCGGACATGATGTCAGAAAGGCCTGGATTTCAATCCCACCTCAGACACTGATCCTGTCTCAATCTGTCTCAGAGTCAGGTACCTCCACTGTAAAATGAGCCTGTAAAATGTCACTAACTCCACAGTGTGGTTGTGAGTTTCAAGTGAAATAAAGTAGGCAAAATGTGTTGAAAACTTCAAAGTTCTATATAAATATGAACAATTATTACAGTTTGAAGGAATCATTTGAGATTTCCTAGTCTAGTTACTATGAGGGAAATACTTTGTAAAATGTTTTGTAAATGAGATCCTTTAGCAAAATTCTGTTCTTTTAAAGGAGGAAAGGAACAAAAGTGTGAGAATATTAAAGGGAATTCAAACCTTTTGAAATAATTGTAACTAATTTGCCAACTCTGGCACTGAATAATGCATTGGGAACATCCTAGCTTCACTTGACTCTAGATTTGGGATGGAGGAGATAGCTAAAACCACAGTTTTCATCTAGAAAGCTGACATAGCCATTTCGAAGTGGTTTGTCCTTGTGACTTACTTCCTGTCTTAGGGCTTCAATGGTGATATAAGGCATATAGTGTGTACATATTTTCTTTATAAGAATGATGAATGTTTGCCAAAGAACTTACAACTCTGGAGTGCTCAATACTTTTCAAAGACATTCTTTCTGTCATCTTCACAGCATAAATAGGTATTATTGTTAGTATAATTTGAAATTTAACGCAAAGCACAGGAGTATTCAATTTAATCAATTCAACAACCTTTGCATAGCACATACTACACAGAGATACAACAGGAATTTATTAAGCACCTACTGTGTGCTAGGCACTGTGCTAAGTACTGGGGATATGAGGAAAGTCAAAAGACCATTGCTGCTCCCAGGGAACTCGCAGTCTAGTGAGAAAGACAACAAACGAACAATCCACATACAGGATAAACTGGAATGATCACAGAAGGGAGGCACTCACTAGAAGGGGCGTTGGGAAGGGCTTCCTATAGGAGGTGGCAGTTAATCTGGGACTTGAAGTAAGCCAGGGAAGTATATAGACAGGTAACATCTCAGAGCCAAGAACACCTGGGTTCAAGTCCCACTTCTGACATATTGATTGAGGAAGTTATTTAACTGAGCACTGCATGGAACAGCTCTCTAATACCATAAGGTGAAGAGAAGGTACTGTCCTACATGGCTAGAGGGAGTTCCCTATAATGATGAAACCATAGATCCAGTTCTTATTCTAATTCCTACTATATGCAAAAGTATTTTCGACTGTTGCAGAGGATACCCTAAACACAATTTAAATGGAAAAGGGTTTACCTGTAGAATCTGTACCAGGGGGTACAGATACTTTTCAGGGAGTCTGTGAATTTGGAGGAGGAAATTTTACATAATTATTTTAATATAATTGGTTTCCTTTATAACCCTACATATTCTATTTTATGTATTTAAATATATTGTTCTTAGAAGAGGTCCATAGGCTTTAGCCAGACTACCAAGGGGCCCATAGTGCATATGCACACACAAACACACACACACACACACACATGTGCACAAAGACAAAATGAACACCTGTATATACTGATATCACTGGGCCTTTAAACTTTCCCTCACATGGCTACTTGTGGGAATTCTGGGAATTGTAGTTTCCAATAGGCCACTTGTTTTCTCCCTGCTCTGGGAGAAGGATTCTCATAGGAGTTTATTCACAGACACTTAAAGTTGTGAAGAACCAAAGAAACTGAGCCCAAAGCTCAGCCATTTTTTGTTTGTTCTTTGTGTGTGTGTGTGTGTGTGTGTGTATGTGTGTGTGTGTGTGTGAGTACTAGGGTTTTTCTCCCTCTACCTTGAGGCTGAGCTGAATGAAAGAGAATATTATGGTTTTGATTTTTCAATAACTCTTATAAGTGCCAAAATAACAGAGATCAATGAACCACATAACTTTGTACTAGTTACCCCTAGGCAGTGACTTCTAGCCTTAGGAATGAAGCCTGGAGTAGAAGTGTGAACTGAGAGAATGTCATGCCCCATGGGCAGCCCAATGGGAGGAGGAAGGTGTGGTATGAGAAAAGTTTCCAGGACTAGGAGAAAAAAAACAAAACTCCCGAAGGCTGCTTTCTGCCTTAGTCAACCCTTTCAGATTGCTACATGGCGGTTACAACTATTATTGTATTTCTAAGAGGCAATTTAATCTTGAGAGACTAGTGATCTGGAGAAGACATGACCCATCATGGCTAAAACGATAGTGAGTGAAATACAGAAAGAAAGAGAATGAAGAGATTTTTTAAAGGGACTATTAAACTAGTGTCTTATGTAGAAATATTATTAGATGAATTCTTGAAAGATGTTGGCTACTATCCTGAGATGAAACAGATTACTGGGACCATATTTTAAGAAGTCATGAATTGTAGTGAGGGTTAGAGGTAACTTTGGCAATGATTTTTCTCTTAACTGAAATGTAAATAGTTATTTCTGTCTTAGTTTATTAATTATTTCCCTGTTAATAAATTGTATAACCAGTAACTTTAATCTTTATTTAAACCATGGAGATTAGGAGGTTCTTAACCTTTTTTTGCTTCATGGACCCCTTTAGTAGTTTAGTGAAGCATAGGGATGGACCTTACTGGAAATAATGTTTTTAAATGCATAAAGGAAGCCAATTATATTGAAATACCATTATCAAAATATTTAAAAAGCAAGTTTATAGACTCTGAGAACCTTCTTCATTGGAGATATGAGAGTCTAGAAATGGGGAAACCAGCTAAAAAATAGAAGAATTTAAAAATGGGAGATTTGGGTAGGGCCTGGCTTAAAGTAGACTATGTTGAGCTTCAATAGGAGAGAAACAAAATGGATTACACTGAGGAAATTTTATAGCACTTTCAAGGATCTAAATAGCTCCCTACTGACAAGTTCCTTTTTAAAAATACAATTAAGCAATGGAAAGATGTGTGATGGGTTTAAATGGGATGAAGCATTTAAGTACTTAATAAAAGAATTGTACTATGTATTTGGAGATACAAAGAAAGGGAGGAAATGACCCTCCCTCAAGGAGTTCACATTTTAATGTGGGAGACAACATGTGAATAACTAAGAACATATATGATATACATAGAGTAGATAGAAGGTAAAAGAGGGATTAGATTTGTTCTGTTTGCCCCAGAGGGCAGAACCAGGAACACTGAGTGCAAGTTGTAAGGGGGTAATTTAGGTTTCATAGCATGAAAAATGCCAACAACAATGACAATGATGATGACGATGACAACAACACAACAACAATGATAATTTCCTAACACGTAGGCCTTTCCAGCAATGGGACAGGCCACCTTAAGAGAGGGCAGATTCTCTCTCCTGTAGAAGTCTTCGAGATGGATGCCACTTGTCAGGTGTGTTGATAAAAAATTTTTTTAGAGTGTTGGCTGATCTAGATGCCCACTGAGGCCCCATCTGACTGAAATTCTGTGACTCTTTGAGAAGTGGCATAAAAGACAATGCCCTTGACACACGTATAACAAAGGAATGGCATGAATGTCACACTAGTATAAATGAAATATTAAGTGACCCAGAGGAAGGCCTTCAGCCACATTAGGGAGATTATCCTTGAAGGCTTATGGAAGAATGTAAATAAGAATCCCACAGGAGGAGAAGGCATGGAAGGGTTGCATTCTACCCAGGTGGTAGAAGTATCTGTATTAATGAGATCAGAATCCTATCTAAGTGTAGTGACATCTTGGGGGTGTGTGATGGGGGTCCCTGACCCACTGTGCCAAACTTCAGAGCCAGTGCATCTATCCTTGGCCTGCTTCCAAAGGCCATGGTAACACTTTTAATTGCCTGTTGAACTGGAATTTTATGGATATGCTAAAGAGGAAATCCCCTGCCCCTCTAGCTTCCTCTTCCTCATGCCTTTAAGGTATAAAGGGGATTCTAGGTTCTAGCAGGCTGGTGTGGGATGTCCTTTCCCCCACCAGATCACAAACCAGGAGTTCATGGCATTCAAGGCAAGCTTGTGGGCTGGGGGGGAGGGAGGGCTGCTACCTCCTGTTTGTGTCTTCTTCCCCTTGGTACAGCACACTGCAGCTGGCATCTGCCTCATCCCAAGTACCCAGGCACTGGGGTATCAGTTATCAGAGTTGCTGCAGTGGCAGCAGAAGAAGCAGAAGCAGCAGCATTGACAGACCTGACAAGAGGAAGTTTCGTACAGTGAGAACCCACCCTAAAGAAAAGCACCTACTTGACCTACTTGGTATTGATTGGGCTGTATTCGAGGGAGGCAAAATGTGAAATAGCTAATGAGCAGCACTGTAATAAATGTCTCACAAAGGCTTGAATACAAACCTCTTAACTGACTATAATCTTTCATGATTATTGTTTATCATTCTCTTTCCTGTGTGAGAATAAAACTCACTATTCCATTTCTGATTCATTTTTATACTCTGGGCACTTTCTTTACTTCTCTGCCCTCTCCCTTCAACCCCACTCCTTGGAGAGGACCTCTTAGACCACAGCTAAAAAAAGGTATTTTTCTTTTCCTGGGGAATCTGATGTGGGTGTGTGTAACAGTAATGGGAATTTGAAGATCTTCCCTGTTCCTTAATAAGCCTAAATTGAACTTGAGGACCTTTCCTGATTTGAAAATAAACTCTTCCCCCTAATAGGCTGTATGTGCTCACCTGAAGTCTGGAGTGGGAGTCTTGTTTTTCAGGAAGGCAAACTTTTGTTACTTTGTAGTCAAGTGGGTCAGGAGAGTTGTGATATTCTCTGACCATGAAGTAGGCTATATATACCCTGATATGAGGTTTTGCTTTGGGGCTCACTTTGGGAAGAGTTATGTGATTTTGGCCAGATGAGACTCTGGGCAGCTGTTGAGCCCCTCAGCTTTGAAAACCCAGATGTTGGTGCTTCTCTCTCTGGTAACTAACTAGGTATGAATGTGATGGTCAGACAGCTAGAAACCCTGTCTGCTGAATTGTGTTATTTTCTCTTGTAACTTCTGTTTGTATTCTCTGAAGTTCAGGGTGCTGACTTTTCCCCCTGAAGTAGGTAAAATATGTACGTTTGATTGATTAAAGTAAGATTGTTTTCTTTTTTTAAAGCAATCGGGGTTAAGTAACTTGCTCAAGGTTACACGGCCAGTTATTTCTGGGTGGGTGCTTAAGTGTCTGAGCCCGGGATTCGATCTCCAGGTCTTCTCAACACTGGAGCCGGTGGTCTTACTTAAAATAAGATTGTTAACCCTTTTTGAGTTGCTTTCCTTTAGAAAAGCAAATCAAGGGGTGGAGTCAAGATGGCAGAATAGAAACAGGACTTCCATGCGCCTCCCTCTCCCACCTCCTCCAATTACTGTAAAAAGTGACTCTAAACAAACTTTGGAACTACAGAACCCACAAAATGACAGAGAGAACCTAACCTCCCACTGAAGACAGTCCGGCAGGCAGGCAGGAAGGGGCCAGTGCAGCACTCTGGGAGCCCAGGCCAGCCCCACATGAGCACAGAGGTTTTAGCCTCAGGGTGGCCACAATCAGCCTCTGGTTGGAGGGACTTCAGATCACCAACAGCTATGGAGGTTTCCAGAATTATCAACGCATAGATGCTAAGGACAAAGTGAGAGGTCAGTGCAGAATGGACTTTGTGAACCGGGAGTTTGGGAGTGAGGACCGGCCTTTACCCCCTGGAGGGAGAAGCAGCTGAGGCGTGGAGGACATGCAGCCACCACCATATGGCTGCTTCAGAGCTCCTGGCCTGCAAATTGTAGGGAGAATAAGCAACAAGTCTGAGGGGTAATCTTGCTTTAACCTGCTTGGATCTGGATCACTGTTTGGGGTGGAGGTCCTGGGGTGCATGACCAGTTTGCCAGAGCATGTGGAGGCTTCAGAGAGGGCACCCAACTAATAGCTCCAGCAGCTGAGAAAACCACAGCTATTTGGGACAAAGATCCCCCCTCTGGTAGAAGAATTCTACTATGGCAAAAAGCTCAAAAGTCAAGTAACATGAGCAAGCAAAGGAAGCAAAGCAAGCAGAGCAATCTGACATTAGACTCCCATTTGGGGAACAGAAAGGATCAAAGCATGAAACAGGAAGAAGACAGCAAAGTCAAAACCCCTGCACCAAAAGCTTCCAAGAAAAATATGAGCTGGTTACAGGCCATAGAGGAGATTAAAAAGGATTGCGAAAACCAAATAAGAGAAGTGGAGGAAAAATTGGGAAGAGAAATGAGAATGATGCAAAAAAATTATGAAATGAGAGTCAACAATCTGACTGAGGAAAATAACACCTTAAAAATAGACTAACTCAAATGGGAAAAGAGGCTCAAAAAGGCAATGAGGAGAAGAATGCCTTAAAAAGCTGAATTTGCCAGATGGAAAAAGAATCTCAAAAGCTCACTGAAGAGAATAATTCCTTCAGAATTAGATCAGAACAAATGGAAGCTAGTGACTTTATTAGAAATCAAGACACTATTAAACAGATCCAAACAAATGAAAAAATAGAAGGCAATGTAAAACATCTCATTGGGAAAACCACTGACCTGGAAAATAGATCCAGGAGAGATAATTTAAAAATTATTGGACTATCTGAAAGCCATGATCAAAAAAAGAACCTAGAAATTATTCTTCAAGAAATTCTTAAGAAAATTCCCTGATGTTTTAGAACCAGAGGGCAAAATAGAGGTTGAAAGAATCCACTGATGACCTCCTGAAAAAGATCCCAAAAAGAAAACTCCTAGGAATATTATAGCCAGGTTCTGGAGTTCCCACATCAAGGAGAAAATATTACAAGCAGTCAGGAAGAAACAATTTGAACACTGTGAAAACACAATCAGGATAACAAAAGATCTAGCAGCTTCTACACTGAGGGATCAAAGGGCTTGGAATATGATGTTCTGGAGGTCAAAAGAGCTGGGAATAAACCAAGAATAACCTATGGCAGCAAAACTGAGTATCATGTTTCAGGGGAAAATATGGTCATTCAATGGAATAGAAGACATTCAAGCATTTTTGATGAAAAAAAACAGAGTTGAATAGAAAATTTGACATTCAGATACAAGAAGCA
This sequence comes from Petaurus breviceps papuanus, assembly GCF_028583685.1. Classification (NCBI taxonomy): domain Eukaryota; kingdom Metazoa; phylum Chordata; class Mammalia; order Diprotodontia; family Petauridae; genus Petaurus; species Petaurus breviceps. The sequence goes on from NW_027185712.1 coordinate 27,554,779, forward strand.
AGAGGAGCATGAGAAGGTAAATAGGGGAAAGAAATCATAAGAAATGTGTCAAAGTTGAACTATTTACATTCCTACATGGAAAAATGATAATTATAATTCATGAAACTTTTCTCAGTATGAGAATAGTTGAAGGGAATATTAATGTGTGTATAGATATACATATATGTATATATGCATGTTTATACACATATGTGTATGTGCTTACATATATGTATGATTACATACATATGTGTATGTTTGTATATATGTATGTTTACATGCATATGTGTCTATGTAGTAGGGTATATGGGAAAATGAATACATATGTGAGAATGTATATATATATGTGTGTACAGGTATACATAGACAGAAGGCATAGGACCAATTGAATAGGAAGGGATGATGCTTAAAAGGTGAAATTAAGAGGTGAGAGAGGAATATAATGAGAGGAGATTGGGAGAGACTGAATGGGGTAAATTATCTCATATAGAAGAGGGAAGGGAAAATTGTTACAATGGAGGGGAAGAACAGGAAGGCAAAAGGGAATGAGTCAACCTTATTCTCATTGAATTTGGCTTAGGAAGGGAATGACATACACACTAAATAGGGTATTTCACCCTATAGGAGAGTCGGAGCAAAGGGGATGAGAGGGGGGATGATGGAAGAGAGGGCAGGCTGGGGGGAAGGGAATTTGGAAGCACCCACTTTTGAAAAGGGACAGGATCAAAGTAGAGAATAGAACAATAGAACAATATATCCACCATGGAAAAGTTTTGTGTAGCTACACATAAACAAACTATATTGAATTACTTATCTTCCCAGTAAGGGTGGGTGACGAGGGAGGAAGGGAAAGAATCTGGCACTCAAAGTTTTAAAATCAAATGTTTAAAAATATCATTATTATTATTATTATTATTTTACATGTAACTGGGAAATAAGATATACAAGCACTGGGGAATAAAGATCCACTGTGCCCTACTGGGAAGTTGGAGGGTGAATGGGGGAAGATATGGGAAAGAGCAGATTGGGGGAGGGGATATTCAGTGGGATCACTGTTTTGGGGTGGTGGGGAGGGGGAAAATGAGAAGAAAATTTGTAACTCAAAATCTCGTGGAAATGAATGATGTAAACTAAAAAAAGAAAAAAGAAAAAAATTTTTTTTTAAATAAAGAAAAGCAGATCAAAGAACATGTGCTAGCAGCCATCCTGGGTATACTAGGGTGCTTGCTGCTACAGGTTGGAATTGAAACCTTAGGGAGTCTAACTTTCCTACAGGAAAGACAGGCTACCCTACAGCAATGCAGTTAGGGCAAACTATGAGAACAGATAAAGAACAAGATTTAGGTGAGGTGAAGATTGAACTTCAGCCTAGCAATGTCAGGCCAGCTACTCTGTTCAAGGCAGTGGAGATATAAACAACTCCTACCTTCAGGAAACTTACAATCTAGTAGGGCTAACCACAGTATAAGTTATAGCATGGTTATGCACACAGAAAAGTCAAAGAAAGCATTATGAGAAATTGGGAAAGGGAAGGGTCTGTTCTAGTTCCAGGAAGAGGTAGTCAAGGAAAGCTTCATTTGGAAAACTTTTGTTATGATCAATAAAAATATGACACTGCTTAGGTAGTGAGTAAAAAAGACATGCAAACCCAGTTTTCAGGAAATTTCTGTACAAAATTTGCCTAGGGTTATATGAAGTAATTCCAGAATCAGGAATGGTACACTTCTCCTAAATTGCACAATCACTCAGTCAAAAAAATAGTGCCTACCACTTTAGATGCTAGATACACAAAGACAAAAGTGAAAACAGTCCCCACCCTCAAGGAACTGACAGCTGGAGGGGAAGGAGAAAGGCAACATGTACATATGTAGCTAGATACAAAATAGATAATAAAGTAATTTTGAGGGGAAGACACTAGCAGTTATGGGCATCCAGAAACACCTCAGGTTACATCAGGGGTGGGGAACCTGCAACCTCAAAGGCCACATGTAGCCCTCTAGGTCCTCAAGTATGGCCATCTGACTGCATCTAAACTACACAGAACAAATTCCTTTATTAAAAGGATTTGTTCTGTAGAACTTGGACTCAGTCAAAAGGCCACACCTGAGGACCTAGAAGGCCATATGTAGCCTTGAGGCCAAAGGTCCCCACCCTTAGGTTACACTTTTCAATATGGGTCCAATCATAGTAATGCATTTAATAGTGAATGCCGATACCTTAGCCTTGAATTGTATGGTTTTATTGCCACATTTGTCTAAATTTAAATCTGTTGGTTATCCTTGTTGATAGCTAGATGGTGCAGCAGTACATAGAGTACTGGGTCTGGAGTTGGGAAGATTCATCTTCCTGAGTTCAAATATGACCTCAGACATTTACTAACTGTGACCCTAGGCAAGTCACTTAACCCTGTTTCCCTCAGTTCTTCATCTGTAAAATGAATTGAAGAACTAAATGGAAAACCATTTCAGTATCTTTGCCAAGAACACTCCACATAGGATGACAAAGAGTCTGACATGATTGAAGTGACTGAACAACAACAAAGTCCTGTGATATATTTTTGTATAGTATTATGTTATTATATAGTATAAATATAGTATAGTATATATATGTATAGTATTATATTATACATATATTTGTATAGTATTAACCAGTTACTGGAGGCTCTCATCAACTTTAGGGAATTTGGCCATCAAGATTTCAGGCCCCAAACTATTATGACCTCTATGAGAAGCAGCCTTGGAATAATCCCATCCACCCTGTTACTATAGTTATGGGTCTAATTGGAAGTAAATAACTCTCTCTATTAGCATATTTGCCTAAAGAACTACTTTTGGAGATTATGCCCTAAGACAGTGGTTTCAGCTATGATCTAATCCCAAAATATATGCTCAACCAATTGGAGCATAGGAAAAAACATCACATTCCACTTTTGCCATAGTCAATCATGAGTTTCCTTTCCAATGCAACCACAGATATCCTTATTCCCTAAAATCTCTCCCCCTCCCCCCAGAATATTCTCCCCTCTCTTCTGGATCATGTAGTAGTTGTTATAAAAGCCTCTCAAAGGTCAGGCTTATGGTCCAGGCATAGAACACTGTTTAAAATCCTCTTATCCTTTTCCATTTTGGGTGGGCCAGAGTTCATCTCACAAGATGAACAGGCATGGATGCGTTGTGATCTGTATCTCTGATCTCATATCATTAGCTTTTCTCCCATCTCACTTCCAAGCTTGTCAAGAGAGCTGCCATTTATCTAGTCACCCAGATTTATAATCTAAGGTTAATCTTTGACTCTTCACTCTTACCCCTCATTTCTAATCAATTTAATTCTAATTTCTAATAATCTTGTTATTTCCACCTCCGAAACATCTCCTATGTGCCCCCTTCTCTCTACTTAGGCTAGAGACCTGATTCAGGCTCTTATTCAGGCTCTCATCATCTCTTACCTAGACCACTGAAATAACCTCCTGATTGGTCACCCTGACACAAACTTCTGCCCACTCCAATTAATTGTCCATGAAGCTGTCAAAAAGATTTTCTTAGCAAGCAGATCTGATCATATTACCACTCCATACATTCCAGTGGCTTCCTGTTGACTTCAAGGTCAAATATCTCATTTTTTATAATTTCCATTTTTATAAGTTATATAATATATGTAATTATTAATAATGTAGTATATGTATAGAATTTATAAATGGGTAAATAAACACATTAGAGATGAGGGCTCAAGAATCTTTGATAGAGGTGCATGATCAAAAACATTTGGAGACCACTGAGCTAGGAGACTAAGCTATTTGTCTATCCCTGCCTTTATCTACTCACTCCCCTTTTTCACTTCTGGTACCTCCCTTTTGATTAATGCTTATCAAGATTAAGGGATTCAGTGTAGATTCAAAACAAGTCTGTTGATTAATTATCTAAGGGGAAGAAGCATGCTCTATTCAAATGATGTGATCCATCAGCCTATTTCCTCTCTGGCGATAGAAAAAAGCTCTGTCCCTTTATGATCCTCCAGGAAAGAAAAATGCAATATTTCTTATTTCCCTATGCACCAACCAAAGCAGCCCAACTCAGAGGGAGCAGGTGCTCAAATATGGAAGGTCACTTTGGAGGGGGTAAACAGGGAAAGGGGTGAAGCAACCTTCCAGATGATTGATGAAGGTATCTTTCAGCTGGCACATAGAGGGCTCTGGCATTCATAGTTCTAAATTTAGTTTTGCTAATGCATCTTTCCCCAAATACAGCACTTTATTGCTCATCACATAACTCTTCCTGATGTCCCTGTTCATTAATTTTGGTGTGAAGAATAGTTGTAGGCTGAAAAATTATTAAACCACAATCTTTGGGTTTGTGTGCATTTAAATAATAGTGTGTATAACTCTCCTATAGTACAATTACCTTGTTAATTGCTCTAGGGTGAACAGGCAGTATGATTAAGACCAGGTTCTCATTACAGTAATTACCTGATTAATTGCTCAAGTGTGAATGTAGCCCTAGACTGCTACATGAGATATAGAGATCCTTGCTCTCCTTCCCATTTGAAACCATCTTCCTTATTCATACACACACACACACACACACACACACACACACACACACACACACACAAGGAGATATACCACACGATCCCTTTGCTGACTCTCTCACCAGGTCACATCTCTGTTTCAAATAATAACTCCATTTCCTCTATTCCACACCACATATCTAATTGGGTAGACTTTTATTTTTATCCTAAAAGGCACATATTGTTTTCCAGCTGCAGCTGGAAATGCCCAGTGGGGCATGTATAATTATATTGGGTTGTAATTAGCCCAGGGCTAAATGGGAAAAATGGTAACTAGACTGGAGATAGTGGCTACAAGGTCTAATGAAGAGTGTATTTAATGGACTGTTACAGGGCTCTAGGTGGCAAAGAGGGAGGGGAAGTCACAGTGTGATTCTCCTTTCAGGGGCTTTTATCCTGCTGCCACCTCTGCTCCAGAACACCAGCTGTCCTTCTCCTCCCCCTTTGCCCTCTGGCACATATATTATCCTTCTATTCACATGATGACACCCTTCCCTCCAGCCCTCCTCTTCTTTCTCCCATTTGCCTAAGGTGAACGAAAGATGGGGAAGGCATTATCAGGTCTGGAGACGTGCTCAGGAATGCAGCAAGAGGAGCCTGGATTCCAGTTTCCGGCAGTTTTAATGAGAATCCTAGAATACTTATGGACTATTCTTGGTTTTGGCCATAAAGCCATAGTTAGTGATGCTGGCATCAAAGGCAAATGCATTTTATGGAGGAGAGCTCATGAAGAAACCTTGGACCTCAGGACACAAGGTCCAATTGATAGAGGGACCCTAAGATACCATAAGGCACCTGGGGGAGACTAAGCTGGAAACAGGGAGTAGCAAAGGGCCAGGTTGGGAGAAAGTCAGGTGGGTTGCTGCTTCTAGACAGAAATCATTGGGTAGCTTCCTAGTCTAAGTCATTTTTGCAAACAAGGTGCTAAGATCTGCGGACTCTTCCTGCTTAAGGAAGACAAATACTATCTCTCCTACAGATTTTAGGCAAGACATTACCCTTGTTACTCCTACACTTAGGTGTACTGCACATATAAATTATCAAGACCTCAGGGTAGTGATACATGCCTACCTGCTTCTCAGAAATGTAAGCTAGGATTTACCATCCTAGCAACAGAGTTCACTTTAGATATAGCCCTTGTATTTCCTAAACATTAAGTTCAGATCAGTTCATTCAGAAGAATTAATTAATAAGTTACTAATGTATTGCTTCTCTCGGGAATGTGTGCATTTTTTCATGGAGACTTGAAAGGACAGTCTTCAAATAAATGGATTGTTAATGGTACTAATTTGGGACAACAGTGAGGGAGAGATTCCTGTCATTGGATCATACATAGGTCTAGAACTGAAAGACACCTTTGAGTCCATTAGTTTCATCTTAAAGGAAAGAGAACTGAGGCTGAGAAGGATTAAATGAATAGCCCCAGCCATGTAGGTTGTAAGCAAAAAGCTGGCATTTGAACCCAAGCCCTCTGAGTCTCAATGTAGTATTTTTTCCACTGTACCATGGGAGGGTTTCCTGGAATCCTTCAGATCATATCACATAGGAGAAACAGGGTTAAAGAGCTGGGCTTGGAATGAGGAAGACACAAGATTGGAATCTGCTTC